>NW_024609835.1:38060566-38630566 GCF_016920785.2 Ixodes scapularis | reverse complement strand
TCATTCATAGCATCCTGGACAATCCCGGTCAGCATGTCGGCGCAAGAGTCGACGTTCGTAATGCTGAAGAAGCCAGACCAGTCATGGCTGAGCCGACGACCGTATAACCCCTCGTAATCACCACAAGCATATCTGAACTTCGCCACTGGTTGTGTGTTGTGCACTTGGAATGACAGGAAAAAATATAGGGAAAACGGTGTGTGGAACTTGTCGACTGGCACAAGCGTGTCGCATGCCTGATGGATATCGAACACAGGAGCATTTGTTATTCTCAAATCTAAAATGTTTCCGGACACATTTTTTATCGTATTATGCTGAAAGAGTTGATTGAAATTGATAAACTCAAATGGGCGTTGTGCCTTATCATGAGTGCCAGTACAGTCACTCTGGATTAAATCAGCTGACCAATCGACCTTCGGAAGATTGAAGTCGCCATAAATATGTACCTTGTAGTTAGAAAAGTCAACCTTGCTGTCAAGATCTGTGAAATGCTCTACAAAAACGCGAGTATCAGAATTAGGCGGGAAGTAGTAACAGCCAAGAAGGCAATTCGAGCCATCAGACGCTGGAACCTCAACCCAGACACACTCTTCATACGTTTCAAGGTCTCCCCTTCTGACCGCCCGAAATGAAGATTTACACGCTATGAGGACACCGCCTCCATTTTTAATATTCTCTGTGTAGCTCCGGTCCTTCCTGAAAACGGAATACTGATTTGAGAAGTATGACTGATTGGTGCAGGAGGCATTTAACCAGGTTTCAGTCAGAGATGGCAGTACCGAAATTATAAAAACTGAAATTGTGCACTACTTTACAGAAGCCCGTTGCAACATTGAGCATACAAAAGAATCTCCGTCAAATGTCGTATGTGTGAGACGCACGTTACGCTGAATGCGCCAACGTAGCTCCTTCCATTGAGTGGGAAAATATATACGTTCGGTAGTGAGTTGAATAATGACAACTGAAGATTTCACCTGACATTCAGGATCGTAAAAATGACGAAATTCTAATTTCGACGAAAATATATGTTTTACCGAAGTTTCTTTCAAAGAGAAAAGGCTAAAAAAAGACGGTTTCCGCGAATTGTTTGCTTTGGGCCTATGGAGCGTGGAAGCAGCCGCAGCGGAAATGAGTGTTTTCGCGACTGTCACAGCTCCCTTGTTTGAGTCCTTCTTCTGCCGTTATTTTTTTGCTATAAATCATTCGAGGATTTGACAAAAACTCTGTGGGTACTACAAAAGATGTCTTGGTTTTTTGTTGGATTTTACCTGCAGGTAAATATTTTTAGAATTTTAGCGAAATCTGGATATTCTTAGAATTTCACCTCAAGCTAAATGTCTTTAGAATAATAAAGCGTTTTCTTCTGCAATCCCCAAAACAACAATTTTATCCGAGACCGACAGCAAAATAGTAAAGAAGTTTACAAATCTCTGTAATGCAAAATTATAGCGCAGCTCTTGAAGCGGAGGGAAGGGCATGCCCCTCCTACTCCTCCGTACCCGTTCCTCGCCCCCTCCTACTTATCTCTTCGACCTCCTCCAATTCAGTTTCCCCGCCAAAATTAACGGGGAAAATGATGTCACATGACTTGGTGTCACGTCACCTAGGAACAAATTCAGTTTCTCCGCTAGATCTAGCGGGAAAATTGACGTCGCGTAACCTCAACACTTATTTAATTCCTCACTAAAATTGTGAAAAATTGAATTGGTGTTCAAATCATGTGACATCAATTTGCCGCTAAATCTAGCTAGGAAACTGAATTTATCCACCAAATCTAGCGCAAAAACTGCATTTCCTCGCTAAATTTAGCGGAAAATTGAATCGGTGTTGACGTCACGTGACGTCAATCTTCAAGCTAAATTTTGCGCGGTCACGACGACGCCGACGCCACGAAACACGGAAACGTTCGCCTAAGAGCTACACTTATAGATCTAACCACATGAGAGGAAGACATATACAAAGGCATGCATCTTTGCAAATGAAAGGACAGAGTATTTCAATCAATCAATTCAGCAAATTTCATAGTCCCATTTAACACTGATAATTTCGGTGTCCGTGTAACGCCCTGACATTTATTCACAAGTTATTTTACACCTTGAATCAAGATGGATTAAGTGTCAAC
Organism: Ixodes scapularis; assembly: GCF_016920785.2. NCBI lineage: Eukaryota > Metazoa > Arthropoda > Arachnida > Ixodida > Ixodidae > Ixodes > Ixodes scapularis. The sequence goes on along the minus strand of NW_024609835.1, from coordinate 38,628,444 downwards.
AAAAAATATTGCCTTCCAAAATTTATGCTTCTAAAATTCTCTTTATGCTTCGGCCCTTAAATTAATTTATAAAAATGAACCACGCTTACAAATCTCTGTAATGCGAAATTAGAGCACAGCTCTTGAGGAGGAGTATGCCCCTCCTCCTCCTCCGCCTCCCCCTCCTCTCTTCCACCCCCTTATACTCTCAACCTCTGCTCCTCCTCCCCTCCTTTCCTGATCCACTCCTCCTCCCTCTTCGTCCTCCCCCTCCTCCCCGAATTAGTTCATAGGTGACGGGACACGAAATCACGTGACGTCATTTTCCTCGATAAATTTAGCGGAGAAACTGAATTGGTGTCAAGGTCACGTTTTATTAATTTCCTAACTAAGTTTAGCAGGGAAACTGTGGGAGGAGGGGAGGAGGAGGGGAGAGAAGGAGGAGCAGGAAGGAAGAGTGAGAAGCAAAAGGGGAGAGTCCTCCAAACCCAGCCCTCCTCCTTCTAGTCCCCTCCTCATCTCCTCCTTCCCTCCTCCTCTCCTCCTCCTTCTTTCCTTCTCCTCCTTTCTCCTTCCCTTCCCCCTCTCCCCCTCGTCCTCTCCCTTCATCCTCCTCTACCATCCTGATCTCCTCCCCATCCTCCTCCTCCCCTCTTACATCCATGCCCTACCCTTCTACTACGTACCCTCCCCTACTCCTCCTGTGTACTCTGCCCTCCTTCTCCTCTGTACCCTCCTCTCCTCCTCGTCCATACCCTCCCCTTCTCCCAGTTTCCTCGCTAAATTTAGCTCGAAAATTGACGCCACGTGTAAACACCCACTCAGTTTCTCCCCTAGATTTAACGGGAAAATTGACGTCATGTCACCTGAACACCAATTCAATTTCCCAGTAAATTTAGCGGGGCGGTTACACCGACGGCGACGCCGCTATACGCAGAAACGGGCGCCTAAGGGCTGAGCTCTAAATATATAACTAATAACACTATGTTACTAGTATTAAGACACATGAGATTTTGCGAGACGTTTGCTAGCGATACTAATTTCGCTATTTTTTCTAAGAGCAGAGCTCATAAGCACCCTTTTCCGGGTTTCGTGTCGTCGCCGTCCGCGTAACCGCCTAAACAACAATTTATATCTCCGCGGAATTGAATTGGTGTTGACGTCACGTGACGTCAATGTTCCCGCTAAATCGTGCGGATAAACTTAATTTTTTCACAGGTGACGTGACATGCAGTCATGGGACGTCGTTTGCCCCGCTAAATTTAGTGAAAAAACTGAATTGGTGTCAGCTAAATTTTGCGGGGAAACTGTGGGAGGAACAGAGGGTAGGGATGAGGAGGAGGGGAGGGTACGGAGGAGGGGGTCGAAAGGTGGACGAGGAGAGGATGGGGAGAGGAGGAGAAGAAGGGGCATACCCTCTCCTCCGTACCCTCCTCTCCCCTCAAGAGCTGCGCTCTAATTTCTCATTGGAGCGATTTGTGAACATATTTCTTTTTAGTTTTTGTTGTTAAGAACGTTTTTATTTGTTTGTTTTTTTTTGTTTAGTGAATACTATGCTTGGCAGCATTCATATGAACCTTAAATGACTTACTACGTGTTTGCTTTTATTCACTTAATATATGCTTGATAAATGTTGCCGCGCGCGCAGCTGACCAAGTAGGCAGCGCGCTCGTGGCCTAACGGTTATCGTGCTTGGTTCCCACTCAAACGGGCCACGGTTCGATTCCCGGTATATTTAGATTAACTCTATAACTCTCTAATTCTAGTAAATTTGGAAACCTTGTTTGCGTATTCGAAGTCCGAATGTTCAGCGCCGAACGTTCCACGCCCAATGTTCCAGAAGCCCACGCGTGTACATAAGGGTCTCCGTGGGGCGAGCCTGAGTCAGTCTCGCCTGAAACGCTTGACTCTGCTGTTTCGCCGATATCGACGCCTGCTACGCTAGTCTTGCTCTATTTTGTTTTGGGCACACGTTCGCCCTATTAAACTTTTAGTTTCTTCAGTTATTCGCCTCCTCATCATTTGTCATTCGTGACATTTTGATGGAGGTGCGGGGTATTGCATTCTATGCCCCTAAAGCGTACCCATCCGAAGACACCCCGGCCAAGGGACGTGGTCAGCCCCGGAAGGCTACCCTTCGCCGAAGACACCGAAGGCCGAACACGCCGTCGTGCTAGAGGTCAGTTCCCCAAACTTGGTCTCTTGCCCGAGAGCCGGAAGGAGATCCCGGCCATGACCACCTCGCCCGTCGTCGTCCTGCCCGTCGTTCCGCGGGCATTTGCACCCTTTCTCGGTGAGATCTATGAGGACGCCGAAAACTAGAACAACCAGTACGATCGCGTGGCCCGCCACAACGGGTGGAGTGACGAGCAATGCCTACAGAACCTCTATTTCTCACTTGAAGACACTGCAAGGCGCTGGTTCGAAATTCACAAAGCCTCCCTCATTTCGTGAGACCTTTGCAAGAATGAGCTGACGCGTACCTTCGCCACTCAAGGCCGAAGAGAGAGGGCCGAAGATCTCCTACAATCGAGGACCCAGGGCCCTAATGAGAGCGTCACGAGCCTCGTAGAAGAGGTCTTATGCCTAAGTGCCCGCGCCGACCCTATGGCTAGCGGGAAAATAAGCTGCGTGTCCTGATGAGGGGTGTGAAGAGCCAAATCTTCGGCGGCATTGTTCGTCATCCTCCGATGACAGTAGATGAATTCGTCGCTGAAGTCACGAACATAAAGCGGGCTTTGCAAGTACTATCGAGCCACTACAATCGACTCACCGGCTGAAATGCTGCTTCGGCGATTGCATCGTCTCCACTTGACATGGGCAGCCTGTGTGTCGACAATCTTCGCCAGATCACCCGTGACGTCGTTCAGGAGGAGATCAGGAAGGTGCTGTCCACTGCCGCCCTGCCTTGCTCTCCATGACCGAAGTAGTGCGAAGGGAGGTGAAGCGAGCCCTCCAGGCGGAGGCTCCCGTCGACCTGCCATCATCGGAACAACCGACGTTGAGCTACTCCGCCATGGCCTTACGACCGCCACCTGCTGCCCCTCAACCTCCTGCGCCGCGACAACGGGACGCACCAGCAAAGCCGTACTCCCGATGTCTCGACGATTGACCTCAGTACGTCCGGCAAGAACAACTGGCGCCCACGAAGACCGACCTGTGGCGAACGGCCAATCGACGTCCGCTGTGCCACCACTACGGTAAAGCGGACCACATCTACCGTCGATTCCCCTAGCGCCAGTTGGGCCTACGAGGGTTTGCGTCTTGCGCCGAACGACCCTCGACCACGTCTTGGAAAGCGACTTCGGTACATTAAAAGCTACCTCCGCCACTCTTCATCTCCTGAGTCGTCTTCCCGCCGAGGATTCAGTTCACCGTCTCCCCGACGCTCACCATCACCCTTTCGCGGGTCTCACTCACCTAAACAGTTTGTCACCCATTGCTTCCCGTCGGGAAAACTAGGCGCGGCAATGCCGGGAGGTGGTGTTGCCGAATACGAACGATGCCAAGATCCTTCAAGGTCGTCGGAGCGTTTCTGTAACAGTGCCGAACAACCTCAACGTTATCACCGACGGCCACGACGCGACGGCACTCGTCGGCACCGGAGCAGACTACTCCGTTTTTAGTGAAAGACTCTCTCGTTGCCTTCGGAAAGTTACGGTGTTGTGGGACGGACCGCAGATACCAGCGCCGGCGGACATCTCGTCACACCTATCGGCAGGTGCCCTGCTCGCGTTGAGATCCATGGTGAAACCTGCCCTGTAAAGTTCGTAGTTCTGCAAGACTGTGCGAGGGAAGTCATTATCGGAATGGACTTGTGTGCACACGGCGCCATCATCTACCTTGCGGAGAACAAGCTGACGCTTCGGAACTTGTCCCATCGGCGGAAGATCCCAAAGCGACGTTAGCTGCAGTGCGAGTCCTTACCAGCCACGTAAACCTGCCGCCGCTGTCGAGTGTCTTTGTGCCCGTCGGGACCGAAGAAGCCACCTGCGGTGTAGCAGTGTTGGAAGGAAGCGTCCAACAGTGCTACACCGTTCTGGAGATGACCAAAGTGGGAATATATAAAACCGGTGCGCGTTTTTGTTCTGGAGATGACGTAGTGTTCTTTAGATGACCAAAGTGGGAATATATAAAACCGGTGTGCGTTTTTGTTCTGGAGATGACTTAGTGTTCTGGAGATGACCAAAGTGGGAATATATAAAACCGGTATGCGTTTAAACAAATGTTAAACTGTTGTACTAAATATAGAAAAACTAAATCGAACCTTTACTGGGCTACCGTGGTACATGGTGTTGGAGAATGGACACGGGACGACGAGGAAGTGGGCAACGGGGTCACGCGGGGGACATGCACCGTCTTCTCATTCTGATAAACCTTTACCATCACGTCGATCGGGTCGTAGTTTCTTCAGATCCCAAACAACTGGTGCCAAAACCCGGGATCTAGGAGACGCCCGACAAAACGAGTGACAGCTGCCCATCTGACAGACACGGAACCCCGACAACAACTCGCCTTCAGAGAATGGACCGACTGCGGAGGAAACGAGCCGTCATCCGGTCAGTGGTGACCAGAGCCACCAACGAGTTGCAAGCTCTATTGGATTCCTCGGATGCAACCGCTGGTGAGCTCACAGAAAACTTCAATATCCTCAAACTGAAGGAAGCAGCATTGAAGGCAGTTGACGGCGAGATTGAAGATGGGGTTGATATTGATCACCTTGAAGAAGAAATGGAAAGCGTAGAGGCTTATCAAGTGTCGATCTGCCGTTTACGGACAAGAGCCACGCTCAAGCTGGATGCCCTGCGCACGCCTAACATCGCATCGAACGCTGTGGAACGACTACAGGATCGGGACCAAGGTCATCCAAGGTCAAGAACGATAGCAATCAAACTTCCAAGATTAGAGATCCGAAAGTTCGAAGGAGATCACCATAACTGGAAACCTTTCTGGGATCAATTTGAAGGGGCTATACACAACAACCCCGACCTTGCTCCTATTGATAAATTTAGATATTTGACGAGCTATCTATTCGGAAAGGCGGAAGACAGCATACGGGGATTGTCTTTACGGACAACAACTATAACATCGCTGTGGATCTATTGAAGAACAGGTTCGGCCAGACCCAGGCAATAGTTGACGACCACATGACGCGACTCTTGAATTTAAAAAATGTTACCACGTCGAGCGACGTCACGGCTCTGAGACGGCTGTATGATGATATCACGATAAATGTCCACAGCCTGGAAGCACTTGGCGTCAAGGCGGAAGAGTACAGTGTGCTGCTTCATGCTGCCGTGAAGAAGAGACTTCCTGATGATCTTGTCCTCCGCTACTGCCAGCAAAGAGCCACCGATATCGCGGATAGCACCGGTAGCCTGCAAACGTTTTTTTTAATTTTCTGGGGTCCGAGGTAGAGAGCCGGGAGAGCGTCCTTGAAATAAAGCCCAATCGACCCAATCTATCAAAGGCCCAAAAGGAGGACTCATCAAACCAGGTACGCAAAGCAAACATCACTCCATCGGCAGCAGTTTTAGTTGCAAGGGCGGACGCTCAAAACGCCGAAAGCTTTTTTTGCGGTGCACGTGAGCACTCGTTCGACCAATGCAACGTGCGTTCCATTATGCAAAAGATATAACCGGGCAAGAGATTGTCGCAATGCCAGATTTCTCCGCTGCGCCAGCTGCCAAGGGAGACACATGACTTGTCTCTACGATCCTGATCTTAAACCCACCAAAGACAGTCCTCATTCGTCGTCAGAGCCAGGCACTTCGGAAGTGTCAGTAACGAGTGCGGTGTCTAACAGCATCGAAACAATTCTGCTGCAAACCGCCACAATCTGGGCAGAAGGGGAGACTAAGCGTCGCCTATTCCGGTGCTTACTGGATGGAGGGAGCCAGCGGACGTTCGTGACGACCAGGCTAGTCAACCAGCTGTCTTGTAAGGTTCTAGGAAAAGATGATTTGAGCATTACACTGTTCGGCAATACTGCCCTTGGTAATGCGAGTAAACTCCGGAAGGTAGAGGTATGGCTCCAAAGCCAATACGATCGGAGACGTGTACGAATCGAGGCTCTGGAAGTTCCTGCCATCTGCCGTTCTTCCGCGTTCCCTGAAAGTCTTTGCAGGACAGCTGAAACGTGCACGCTGCAATTCGCTGATCTTTTATGCTCGGGGCTCGAGAGAGACATTGACATTTATATACTGATCTTAGCGGATAATTACTGGAAAACTGTCACTGGGTCCATCAAGAGACTTGACGGAGATTTGACAGCAGTAGAAACAATATTTGGTTGGACACTGCAAGGTCCAGTACGACCATTTCCGGAAGTGGGCTGGCACCAAGCAACTGTTATGCAGGTAATGACACGACATCAAGGCAACCAGCCTTCTCAGCAGCTACGGGAAAAAAATACCCTACCGGTTCCTGAGGAGGATGTGCCAGGCCCTAGCAGTCAAGCATCAAGGGTGAACTGGTGCCCGAGGAAGCAGTTCAGAAAGACAGTGATTTGGAATCCGACGAACCGGAGGCCCTGAAATGGGCGCCTAAGGCGCTGACACCTTGCAATAGCCCCAGTAATAGCAGGATATCTGGCTTCAAAGATGAACGGGAAGCAGCTGGCGCTCAGCTAGTATCGGAGCCTGTCGGTTGCCAGCGCGAGCTGAGTGCCAGTAACTTTAAGGAGGACAGTGGAATCCCTGACGTGAACGTCATGAGCAATAGTAGGGAGGGGGATAAAGAGACTCCCACTGGTGCTCTTGAAACACGGGGGAACATTCTGAGACCGACCAGCCTCATAAGCGTTTTCACTGAGATTCAGGAGGGCAAAGTGGTCAGCGTCGACGGAAAGAAATTTTGTAAACGGGACCGAACCGGACGAATTATGAGTTCACCTTCGAAGACGTTTGCATCAAAGAAGGAACAGCTGAATGACTCAGCAAATCGAAAGGCGGGGGAATATGGTGACGCAGTTGGCGAAGTTCTTCGTGGCCTCATAGAAAAGAGTGTGCAAGGGCCAAGTGAACCACTGGGTTACAAAATCTCTACCGAAACCCTTAGACATCTCTTGCGAACGTTCTGCGAGAGCAACGGTTACCGCTACCAGGACTTTGTGAATGACGAAGCGGGGCTCAATTTAAGTGCTCTTTTTGAACAGCCTTTGATGGAAATACAAGATATTGCAATGAAAAAGCGTCGCCGTGGTAGCTCGTACAATGGGTCGTCATCCGATGACGGGCTCGAAGTTCCACCCAGGATAACCAGAATGTGGCAGAAATGTTCTACTCCCGTTCCCGAGAAGCGAATGCTCACACGGAGCCAGCGGCGAAGAACAAGTAATGTGAAATATTTCAGATTTGGCCGCTTGGAGTTGCAATTTGCAAACACGGTAGGCTTATCTGTCTCAAGCGGCATTCAAGTGAGAGATGTTGCGCTTCTCAGGAACAACGATCGCCCAAGAACATTTTGACATCTGGCCGTCGTCGACAAGAACTTTGCAGATGGGAAAGTGCGTGCCTGAACTATTCGACTCGGAAGTCGCGTGAAAAGAAGATCCGTTCAACTTCTTTACCGTCTAGAAATTCGACGAAACCGTCGGTTTGACTTTGTTGGGTGCGAGGATGTTGGAGAATGGACACGGGACGACGAGGAAGTGGGCAACGGGGTCACGCGGGGGACATGCGCCATGTTCTCATTCTGATAAACCGTTACCATCACGTCGATCGGGTCGTAGTTTCTTGTTCATTGCAGGCTGAAAAGGCTTTACAGTGGGATCTTTGTCTAGACACTTGCATTCATGTTTCAAGTAGGTGTAAATCAGCGCTGTGTTTGTGTACTTTTTCCACTTGTCTTCCGTCTTTTGCGCTTTTTTTCATTTTAAGAAAAAAAATCTTAATGTTTAAAAACATTCTACGTCTCCAAATCCCAAAATTTATATGAAAAACTAGAAACAAATAAACTGCGGATTTCCTAAAAGAAATAAACACAAATCTGGGAGCCACACGTCCCACATAGGGGTTCAGGACTAGTGGTGTATATAATTTGACTTTGACTTTACACTAATAAATTATGATATAACTTTTTAGGTTTCGAGTTCATAGCAGGGGAGTCGATCGAATATCGTTAACCCACATTCATGATCGTTTTTTTTTTCTTTTCAATTACCCCATGCCTCCCAGAAGGAATACACTATATAATATTTTACTTTGATTGCGCGTCATTTTTTAATAGTTCTACACTGGGCGAATGGACAACTCGGTTCTAGTTTTCACGAAACAAGGTACAAGGCGCGACTTATCCTTTTGCAGCCGAGCAATGCTGCTTTTTTCTGCAATCGTTTTCTTTCTAGATTTTGTAGTACTGTACTGTGTGATGCGTATGTGTTAACAGCTGCAAGGAACGTCCTGCGTTTTTCCAAGGCCACATCATGCCGGATATTACACGCGAACAAAATAACGAAATACAGTTAAAAAAATATGCCCTGTATTTTACTCTTCGTTTCTTTCACGTGTAGCGTCATGTCATGGGCTGTTTCCAGAAAAACATCACATGATCGCACAGCGCTTCTGATCAGACAAAAAAAAACGTACTGCACAAAAAGGAGGTCGAATAAAAGTATATTATGTACTGTGCGGCTCTTTTTTTATAGTGCGTGCTCTCAACACGTGTGCCTTGTAGTCCGAAAGCTGACTTAAGGTTCAGTTCACAAAAGAAAGGTAAGCCCAAGTATAGCACTCTTTAATCATGCAAAAGACAAATAAAATGTGCGGGAAAGCTAAACGCATTTAGTTTGCAGTCCTCTGAAGCGCGTTAAGAATTATTGAAGAAGAAGCAATTATTTATATTAGATACTTATTGGTGGTTTTAACTTAGAAGCCCATGCCATCCTCCTTTAAAGTTCTGAAATGTTTAACAGGTCTTTGCGTTGTCGAATATGCCACATAATTATCACACTCCATGATTTTTCATGTTCTTTCGGAAAGTGACTGTCAATATTTCTTTTTAGTTCGGCTCCATGGGTCAAGTGGACGTCTTTCTAAGCTGAGAAGGGTGTCAAAGTAAATTATCTATTCGGAAATTACATATCACGATGCTGGATCACTTCGTTTGATGCTTGCCAACCCAAAGTTTTTCATTTAATATTAGCGAGATTTGACCAAATACATATCCAGATTACATCAAATTAATGGTTAAGCAATCCAAAATAGCAATGCAAGAATTTGTGTCGATCTCAGCCAATTGAACTTTTCTCGCTTGCTCTCATTAGAATCAAGTTCTCCGAAAAGATCAAACAAATTGGTCAAATATATTTTATGTTCTTAGTTGATATTGAATTGCCTGGGTATGTTTCTTTTTATTGTTTTGAGCTAGAATGTTGATTTTCAAAATCTATAAAAGACGAATAAACAACAAAATTACCTCTACATTTACAGTGTGTATGGTCGGCCGCCCATGAGATATGCGACAGTACTTCATACAGGATGTTGAGCGATCTAGCCAGCTAAGCAGTAGTGTTAACCTGAGGTGTTTCACACACATCGCACATATGTGGTTATGCAAAGTCCATGGTAATGCGAGAATAAAAAAATAGTAAATTTAAAGTTCCCTTTTTATTTATGCGTCTAGTACAGGCACTCCTTTCACGGCACACAGAATTCAAAGCCTCTAGCTGCGTTTAATATTGGTGTTATTGCATTTTCAAGCTGCCAGCTTGCAATACTGCGCGACACTGAGTTTTGACCCACACATACGCGATTTGACCAATATTTAAACGGTTTGGGTTGTTGGAACACCAGTTACGAATTCGTTCATATTTTAATATCTGCGGCATGTTAAACACAATAATGGTCCCTTGTACCTCGGTGCTAATACGCAACCTAAGTCCCCGAGCTGTAACAAACTTGGCCACCAATCCACTTTCCTTGTCACCAAAAGAGCAGATCAGCACAAATATGTGGCATAATGGTCAAGAAACCTTCAGCCGACGAACGACTAACTCGGTTCACCGGCCATCACCAAAGATAAACTCAAGAAGTGTTTACAACCGTTGAATTAGATTCATTGGGATATACATTTTATTCTGAAATTTGTGCTTGGACTGTATAGTCCGATAAGCGGCACCTGTCATAAATTTTAAATATACTTTGAAGTCTCGCAGGCAAAACGCCAGAGGACCGCCTAACCTGGCAAAAGTTTGGAAATTCTAGGGGCACACCAAGAAATGAAACCACGTTCTGGCACTTGCTTGGATATTTAGGGAAAATCCTTCCCAAGCGAAAGTTAAACGACTAGAAATGAAACCTAATTCTAGCATTTGCCCGTGAACAAAGGTCAAAATGAGCCAGGTGACAACCCAACAACATAGCAGGAAGGCGCCTAATTCCGGTACTGGTTTGCCAATTTAGGGTAAGAATACCCATGACTCTGGGCAGTGAACATTAAGTTTGGTTGCACCTTGGCATTTTTAGGCATTTAGGTTTTTAAATCCCATACAAAGCCCAATTTCGACCCCACCAACTATGAAACTTGGTCGTTTATATAAAACGACATCACTGATGGCTATTAATTTAAATCCCAGTATTGCGGCGCACATTTCAGATAGTTTGTGTATTTCGCATGCCGTATATACTGGGGTGCGTAATTGTCAATAACATTGCTAATAAGTTATAACTGGGTATATCAAATGCCACTGTAATCAAATATTTTGTTCGGCATCCTTCGCGGTATTTTAGTCACGTCAATATCAGGCCACGGTTTAGTACACGTATCATTAAAAAATGATGAAAGGGAAAGAAACGTTTAATGACAAATATATGGTAAGAGCAGAAATACCGACTTTTTACTTGGCGTACTTCTATTTTAGAGACTTCGTAGTAATAAATGTTGGAAAATGGCTTTATTTGCATAAATCCCTCTTTTATAGGTAAGGTAGCATTGGATAAAATATTTTTTCTGGTGTTACACCTCCATATCCTATGCCAAGGAATAATTAATTTTGAACTGATATTTTCTTTCCAAGCGCCCAATCCTCTTTACACGCGGACGCCACGCGTTTGGGCAATGTTTCTTTTTGCTCAGGGCTTTTTTCTCTCCTCGTTTAATCTGCATCTTGTACAGCTGATGAATGGATTTCAATGCATAATTAGATAAGTTTGGTCAAAATATTTTGTATTTCATCTGATTCATTTTGCAAGCATATTCTTAGTCCTGATTGTCGTTATATTTCGTCGAATGTCCTATGACTCAAATTGGATCTACTTCTTTTTTGGTATTCTTATCGACACATCTAAAGCCACACCTGTAAATGTGTACTGAAATTACATACCCAGGTCAAATTTACCTATATTAAATCACACAAATGAGCATCTCATATTCAAGGCAGCATGATACATCGCTGGTTTTAATTTGTATAAATCTATATCGACCGCCAATATTTGTAGATTTCCTGTTAGCTATCTTCGAACCCTTTCTAATGATTTTCTTTGTATTTTTCAGAACTAGTTCACGATGACAACAGTCAAGCTGATGATAATGCTTTGTTCTTCTCTTCTCGCTACTTGCTACTCCAGCAACCCGACGGAACAATTCCTTAAAGTATGTTGCACTTGTCTTATAGATATTATTCTCCGGGCTTGCAAAGAGAAATATGCTGAATTAAAAGGTTATGGAAGTTATTTACTGTTTACCGGGTGGTCCCGCGGACACGTGCAAGGGTTGCATCGGCACAATAATGAACTGTGTATAGTTGAATAATGAATTTCACTAGATAGCAATAAAAATATCAAAAGCAAGATGAGAAAGTTTTAACCCAATAGGCTTCCTGAATACCGAGTTGACATGGCAACTCGTAGATGATGCTACATCTCATTTCAATGCGACCTGTATGAGAGGCAACTTTTACGTCAAGACATCACCGAAAAAAAATAAAAGCTACCACCATCTCTAAGGCACCCGATGAATAAAAAACCTTCCCAAAACCATTCTAATTGTATAATGATGCAAGGAAGGTTCAACCCTTTGCATATTTTGTCACCAGTAGATCTCCGCTTTGGTGAACTATCAGCAATTTGAAAACTATGGCTGGTTTATGTTCTACGGCTAACACTTTGCACATTTTCTTATGATCGGTAGAACCAACTATAAAGATTACACGTAGGCAACTGAATGTGAACCTTAAATTGCACTCAGGCGCTACTTTGGTATATGTTACGATAATCAAATTGTGCATTTATTGTGTTTAAAGAAATTTAAATATCGGAGTGTCCGTTGCAATATTTCCAAGAAGCACGTTTTACCATACTTTGAAACGCGAAGCTTCTTTTCACCCTTCTACCTCGGAAATGTAATACCGAGACTGACTTTGAGTGTGAAAATATTTTGTATGGTTTGCTCGCACCAACGGCGTCGTGGTGCGCCACCTGCAATTCGAGCAGAAAACGATAGCGTAAACATGCAAAAAATATTAAAAGAAACAAGATGGCGCTCCAGCTTTCAGCCGAGGTTGGGTATTTCAATTGTCTGGTGATGTTATTTTTGTCAGTTCTTTACGTCCCTCTCCAGTAGTACAGCATATTTGTTTCTTCGTATTATTTTCAAGTTTAAATCCTGTTGCTTTTATTTCGGATAATTTTTGCATAATCATTTTTGACCCTGTCCCCACATGAGAATTTTGTCACCATTGATTGGGGAGCGCCGATTCGGTTCTTCTATACATCTGAGCCATAATAATTTCAACTACATGTAAGTAACACACAATAACATGAAACGGTTGTATGAGAATGTGGCCGTATTAACACGTGTGAATTGTAGCTTTATATTAACACTAAAAACGATTGAAATGCATGATAAAAATATAATGCAGTGAATAAAAAAAACAAATTGTATCTCTTAAAGTAGTAGAATCTTGATGGGTTTTTTTCCCGTCGTTGATTCAACTTTTTAAGAGTTATTACTGTTAACTATTACACACATGCCTATTACATGATGGGCTATGTACATTAAGAAAAATTGATGCTGTTAGAGTAATACTTCTCATGGTTTCTGGAATTCAGCACTTCTTTCCTGCGTTATATAAACTTTGCGAAAATAAGCAGTAAAATGCAGAATCACTACAAAACTTTAATATAGGCGGCCCCAGCGTTTGGGTGCCCCTAAGAAATCGAGGCACCCAAACGCATCAAGATTGAAGCCACCGGCTTATAAAATAGGCTTTTTACGAACGTAGCGCGGCGAACGTGCGTTTCCCGCTTACAGCGCCAATACGGTTAGCAAGAACAATTAAAAAAAAGAGAAATTATGAAAAATGCAAAACCTACGCACTTAGCAATTACTTTTTGTTTGCAAATATTAGTTAATTCAAAACCAAATCAACCCGGCTAAACAAAAGACAGTTTAAATCGGTATATATTATCACGAATGGGCAGGCGATGAGGCAGGCGAAAGAGGAAAGAACTTAAGATTTCATGGGGGCTAACTTGTACCAGAAACGAAAAAGAACACACGTCGAGAAAGCAGCAGCAGCGTGCGTCAGCGGCGGCAGCAGCAGGCGACGGTACGTCGGCGTAACAGCTTCTATCGGGAGAGAAAATTAATCAATGAATCAATCGGCAATACGGCGCACCGCTTCTTATCTACTACGCTCGACATCTGAAATATTCAACCTAAAATGTTCAGGAATGAGCTACGGCGAGCCTGACTAGGAGAGGTCATTATGGTCTCCTTATCGTTGACGCTGGGGGCAAGAGCGTAGGCGAATCTTTTAGATGAACGGGGAAGCGTATCTTCGCAGTCATGCACGCGACAATGTATTATTAGTTGTTTTCAGCCAAAACAATCCGATCCGTAGCACTCTAATTTGGCGCTCGCTCTCGGGCGGATTTCGGCGTTCGTGCGCGGCTTTGAGCGTCTGTCGTGGATGCTTTAAACATTCAACTATGCCAAAACTGAGTCGAACGCGAGTGAGCATACTCTGCGAGCAGATGCCTTATTTAGATCTTAGTTGGAGCGACTTTAAAGTCTTGGGAAACTTTTTTTTAAGCCACTGCTAACCGTGCCACGAACGAAATCCACTCGCGGTCTCGTAGTAGCGAGATGCTGCATGTCAACGGTTACCGCTTCTCTTTAGGCTTAAGAGCGGCCAGAAGCTGAAAACGATCCTTAAAATGGGGCGAGCTCACCGCTTATTCTTTGTTATTTGATCGAGATAAAGCGAAGCGAAAGTTGGCTGCACTATTCACTGGTAATAAAAATGGCTTTTACGGCAGTGACCATGACAAATTTCCTCCGAAGCGAGCGGAAAGGGCGCCGCCATGTTTGCCGATGCCACCCGGCCCCAATGAAATAGGCGTCCCACACTACTTCTCGAATTTTGCGTTAGGGGTGAGCGCCAACCCAAAACCCAAAACTGAGTTTGGGTTCGACGCATGCCCAGTGGGAGGCCCCTATTTTATGAGGGCCCTCAAGCTCTGGCCCTATTTCTAAAGCTGTCAGCTATTCTCACGGCCTTCAATTTTTCTAATATAACGCCAGTAACGTCAGTAAAAATTATTAATCTCCTGGATTTGAAGTCCAAGTACTATAAATGATTTTGCAGTGACTTTGCGGATTTATTTAAGCTGGGGTTGTAAATTGGGCCACTTGTTATCAGTTCAACATGATTAAATACAGCCTCAGTAAACACTGACGACGAACAAGAAACGAACACTGTCTTGTCGGGTTCGTTTCTTGTTCGTCGTCCGTGTTTACTGGGGCTGTATTTCCTCAGATTTACTTCAAATTTAAACTCTCCTTGAATATTATAAATAAAGTCACGTGACATCTGGTGAAGTTAGACCTGCAAATTTCTTAACGAGAAACGTACGTGTGTTTAGGGCGTTTCCTACGAGGAGTCATTAAGAAGTTCCTGTACTAGCAGCACTGAACATTGAGCATTGTACCGCAGCACAACGCCAGGGGATATTTCCGCCAGATTTGCCAGCCAGTCGGCCAAACTTAATTTTGAGGAATCAAAGTGATTCCAAGTTGCGCTTTTATGCTTAGAAAATATATTTTACGGCGCTCACTCCGCTCGAGATGAATAAAAAGCTTCAATGAAATGCCTGAACAAAAGTTTTACTTAAAAATGAATAACAACACGCCAGAAACCCAGAGACTTCTACGGCAAGCATTTGGTGGCCATGTTCCAAGAAATGCACAAATATGTTAGTGGTGTGGGTTTTTAAGCCATGTCAACAACCACTTGAAGACAATTTCACAAACAGTACGCCTTTAACAACCGTTTATCCTGAAAGAGGTTAAAAAAATGGGCGTATTGCTTCATTGAGGCCGTGAGATTAATATTTCGGACGTCTGGTCAAGTCCGCGTCGGCTGTTTCGAGTGACAAATTTAACATGAAACGAATGTCCGCCAGGTGTGTTCCACACATTCTCTCGATCGCGAGAAAAATACAAACATACATTCCAAAGACTTCAAGTACAGTTTTTGGTCCGGAACAACATAGCTGCAGTCAATCCATATACTCCTTATTTGGCCATTAGTGGCCTTTGCATTTCTTTTTTTCTATTGAAGCCTTAAGAGACGGCTTACTCGAGCAGATTCGGGAAAAGACGAGGGTTATCCTGAAAAGCCTGAATTACACGAGGGTTTTCTACAATGGCAGACCTGCTGGCCAGCTTTAATCCAGTCAGTACTCATTGGTATGAACTTTATCGTTCCCCCAAGGCATCGCCCATAATGCTAGTCATCCATAATAAAGAGACAAATCTGCGGGTATTCACCAAAATCGTTCTCAAATCTTTGGTTTATATAACGTGGTTTTAACAGTAACGCGATTCGTTTCAAAGGGCATTGCGGTGTTTCTTTCATAGTCCCCAATTTGCCTGAATATTCGCTAAACACGCTAACCAACGTCGCTGAAATAGTAATACAAATATTGGGCAAAAAGAAAAAAAGATGCCCGAACTTATTGAATTTACAATTTTGGTCCTCACCGTGCTTTTTAAAGTGAAAGGCTCCACTGGCAACAATCAAATATTGACGTCAGAGGAACGCAGTGGTTCACTCTTTGGGCTGTAGACTTTGTTCCCAACTGATTACAAACAGTCTCAGTGTGTCTATCGAATGCTTTGGGAAATTCGCTTCAGCTCGCGTGCAGCAGCACGAAACAAATGTTCGGCATAGTCGCCCGCTCGACCAGCAAGCCTTCCTTCCCTTGATGTCACTGCAATGAAAAGCGCGAGTATATATGAATTTTGGTTTCGGCGTTATATGTATGTGCCGATTCCACAATAACTATTCTCAATTTCGCGATACTAAATAACCTCCCGGAAAAAGTAAAGGCCGGCGATTTCGAAAATACAGTTAGTTGCGGTAGCTCGAAAACTTGCCGGACTAACAATTTTGACGAGAGATGGCTGAAGACTACTTTGAGGGACATAATAGTAAAGTAAACTTGGTAACTTCGTACGCTTCTCTAAAACGAGTTCGAAAACGTTTTGATGCCACCTCGTATTTCGCAGGGCGGCACATTTATTACAAAGAGGTTTATTTATAAGTAGTTAAAGAACTGGAGAAAAATAATATACTGGTGATTTTTGTATTCATAATTATTCTACCCAACGTCTTTGTTATTTTATGTTATATGAAAGATACTCGATGAGAAAGACTTAGGTTGATTTTCAATCCTAGAGATTTACTTCTAAGCGCAAATTTTATTCAATTTTGTATTCAACGTAAAGCGTTTCGGCATGCACTACGACAGCATAATGCGCATGCAGTAAATAATCATGTAATCAATTTACGCTCCTTTGTAATCTCAAAGATTCGTTCAGATTAACTTTTTTTTCCTGCATTTAACAGTTGTACATAAATATATTTATTCTAAGGAAGTGCGCTTATTTTGATATTCCAACGTCGTGCGACCAATGAATTAATCCTGTTAAGGCTTTGATCTAAATAAGGATGTCTCATTCTAGATACAATAGTAAGGGTGCAGGCGAGCTGGTGGATGTTAACCATGTTGAATATACCTGAGACTGGGGTAGAAAAACATAAAAGTCGAAGAAACAGAAACTGGGGTGAGACTGGGGTAGAAAAACATAAAAGTCGAAGAAACTGTTTCTTCGACTTTTATGTTTTTCTACCCCAGTCTCAGGTATATTCAACATGTCTCATTCTACTGGTCTAAATACCACTGTTCACGTTTTACATTCATTAATGTGGAATGTTCTATTCTTAAGCATCTTAAGGCAGCCTTTTTCGAAGACACATGTTCAAATTTAGTTAGATAAATACACGTATAATAAAATATCTTAAAGTTTAGTATTCAAGCATTAACAACAAGTAGTCAATTTAAAAAGTGACGCATTGATGTAAAATTAAGGTTCGCGCTATGGAAACGTAGACTAGAATTTTTGAACTGTATAATAAATATTACAGTCCACCATTCTGAAACATCAAGTGGACTCCCGTGGAACCACTTTTGTGCATGCAATCTAGTCTTACAATAGCATCACTAAACTGAATAAAGAAGATTTCCTAATAGTTATGGTGATCTCAGTGTGAGCTTACACATTAAACGTAAACAATAATCATAGTTTATGTCTATTGTCTGTTATACCAAACTTCGTTCAACACTGTGCTATGCAGCTCTGTGAAAGAGCTCAAGTATTGCGCTGAACCCCTAACCTGTGGGCTTTGCTCGACCTTTTTCTAAGGACACGGAAACAAGACCAATCCTTCTCTACGAGTGCTACCAGAGCGGAAACAGTATTGATGCGCCAGGAACCATTAACTTTACTGCTCTCTATGACGGCACGAGTCAAGCAACGACACTAATTGAAGGTGTCACGTGGGCAGCAACAAATGGAAGTACTGAATCCTACGTTGTGTACGTATGCACGAATTTCTAATTAAAAATAATGTAACAACTGTAGGCATGTATAGTAAATGTGATTACCCTAAGATTATTAGGAAGAAATATGTGGTGGAGAATTCGTTTCTGACAATCCGTAACGGTTTATTGTACACACTTTAAATTATCTGCACAGAGACACTGATTAGGCAGATTGATTGCGCCGTCCGGAATGCATGAATCGTGTAATGAGAGTCTAGTGGCAGGGCACATAATATTAAAATAGCCATCATCATTGCCTATTTTAAACGTGAATACGCGACCGAGTAATATCAATTCTTCTTATAGGTGTACACACGATAGCTCACAACTACTGGTGTTTTTCTAACAATATTTTTATCGTAATTCAAGGTTCCAAAGTGTGCAGAAAAGCGTAAAATGTGTTATCTATTTTAACTCCAATGTGAGGACATCAGCCATACAGTAGTTCCGTAGCTCCTCCAGGATTCTATAGATAATACTCAACGTTACGCTGATGGAGAAAGTGATTTATTAAACGCTTAAATAAATGTGTGTGTGTTTTTGTTTTAATTTCCAGTGGTGCTTTTCTGGCTCGCTACGATGCGGAAAGAAGTACCGGAGTGATCTATACCTATAGTGAGTAAATAGAAACTAGAGAATGGATTACAGTCACTCAGTACATACTTAGAAGAGCGGGGCAAAGAAACATTGGTAGCTGCTTTTGATAAGGGATCTGTGTTTTAGCTGACGAAGAGATAATCCTCGAAAACGATATAATTCCATGGACAAATGTAACATTATATTTTGCACACTATATTTCGAAGGCAATGCTTTTGTTGGGAGCCTTATTTTTCCCCAATAACTCGAACGATATAGATGCTTTGTTTACAGGATTTTGACACCTGTCAAGTAACACTTTTTTTTTAGAGGTGTAGAGGCAACGCTTCTTCTGCTGGAGTTGAATCTGTCCGTATAATCAAACAAATATGACAAAAACATATTTAAAGGCGTCATGAAACGGTATCGGGTTGGAATGTCAATGACTTTGCAGAGGCGCCTGGTCCAAGTATACTTACACAGTCCGCCACTGATTCAGAAGCTTCTTAGTCGCGGTGACATTGCGAGGACAAAAGGGGACTATTTCGTAAAGCTTGATGACGTGAATGTGGGATCAAAACCTCCCACCTAACGACAGTCGAGCGCGGTCTATGGATTGGACACGAAAACTGCGTGAGCACTCGACTTCGGCTCATAACGACCCAATGCCACCTCTTTTACTTTCCTAACCCCAGCGGGTGGCTTTGATTAACGTTGGCAGGCATAGGATAAGCACCAGGCCACGTAGCCGCTTGATCTAGCTCCGAGTTGAGAGGATCAACGATACTTATATGTCTCGAATGTTTTTGCCGACTGCCACGGCATAAAAAGAAAAACTGAGATAGGTTTATTCAGTGATTAATGTTACAGAGTGAATCTACGTAGAATTTAGCGAAATTACAAACCGTTTTTGATGGCTCCTTTAAGCTAAATTTAGTACAGTTTAATTATTTTAGGTGTATAAGTGCAGCGTGCATTAGGGACACATCTATACCGGGTGTTTCTGCGAAGACTTTCAAAAACTCTTAAAAGTAGTGTGTTTGATTTTTGGAAAAAAAAACGGTAAGCCACGCCGAACATCGGAAATTTCATAAACATACTAATTTGCAAGCTATTTATGTACAATTTACTAATTACTCCTAATTAGTGAAAATAAACATATGGTCTAAGTTAGACATTGGCTGTGAGTCATCGGAAACCGCTAGAATCAGTCAGTTTTAGGATGACTTGAAGAACGTGGAAAAAGTGTTGGTGCGCGAAATTTAACACTCGTGCGGCAGACGGAAGGCCACTTTTCCTAAAGCGCAGATGATATTCTGATCACTCGTGTTATCGCGCCCCCGGCGGACTTTTTCTTTTTTTTTACATAACGAATTTAATTGTGGGCCGATGCAAACTTGTGGTGGATAAGAAACGATATAGAATTGGCTTTAATTTCAACTTGTTTAGGGTACCAAAATGAAGGCCACAGTGACCCGCTATGCTATTTTAAAGGTTTCGCGTTGGTAAGGTCTATTTCTAAAGGAGAAACTTACCTTTGTTCAGTCCCTATTTATTCAGTTCTACTCATCCTTCCATATTTCTGCAAAACAAATATAACATAAATAACACCTCTACGTTCATATACACAGCGATATGTTGGAGAATCACGTGCGGAAACAGCTAGAACACTAAATGATTACACAGAGACAGGACTGGACACACACAAAGCTGACTATCCACAATTCTTTAGTATTTGATCTTCCTCTCTCGTCGGTCTAGTCTTCTTCCTCTTCTATTTCACCAGACAAACACACACACACGCACAAACACAAACGCGCGCGCGCACACACACGCACGCACGCACGCACGTACCCGTGTACACACACGCGAACAAACATGCGAGCGCGCGCACCACGCACGCACGCACACAAACATACACACACACACACATTGATAAAACAAGGAATACATCGCAGAATATAAAGCAATACGAATGCAAATATCTTCCAAAAGTCAGGGGTAGTCATAATGAAATAAGTTTACTTTGGCTTAAAGGGACCATGAAATGACCTTTTCTACTTTTGCCCGATAACCTTTACATTAAACCGTCAATGCTCACTGAATGCCGAACAGGCGTCCGTTTTCGCATCGGTTCATTAACTTTTACACAAAAAATTAATGAAATATCGACTTTTTCTTTCTCTCCCACTGACCGCAAAACAAGTCGTGACGTACACTGCTTCCGGAACCGGAAGTTCTCCCGGCAGTAGGAGAATGGGAGCGTTAGCAGCGGCGAGTTGGCGGTGTGCCGGTAGGTTTTAGTTTTACTGCGCTGATGGCGCTGATGTCATCGATGTTTTTCTGAATCGGCGCCTCTCATCGCTGCGATAGCCATGAATACATCGCAACTGAGCGAGATGCAATTAGATATGTTGCGCTATAGCGACAGCATGGGACTAGTCCTATACGCCGGTATGCCTGTTGAGAAGTGCGGCGAGTCTTTCGACGACGACTCCAGTTCTTCATCGGAATCGGACGACGAGGAGTGGGGCGGCTTCAAAGTACGGAATGGTAGGTTAAGTTTCGGCCGTATATTCAGATGCACGGAAGTAACAAAGATATAAAATGATATATTTCTTTGAAGGTGCACTTGCAAGTGGTGCATATTAGCGCCGACCGCTCGAGAGTGCTTCTGCTGCCGGGAGTGCGCCGCCCCCGTCCCAATTCAAAACAACGGCTGCATCAACCATGCATATTTTCGCATTCTATGTCTGGACCCCGTTGTGCTACGGGTAATGTAAGTACTGGGAGCTGCAAGAGCAAGGGTTCCAAATGAACCGTGGAGCGAGGAAGTACGTAAGCTCTCAAACTTTGATTCGGCTGTGCTGCAGCAGTGCGACGGCCCGGCACCAACATTGTTGATTCATTTCGTGCGAAATGCAAGCGGTGCTTCGCCGACTATATGTATTATATTTGTTCTTTGCAGTCGGCTATGTTTTGTTGCCTACCGGCAGTTCGCCAGGTGGTTGTGGCAGAGGCTGGGCTGGCATAACAGGCGAGTTCTACCTGCGTGTGTTGTGGCACGGATTGAAGAATTCGTGTCCGAGCAGTACACAAGATTTTTGGAGGCTCAGTAAACGCCTAACCTGGTTTGGGGGATTTTTTCAATCATTTTACTCTTACCAGCTCACTTGTATCTTTTTGCCGTGCCTAATGAACCTGCCATAATAACATCACAGATTTATTCGTAACATACTTTCAGAAATGCTTGTCCGTCAACTTTCTTGCGGGGCGCTTGAACAGCCAATTGCTGTGGTCCGCGGAGCAATCTTGGCAAATGACGAGGCCAGAAATATGTTTAGACGCAAAAAGAAAGGCTTGAAAGCGACACTGCACCGTTTTTGTCTTGAGCGTACACCGTTAAGAACCTTTGGATCACCCGAGACCCAATTCATCTGGTACAAAAAATAAATCAGTGGAAAGCTTTGGTCCAACAGTTCCACTAGTCGAAATTTAAAGCAAACACTTATGACAAAAATTCGTGCAGGTAGAGAGTTTTCCTATTCTAACATGCAACAAAATTTTGGCACATTCTCACTACAAATGAACAGAAAACCGTGGATTCCGTTCGAATTGAAGAAACCATGAGTCACAAGCAGAAAATGGCCACTGATTTTAATCTGTTTTCACATCTTGGCCCGCGACAGACTTCTTTCGATAATTCAACCAGATTAGTCGAGTTCGTAAAATTTGAAGCCGAAATCATTGTGTGATCCTGATAATATTCGCCACGCCTTCCTTCGTCGTCACGCTGAATCACTTGCTACGTTCCTTGTTGTCATTTTTCATTCCTTGTTTTCATGTGTTGTTTCCTTAGGTTGGCATATTGCACATGTTGTACCTGCCTTTAAAAGGGGACATTGTTCACTGTTAACTAATCACCATCCCATAAAACTTACCAGCACATAATGTAAGCTCTTAGAACATATAATTTCTAAAACATGACTGAATTCTTAGGTAAGCATGACATCATCTCGCCTTTCAGCATGGCTTCTGGAGAGGCCTTTCCACTACCACAGAACTTATTTCTACTAATTCTTTCGCTTCAATAGTCGACAAACCCGGCCGAGTCGACGTAATTTTTCTCGACTTGAGCAAA
The DNA here is from genome assembly GCF_016920785.2 of Ixodes scapularis. NCBI lineage: Eukaryota > Metazoa > Arthropoda > Arachnida > Ixodida > Ixodidae > Ixodes > Ixodes scapularis. Next base: position 38,605,857 of record NW_024609835.1, on the reverse strand, counting down.
GCATTTGATAGGGTTTCTCATTCCGGTATTTTATTCAAACATAACAAACTTGTCATGTCAAACTTCTAGCTTATAGCACACTAATAAGGTCTCGGTTGGAGTACACTTGCACTAGATGGGATCCCTTTCGAAAAAACATTAACAGGCTTGAGCAGGTCCAGAGACTAGCAGTTCGTTTTACATATAATTGTTATCGCCGGCATGACTCTACTACCAAATAATTAGAACCAATATCATTCCTCTAGAACAGTGGTTCTCAACCACTGTTCTAGAGGAATGATCGCCGATCCAAAAGGGGTTTGCGGACCCCTTTTGGATCGGAGGAAAGGACGGAGGACCCCGTTTATGATGATGAGTGAGGAAAAGCTTGGGTTAAATATAATACTGATTAAATAAATGGATATAACTAAAGGCTAGTGTTAAGCAGACCTCTCTTATTGACAAACACACGTAAAAGTTCGCCCGAAAACTGAAACATTTCTTCTCAATCTGAGAAAAGACAACTTTTATTGTTGGGCTTGACTGATGAGGCCGGGCTTCGCGGACCCCTAGAATGCCTTCGCGGACCCCAAGGGGTCCGCGGACCCCCATTTGAGAACCACTGCTCTAGAAGATTGCAAGAAGGTAGCTAGATTAAAATTCAATTTTCAGTTTTGGTATCACAAACTTCGCCTCGAGTCATCATCCTACGTTCAGCCATCTACTAAACAGACAAGACATGACCACACACAAAAAATAACTCCCATATTCGTTCGCACAAATGCTTTTAAATACTCTTTTTTCCCCAGAAGTGTAACAGATCGGATCTCCTTGCCTCCCCATGTTTTTACTTTGGAGAATGTTCTATGATCAATTGAACAGCTTATTAAAGTGTGCTCTGTGTTTTATGTAGTTTATGTGTTTTCAATCGCTCCTCCTTTCCGTTTTATGTATAAATTCTAAGTACCGTGTGAAGAAAAACAGCATCCATTCCTGCTTGGGCCCATCACTGGCCTGCGGTATATTATAAATAAATTTAAAAAATGTTTTAAGTAGAAGACAGCTGAAGAGAGCCACATGATATTTGGTAGTTCAGATCGTAATGATAAGTTACACAATCTGCGGCTTCGCCTTGGCAAAGCGGCTGACTCTGGAGTCAATTAACTCTTTTTTTGATGGCCGTTCCGATTGGTCGCTCATATTTGGCTTTGGAGGTGTTCTTGTGGCCTGGAACTTCTTCAGAAAGGTTGAAGAGCCGCACATTCCAACAGCCACAGCCATCAGCTCCTGGACATAGCCTGAAAGAAATGAGACCAGAAGTCATCAAGAGACAGACCAGGTTTTACTTTAGAAAGCATAAAAGAGTGAACTGGTGAACCGTCGGAGTCTAGTGAAAAAAATAAAAATGGCTATCTGCGTCTCCAAACACATGCTTTTAGACCCTCATTAGAAAGTTTTGCGATTTATCTGCCGCACGATTTGATGTGGAAGGGCCATAAAAAACGCAACTCTTCGTCGAGGGGGGTGGGGAGCTGCAGTGCTGTCAGCACTAGCGCGAGCACCCATAGTGCACAATGCGAAAACTGGCTTTCCATAGCTTGCATACTATGGCGACTAATGACTAACGCACTGTGCTGTCTGCCGGCCAGCTAGAGCCATTGCAATGATCACTAGCTGTTTCAGTCCGCTGCCCCGATGGTATCGCTCTCTCCAGATTCTTGACCTGTTCAAAGTTTATTTAGCATGCAATAGTTTCGTAAATATTTAACTATACTTTGTTTCACTTTAGACGTTGCAACCCGATGGGGCTAATTAGGCAGCGCCAAATGAACTTTGATTATGGCCTCGAATAACACCACTCAATTTGATATCTGTGTCAAACACTGACAATACTCGCAAGTCTCGCAAATTTCTCATGTTCGTGATCTGTTCAGGCAGGTTAGCTCTGTTGTGCCATGCTTTGGTGCACTGCAGTGAAGCAAAAACCGCGAAGCAGGCATCGCAATTTTGCGTCTTGCCTTATCGCAGGTACCTAATATTATTCTGTTCTAATATCACGTTGGTTTACCTTTGACTGTGTACCTAAAGAACCATTCACGGCAGTTTAGACTGTCCTTCATCAGTCAGCATGATGTTGTGCCTGGTGTTTCTATTTTGAAGTAGACATCTAGTTTTGTTTTTAGAGCGAATCAAACCTGCCATACAATTGATGTCAATAAAAATTTGCACGGAGGTCGGAAGACAAAATAGACAGCGTCTTCTAGTTAGACAGGTCAACGCAAGAATCTTCAGATATGCAGTGGTAGGAATGCAAATGAGGTGTGTGCCTATACGCTCCAAAAATTATTTTTGCAGCTCCGAAATTCATTTTTGGATGCTCCAAAAGGTGCTCCAAAATGACTGAAGCCAATCACATCACCAACATTGCCTGAAAGGGTGATGTAATATATGTGCATAGTTACCATATGTTATCTCTGTCTTTCTTCACTGGACACACGACATGGTGCCCCTTCCTTGCCTTCGGTGACTTCACTTTCCACTGATGTTCTCCATCTTTCGTCATCGCTTGTTGACGTTCTGCATTCTCATTAAAGTGCAGTGCTGCCAGGCGGGTCCTAAATGGTGTGCAAAGGCCAGGTATTACGACAAACCACAGCATTCCATTTGTTTGGCATGGCTTTGAGTTTATTGTGCCGCTTCCCCCTCCCGTCCTTCTTTTTTCCCAACACTAAAGCAACCAACGTATGCAATAAAAAGATTTCTGGGATAGTCTCTTTATGATTTTTAGATGCAGCCTCAGCATTCAAAAACCTAGAAAGTATTGCTCTGTGTGCCTTCTTTTCTCATTTAAAAGTGCTGTCCAGCTTTCACGGAGGGAGAAGCCTATACAAATGGCCCATTTTAAAGGACTGCCCGTTGGGTAATCCCAAATTGGCTGAGCAATTTTTTGATCTGCAGGCTGCTTCAGTTGTTGGGACTTTGATAGCCTTATCCCTAAACCCACAAAAAGAGTCTCTGAGCTAAATGTCAGGGGGTCGAGTTCCTTGTGGGGGCAAATAGAGATTTCTTTCCGAAGCATCAAGAGTCAGCTGTCAGATTTGTTGTTTGGTGCTTATACAGCGGTCAGTTAGTCTGCAAGAGGTTTTATAAACATTCTTACTTGCTGTAGATGAGAAATTTAGCCAGTGTAGTATGTGCACATTAAAGACCGCTAATCTGGGCTCAGTAGTGACACAGGACCGCATGCTGGTACGACGCTCATTCAGATTGAAATGTGCTGGGATGAGGATTGAACCCACGGCTCCCGAGTTTTGCAGCACGAGCTTATGCTTTACTTCAATCACTGCCGCATCAAGAGGGACTGATGTGCTTTCACCTTGATTGCAACATCATTGGATACTTATGATCACATCATGTAAGTCACTGTTCTGTCAATTACGGCATGATATAGCAGCCTTGAGTTAGTGTATAGCTGGGTCACATATTCACATTACCCAGGATACGCAGACAAAAATGTCATGGTGAATTCCACTCGTAGATCTGGAGCGCTTTCCAAAATCCGTGAGGGAGGCAAAATTCCGCTCCGTGGGACCCGCTCCGAATCGACGAAGGGAAGATAAACTTGCATTTTTGGAGCGACCTCCCCCACACCCCTCCCCACCCCTTCTCCCTCCGCCGTACAAAATGGCCGCTGCTCGAACTTGACCAGCCCACCAACACCTCAGCCGGCTGATCTTTCCGACGACCAGTAACGACTGTCACTGCTTAGCTGCAGAAGTAACACGCAACACAGGCCGGGCGAAATTATACGTACCACGGCACCCATGTCACAAATAACGAAGACGTCCGCGTTCGGCACCGTCGCATACCATTCGGCCGCCTCGAAGCGGCGGGGCACTGACAGCGATTGCCAGCAGTGGAGTTCAGATTTGTAGTACGACTTCAATAAACCCAGAGGTAACAAACCATCACTTGCGCGGTCGTTGCCTAACTACTTCTTGCTTTATTTCACGGGAAAACGCCGACGGAATGCAGTGTAAAAAGGTAAACAATCACTGGCTGCAGAATGAATAGGCCTAACCTTGCGTCTGCCTCCGGCTTTTCTGTCATTCTTTTTCTCGTTCTTTCTCTCACGATCACAGATGTCAGCGCTTACGATTTGCCACTCCACATTCCCGGCTTTTTATCCCTGATCTATGCGAGGTAGAAGCGTTCGAGCCGTCACAATCCAGAGTAAACAACCCATGCACCCGAACAGAACCAACTCCACGACCCGGCCACCCGGCCGTGGCCCCACCGGCCCGCCAATCTCTCCAACCTTGCCGCGCGTGCGCACCGCCGATTTAGACGGAAATCACGTGGGCCGCTCTATCAACTTCCGGAGAGATCTGTGAAATCCCGCAGAGCAAGTTCGGCGGAGTTTGGGGCGCTCCGTGGAGCGGGCGCTGCCAGAATCTACGAGTGGAAGATGACCAACCTGAGCCAGATCTGCGAGCGGAATATGCGCGCTCCAAATGGGAGCGCTTTTGGAGCGCTCGAGATCTGCGAGCGGAATTCACCATCAGACTTTAGTATTGTAAGATACATTATGTTGATCTAAAACTTTGGCACGTCACGTATGTTTGTGTATATGTGTGTGTATGTAATATATATATATATATATATACCAACCTGGCAAGCATGCCCTCTGATGAGAATGCTGTCGACTTAGGAGCGAACCCATTCAAGACGTTGTGGAATGACTCCAGAGAAAATGTCTGGGTGTCGGGCGACAACTGGCGCAAGTCCTTCAAGAGGCGTTTCGAGGTCACGATGGCGGCAAACTTGTCGTGAGCAGGCATCCCTAAAAAGAGGGTAAAGTCCAAATGAGATCTGCCCATGATATACTTCAACTACAAAAAAAAGTTGCACCACTGAAGGTGTCTGCATCTCACAAGCACTTTCACCACCAAAATAAGTTACAGTTTAAGAAGATAGAGAGATGGAAAGGGAGACTGGGGAGGGGGAAGCAGACAGAATGCTTGACAGAGGTTTCTATCTCTCCTCTCCAGCCTTCTGTTTGCTTTGTCCTTTCCAGCCTTACCTTTCCTCGCCCTACCGTCTTGACCTGCAGCCTACTATAGGTAGAAAAAGAGGTATGGCTGCTCACAGTGCTTGTACTGCCGAGACAGCTGTCTGAAACTGTCCGTTTAAAGTAAGATTTAGGAAATTTAGATATGTCATATGAACAAAGATTGTCACGTAGCTTTTTTGAAGTGCTCTGGTGTACCACAATAACGCATGCCACATATACCTTAAAGGGATACTTTAACGAAATTTGAAATGTGCCCGTCGTGTTCAAAAACAGGTTGAATATGATCCACAATATCCGTAAATGACAATCGCACGTTTGTATTTTGAGCCTGGTGGCTGTATTTTTTTCTTATAAACGGCCCACTCTGGCAAGCGCTCGGAGAAAGCCCAGTGGAGACCACGTGACATCCAACGCAATTGTGACGTAGGTCGTCTCGGGACGAGCAAAGCTACGGCAAGGCTGACGTCGAGAGGATGACCTAGTCGTTCCAGCCACCGAAGGGCTGCTTTTGTACGAATTTTGAGTGACGGGTTAATCTTCTATAATTTTGTAGGGGGACAATAGCAACTTGTGCGACGCACAAAAGACATTCCCGGGAAGAGAGGAGTTCCTCCTTCCCCCTTTCTCTCGTCGTGGCCGGAGGCAAGACACTCACCATCACTATAGTCGGTTACAAGTCAAGAAGGTAGCAGCAAATGCCCCTCAAAGGGAATCTTGTATTCCTCCGCCACCAATCGCGCCCCGTTGTTTCCGTGACGTCACGACCCGCCCGAACCAATCTTGTTCTGGCAAATGAATATTTTCAACATGGCTGCTGGGCAGATTTTCTACGACTCGAGTATCTTGCAGCAATTATTCTGTTTTTTAATGCGGTTTTTCACTTACCCGAGCATACGTCGCTAAGTCGTAACCGCGTCCACTTTTATTCGCAATAGGTTCTGCGCGACAGCTTGAGAATCCAGCGATGGCATTGCCATAGAAAATTTCGATGCAGGAGTAAGGCCTAGCATCGTACATACGTCGAACGCCGTCTGCTTCTCTGCCTCAGGTTGCGCCTCGAACATCGTGAAGGCATCGGCTTTTCTTCGCAGTGATTTCCGTGGAGCGACGTTAAAATGCAGCGGTCACCAAACTCTTCTTTATAAGTATACAGTGGGCTGTGCGGATGGGCATAAGTGAACCGCAAACACAGTAGGTGTCTTTACCCAATTTCGACCGTATCTTTGCTGGCGTTAATAAATGCTCTGTCTACTGAAATGACGCCTTCGAAGCAGTATGCATTAATCTGTGAAACGTGGCATCCTTTTCAAGTTTCCGCATTGCAATCAGCTGCACGGTAATCTATGACTGCGATAGTACCCGCGGGTGCACCCTCGTTCGCAATAATGAGCTGTTACATACAGGTGGCACACAAATGATAAAGCCAGTGATGCGTATGTTACAAACATTTAATTGATATTGTTTTGGACGTTAAGAAGCTGATGTCTTCTTTTGGAGCAAATACCAGAGAATTTGAGGGAAGCAGATTCGGTTCTCTCAAATGCTTCCGAACATTCTGCTTGCTCTCGAGGCGGTGACAGTCGTATGTTTATGCTTCGAAACCCGGGTACGTGACGTGTGTACCTCCACTCGCGTCGCACCGCGGCCTGAGGTATTACCGGTAAACACGCACCAATTTTTCCAATTTACTTTAGAAGTTAAATGTGTCCACAATATTGGATCGCAGCATTGGTTTGATAATTTGTAAAAGATGAAAAGTATGTCAATGAAAATTGATTGTAAGGGCAGCTTCCCGCTTCATGAATTGTGGCTTTGTTATATGCGAAATATTTGTTTAAATCAAGAATTGAAAACATACCGAATACTCGTGATGTCCTGATCTTGGTCCGAATGCAAGTGGCAGAATGATTTGTCTTTATAACAATAAAATCAACAATGTTTGAATCAAGCAACAGCTCAAACCGCCTAATTACATTTCTGATGTATGTTTATCTCTGGATTAGTGCTGTTTTTACGATATTTTTCAAGCAAGTACAATGGCGTCGAAAGTTCAAGGGAACTTTCGACGCGTCTATTATGCTTCGAAACGGAGCACTAACACTGGCATTTTGCTCTCCACTGTGCTAACACAAGGTATTGTTATTCCCAGGGTGGCCTCAGTCGTGTGAATGGCCACAGACGTCCTGTTTGTTTCGAAACGAGATCATTAGCAGTTAGAGTTAGCTCCCCGCAGCGCTGATGCACGTTATTGTTATTCTCAGAGTGGCCTCGGTCGTGTGAATGGCCACTGACGTCCAGTTTATGCTTCGAAACAGGTCATTGGCAGTTAGAGTTAGCTGCTCGCAGCGCTGATGCACGTTATTGTTATTCTCGGAGTGGCCTCGGTCGTGTGGATGGCCACTGACGTCCAGTTTATGCTTCGAAACAGGTCACTGGCAGTTAGAGTTAGCTGCCCGCAGTGCTGATGCACGTTATTGTTATTCTCAGAGTGGCCTCAATCGTGTGGATGGCCACTGACGTCCAGTTTATGCTTCGAAACGGGTCACTGGCAGTTAGAGTTAGCTGCCCGCAGCGCTGATGCACATTATTGTTATTCTCAAAGTGGCCTCGGTCGTGTGGATGGCCACTGACGTCCAGTTTATGCTTCGAAACAGGCCATTGGCAGTTAGAGTTAGCTGCCCGCAGCGCTGATGCACGTTATTGTTATTCTCGGAGTGGCCTCGGTCGTGTGGATGGCCACTGACGTCCAGTTTTTGCTTCGAAACGGGTCACTGGCAGTTAGAGTTAGCTGCCCGCAGCGCTGATGCACATTATTGTTATTCTCAAAGTGGCCTCGGTCGTGTGGATGGCCACTGACGTCCAGTTTATGTTTCGAAACAGGTCATTGGCAGTTAGAGTTAGTTGCCCGCAGCGCTGATGCACATTATTGTTATTCTCAGAGTGGCCTCGGTCATGTGAATGGCCACCGACGTGCAGTTTATGCTTCGGAACAGGTCACTGGCAGTTAGAGTTAGCTGCCCGCAGCGCTGATGCACGTTATTGTTATTCTCAGAGTGGCCTCAATCGTGTGGATGGCCACTGACGTCCAGTTTATGCTTCGAAACGGGTCACTGGCAGTTAGAGTTAGCTGCCCGCAGCGCTGATGCACATTATTGTTATTCTCAAAGTGGCCTCGGTCGTGTGGATGGCCACTGACGTCCAGTTTATGCTTCGAAACAGGTCACTGGCAGTTAGAGTTAGCTGCCCGCAGTGCTGATGCACGTTATTGTTATTCTCAGAGTGGCCTCAATCGTGTGGATGGCCACTGACGTCCAGTTTATGCTTCGAAACGGGTCACTGGCAGTTAGAGTTAGCTGCCCGCAGCGCTGATGCACATTATTGTTATTCTCAAAGTGGCCTCGGTCGTGTGGATGGCCACTGACGTCCAGTTTATGCTTCGAAACAGGTCACTTGCAGTTAGAGTTAGCTGCCCGCAGCGCTGATGCACATTATTGTTATTCTCAGAGTGGCCTCGGTCATGTGAATGGCCACCGACGTGCAGTTTATGCTTCGAAAAAGGTCATTGGCATTAAGAGTTAGCTGCCCGCAGTCCTGACACACATTATTGTTGTTTTCAGAGGGGCCTTGGTCATGTGAATGACCATAGGCGTTCCCTTTAGACTTTGAAACAGAGTACTGGTACTGCTATTTCGCTCTCCGCTGTGCTAACACACGGCTTTGTTATTCCCAGAAGCCTCAGTCATGTAAATGGCCACAGACGTCCCATTTATGCTTTAAAGCAGAGCACTGGCAGTGATATGTTGTGTCGTTTTTCTTAGACAAAAAAGAGCTTATTTGCAATCAAAATTCCATTTGCTGCGTGGCAAAGATGTTTAGACAGCAGGAAGGGTCAATATGGCATCTGATGTCTTTGCCGTAAATGGGCTGCAAACTTTTGTTTTCGTTAAGTTGAAATCTATACTGGTGATTCATGGCACAGTGCAATGTATTGACCAGCTTAGACATTATCGTAACAAAAATAAAAAGTTTGTCTGGTGGCTGCATATCGAAATGCTATACGGCAACGAGCAGAGAAGCATGACAACATGAGATACGGGAGGTTAGTGGTGATCAAGAACAACAATCCGATCTCAAAGCAAATGAGTGGTCCTTAAAAGGAGCGTTTTGTGTTCTGAGATGTTCCACGCTTTCTCCATAATGGTGGCCTTAAGCTTCGTCAAGGGGCTCGACACCAGACAGGTTACTCGGACGGGATGTCCTCTCCATTGAGCTGGATGACGATGGGCTGGATGTGGGCACTTGTGGCACCGCCTCGTCGGAATGTTGCTTCAATGTCAATAACGTGCCTGACAGCATTAATCCAGTTGTCAGTGGTGACCTTGTCAACTTCTTCGTTGAGGAGTCTCCCCACGTTGACAATCTTGAACGTCGTGTTTCAAGCAGCAGCGCCGTTCTTGATCTGCGCCCATATCAGTTCAATGGGGTTGAACTCGCAGTGATACGGTGGCAGCCTGACCACAGTGCAGCCAGCTGTCTCGGCAGCAGTGTCCCTACGATACTTTACGTGCTGTGGCTTCACCAAGGCCACAATGTCAAGCAGCTGCTTCTTCACCATCTTGGGGTCCCATGAAATTTTCTTAGACGTGAGCCACTGTCGGATGTCATCCTTCCGGGAACTCGTCGTCGGCACTGCTTCCAACCGCCGTGAATGGTAAGAAGCGTTGTCCATGACGATAACGCTTCCTGTCGGCAGTTTGTCGAGGACACCGTCGAACCACATCTCGAAGCGGGCACCATCCATTTCCTCGTGGTAATCACCGGTCTTTTGTCCACGGAACACGTCCAGGCAGCCGTCAACGAAGCCTTCATCGCTGCCGATGTGGGTGACAATAAGACGCTGGCCCTTCCCCGATGGCTGCTTGAGGCCAGTCGTCATGAGACGAGGCCACTGTCGTGTCTACCCACACCCTTGAGACAGTGTGCCCTACCGTCACCCACGTCTCGTCCAAGTAGAAGATCTTCCGACCATCTTGTCGGTGACGTGCGATCTCATGCAGGTACTTCTGCTGCCCGGCAACTATGTCCTCTCGTTCAATCAACCGGGACTTTCGTTCCCTCTTGTCATGCTCGAATCCGATGTCGTGGAGAAGGCGACGCACAGTCCAAGCCTTCAACGAGGGAAGTTCAGTGCTTGCGCAGAATTCGGCCGTTATCTTCTTGACCGTGGGGACCTCGTTTCGTCGAAAGAAACGGTGGACGCACGATCTCAGCACGCACAACGTGAACTCGCCGTACCTGACTTTGCGCCGCCTCTTGCCTTCACTTGCTGGGTGCTTCTGAGAAGGTGTCACAACTTGTCCCTCGGTTTCTTTCGCCTGCTTCCTAATCTCAAGGACGGTGCATACACCAACGCCAAGCAGTTTGCTGACTCTGATGCAGAACTCCTTCACAGTGAGGCCGGGCTGGCCGGACTTGACGGGCGGTTCGTGTTGCACCTGAACGTACGCGTTCATTATCAGCTGCCGTGCAACTCGGTTGAGGAGAACGCTGCTCTTATGCTTCTTGTAGAGGCAGCTTGGCGTAGGCGGCGAGGCTGCACCAGACTCTCTTGAAGAAGAAGAATCGGAGGAATCGCATTCCGCTGTCTCCACGTTGGGATTCATAACGGAAAAGGATGACTTCGGCATTGTCAAAACGCGAATGGCAGGAACTTTCAAAACCCGAAACGCAGGATTTTTTTAACAAACGCAGCAAATACACGGAATGTACCTAATTCGAGTAGGAAGGTTATCAAGCTAAAACCAACAACCATATATGCATTACTTATAAAAGTTACAATTTTCGTTGCACTGAAGCCGTCTTTTTACGTCAACCTTTTGGAGCGAGTAATTTGCCTCGGCTAGGTGGCGCAAGCTGCTGCCTGCTACAAGGTCTGTCTGTAGTCAATATCCATCCATTGAAGCAGAAGGGGCGTTTTCAGCGAACTATTTTCTCGACTGCGGAGGCGTCTAAAGCGGGCGCATCACGCTTAGTGGGGAGGGGCTTCTACTACCTTCTTAACTTGTAACCGACTATAGCTGTCAAGGTTCCTAGACGGGCATTACAAGCGAGGCGTTAGCGACATCCACCAGGTGCTCTTTGCGAATCGTTTAATTCGTTTTAAAATTCCTTTTCGAGACTTTTTCAACAAGATATTGGTATGTTCGATATGATACTGCTGTGCCGAAATTTCGTTGTAGTATCCCTTTTTTTTCTTTTCTTTCTTTCTTTTTTCTCACCTGGAGGAAGCCACTCTACGTTATCCAGGGGTCCGTGGAGGCACGTAGTGTACAGACCGCCATGGCCATTGTGGATATCAGCGACGTGGCGTGCTATGCTTGCCCACGCTTCCACGAGCAGGTCCCCATTGCCCCTGCTTGCTGCGGCGCACCAATGCATATGATTTGCAGCTGCCTGGACCCAGTCATGAAGTGCGCTGAACCCGGGGGCCTTGCTTGCCGCTGTGATAGCCTTCTTTATACCTGGAGTGAAATACACAACTCAATGATGTGATAGGTCTAGGTCGTTTTGGAGCAGCAAAAAGAACTTTTAGTGCATGATTGCACACTTCATTTTCATTTATAACGCTGCAAATATTACTAAGATTCATGTGTTGACAAATCCAACTAGGCAGTGTCTACTTTGCCTTCTCACTAATGTGCAACCTTTTGTTATCATTGATTACACAGCAGGATGATTTCCTCAAACACAAAACTAGCTGCTTAGTTGCGTATAGAAGCACCAGACGCAGTAACAAGGTGACTGATGACGGACAGCACAAACTGCGGTGAATGGTTATTTTAGGTACGGAATCCAAGTGAAATAATGTTAGAAGTTCTAGAGGTTGTGATAAAACTAAAATTTTTAATTCAGAAAAGAAAAAAAACCTAATTTGATTGTGAAATTACAATTTATTTTATATCTAGAACTAAAATTATTTAATGGGCTGATTAATTAAACATAGCAAACAAAAAACAAAAGTCCCTGTCTTCTTTGTACCATGCTCTTGTGCTACTTTTCGTTTATTATATCTAGAACTTCATAACAATTGGCTTGTAAACAATTCATACACCTCCATAAAACAGTTCTGCCTAACTCGTTGTGGTTCTTCCCAAGCTTTCATTCATTACTCCTGCTAATTTAGTTATAACTTGCTCATTCCTATGTAAAACTTATGACTAAACCAAAAAAATGAAAGCCGCTTACAACTCCCTGTAACGCCGAATTAGAGCGCAGCTCTTGAGGAGGAGGAGGGAAGGGCACTGGGGGGGGGGGGTTAAACTAACCAGGGGGGGGGGGTCACGTTACCTTGGGGGTCACGTGACCCCCAATGCCGATGATGTCACCACTGACGTCACTGATGACGTCATCAGTGACGATGACGATGCGGGTACCGATGACGTCATTAGTGACGTCACTGATGACTTCACCAGTGATGATGACGATGACGATGCGAATGTAGGTGACGTCATCAGTGACGTCGCTGATGACGTCATCAGTGATGATGACGATGACGATGCGGATGCCGGTGACGACATCAGTGACGTCACTGATGACGTCATCAGTGATGATGACGATGACAATGCGGATTCCGGTGACGTCATCAGTGATGATGACGATGACGATGTGGATGCCGGTGACGTCATCAGTGATGATGACGATGACGATGTGGATGCCGGTGACGTCATCAGTGATGATGACGATGACGATGTGGATGCCGGTGACGTCATCAGTGATGATGACGATGACGATGCGGATGCCGGTGACGTCATCAGTGATGATGACGATGACGATGTGGATGCCGGTGACGTCATCAGTGATGATGACGATGACGATGTGGATGCCGGTGACGTCATCAGTGATGATGACGATGACGATGCGGATGCCGGTGACGTCATCAGTTATGACGATGACGATGTGGATGCCGGTGACGTCAGTGATGATGACGATGACGATGTGGATGCCGGTGACGTCATCAGTGATGATAACGATGACGATGTGGATGCCGGTGACGTCATCAGTGACGATGACGTCATCGGGGGGTCACGCGACATCGGCGGGGGTCACGTGACCTCGAGGAGGGGGCCACGTGACTTCGGGGGGTCACGTGACCCCCCACGAGGTCACGTGACCTTGGTGGGGGGCTCGCGCGGTGCATTATGGGACATTTCCCATGATGCACCGCGCGGTTACGCCGACGCCGACGGCGACGGCGACGCCGACGCCGACGGCGACGCCGCTCAAGCCGGAAACGGGCCCCTAAGAGCTGCGCTCTAAAAGTTGGCATAAAATACACCTAAAGAAGAGTCCATATAAAATTTTTCTGCAATAGAGAGCTATACTTGACAAGTCTAGAATTGGAAGAAAGGTACCGCCAGGATATCACAGTCAGTCGATCATATATAGAAGTCGCAGTTTTATTAAAAAAACGGTCACGTCTCGCTTTGGAGGAATGCTTTGCCCTTAGCAGAAAGGTGCGCTGCAGCAAAGCAACACACGCAAAATAACGATGTCAACTCCGAGGTTGCCGCTTCACAGCAGTACACCAATTTTTTTTGAGAATGCACTCAACGAAGCTAACTAACCTGCCAGAACAGAACACAAACATAAGAATTATTGAGGAACTTCAGTACTGCGAGGGCTTGATGCAAAATCAGATCAAATAGTGTGTTTTTCACGCGATAATCTAAAGTTCTAAAAACTCACATTCTTATAGCAGCAATGGGCCAATTTGCAAGGCCTCAGATATTATATTTTCAGCATTACTTTTTGAAGTCAAGTTTGGGCGCAACGTTGGCACGAATTCCTTACATTTTGGTAAAATGCAGCAAGATGTAGCAGGTTACGCACTTTGGCGCAGTTTGGCCCAAATAGCGCAGCAATCACATCACTGTTCACTACAAAATGGTGCTTATTGATGGAGGCCAACTGATCCCCTTCAAACAATAGCAAAAACGTGAGCACAACCAAGACTACATCGAAGTGCGACCCTATGGTTCAATGGGACTTGTAGCCAGCAACCACGCTTGGGGATATAAAACTCGTACAACTTTTGCTCATGCAGCTTCTTGTCGTATTTGAAACAAGTGTTTCAATCGCTCAGTAAGCAGGCAGTATTCCCAAATGTGCCCGTTCTTTCTTTATCAACCACCGTCGGCTGGCATGTCCAAACAAGCTGCAGTGACAACAAACTCCTAGTCATCGCTGATTCCGACTTTCCGTCAGATAAGGTGCTTTCGGGGTTTCCTTTTGATTATGCTAAGAAGAAAATGAATATTAAACTTACTTTTCGATACGTGCCACACATCAAAGTAGTGAAGAACTTCAGGCTCCACCTCCCTCATGTGCTTCGCTATTGAGCGGTGTCGGTCAGTTGTCAAAGAGCGCACCTTGATGTCCTTGGTCTTCAGGAAGTCCAGACAGCGAATAAGTCCCTGCTTCTCCATCTGGACACTGGCCCGTACTTCCTCACACTGCATAAGGTACACAAATGCCCGAATTCTACCCTGAATCATGTCTTCTCAAACTAGATACCCAAAAACTTAATGGTTCCACAAACTTCCACGTTTTCTTGTGATGCCGTTTAAAATATGAGACTGTAGTGCAGAAAAGGAAAAACTTTTAGTCGAAGTGACAAACCTGTGTCTGTTACTTCGGCTAAAAGTTTTTCCTTTTCTGTAGCATATAGTATCAGGTGTTGCTACATGATTAGCTACCACCAGCTTGCCTGTACACTCTGTCTTTACTTTTTCTTGGTTGTTCCAGCCTCCAAGTATAGCTTTTCTTCCAATCTAGCAGTTATTTCAGTAGATCTGAACCAGACGTAAATACAGAGCCATGAAGTGCTCCCTAGTTTGGGCACTATTTACCAAGTTCGCAGGCTTTTGCATCACTTTATTCTATCACTTCTGAGGCTGTGGAGTGGGTTCCTTGGCTGTTAGCTACATATGCTTAGCGCCTTATAATTCTGACAGGGGAAACAGGGGTTGTAACTCGTGGCATAAACTATATTTGAAATAACATGTTTCGGTCGTATTGCATGCCACAAGTATTAACATTGACTTCTATGACATCACAATCATCATTATCTCTTACCTCACCAACCTGAACTTGTTCACAGTGCAAGATCTTGTTGATTTGAGGAGCATAAACGGAGTAAGTCAGGTACTTTGCGGAAAAGCCTGGGGAGTCGCATCTTCCATCTCCGCTCAAGTCGACAGGACTGTCTTTTAGCTGCTCCAACAGCTCATCCTGGTGCTTTGTCCATACCTAATCATGAAGATAAGCACAGCACATCTGTTGCACAATTATGCTATAACAAGCAATATTACAATTTTTCAATTTATTGGGATAGTAAATGGCATCGACAGTAAAGTGGAGATGCAGCCAAGTAGGTTCATGAATCATCAAGGTAAATACAGTGCATCGAAGGATAAAGACAGAAAGAAGATCACAGGACGAGTCCTGAACAAATGGCTGAATTTGTATTGAAAAATGGCTTAAGCAAAAAGCCAACAGAGAAGCTAAATAACCTGCCCGAGGTGACGTCTGTGTTCACATGTGTAAACAAATGTTTAAAGAATGGTTCTATAAACAAACTGATTTCATTGAAATCTGAACACTGACGTCATCTTTGACATTTTATTTTACTTTTTGTAAACTTTTTGCATGAGATGTTCTTTTTTTGTTTAAATAAAACCACAGTTGTTACTTTGGCGCTCGTCCGGTGTGCTTTTCTCAGTCTTTGTCCTGTGCGCTGTCTTCACCTTAACAGTAGTTTGTTTTAATTCTCACCTTCTCTACAGTGGGGATGAGAAATGCCGACTGATAGCTAAAGTACATCCTCAGCGTCATGACTTGGACGTTCATTAGCTGCAGCACACGTAATGTGGCTGTTGGGCTAGCTCCAGAAAAGAAGATTGCTGAAGACAGTAGCAAGCTCCCAGCAGCCTTGCCCTTGATGACTGGCTGACTGCTCCAGGTATGGTAGTGCGAGTCTTTGCAGATGGTCTCCACCTTCACCAGGGTGCCTTTCACAGTTAGGCTGGGCTCGCACTTCATAAGGCAAGTCCGGCAGATGGTAAAGAGTTCCAGCAGGCAGCTTTCGAAGACAACATACTTCTTCTCATCCTGCAAGGGCAACCCGGATTCTACGGTTTCATCCCTAGAAGGAGTATAAATTAATATATGATTAAACAACACCTAAATGTGTTCGTTGTTTCATTTTTTTATCAGCAATAAGCAACAGACAGCTAGGGCCCCTACAAGGCCACAAACAGCTACAGAAAACAAAACTCAAATTTAGGTCAGGTGTAGCTTGATACAGTGCCGCATAGTCGTCGCATGCGGACAAAAAACGATAGCGTGTGAGCGAGGTCGAGCTGAAATATAAGGGGAGTTCCCAACCTGGTTGGATGCAAAAATGTATACAGGGTATTCTTGTTCGTTAGTAAATCGAGTAGGGAACATCAGCTTCTCTTTCACATGAACAGGCATAAAGTGTAGGATTGTCTCAAAGACGGAGATACTAATGTTTACCTCTTCAATATTTCCTTGAACTGTGCCTGTAAAAAAAAAGAAAGGGAGGCACCCTACCCTGAACACGTGTCGTCTTCCGACTGCTCGCTGAGTGGGGTCCAGTCTTCATCCTTTTCTTGGCCGCGATCAAGGTCGTCCTCAAGGGGGGAAGCTGGTGAAAGCGGTGAGGGGGTAGGAAGCACGGGAAAGGAAGGCACCCAGCTTTCCGTTTGCACCGCACAGGCCATCACAGCACAGGCCTCCTTGACCTGCGTGCCTGACCACAGGCAAACAATAAACAATTATTACATCTCTGCTCAGTGTCTCCAGGCAAAGAGAATGTGCAACGGCATAAGGAAAAGTTTAGTAACTATACATGGTATTGTTGGATCCCCCGAGGATTGGGCCTTCGCGTATGACAGTGACTACCAACGAATACATTCCAGAAACAAACCATAAAGACTAATTGGATACAGGTATTTTATGGTTGCCATTATATGGCTAGAGAGCCAATGCCGATGTTTCTTGGAATGCTTACCGACTGCCGTTCGACCAAGCAAAGAACCTTGGATGTGTGTAGCTGCTTGTTGAGTAGCCACTGAAGCTTGCACAGATGCATCCTTCATAGCTGCCTTGCCTTGCATATCAACTCGCAGAGCTACGTCGTGTGTTGCTGGCCTCTCTTGTATGCAGCGATATGTAGTGTCTGCTCCTGCTTTCCAGGCTACGCAGCAGCAGCACTCTTGAAGAGGTGCACTCTCCATAGGTGCTTCATTCGCCGATACCGAATCATCATCCTGGTAAAGGAAAATCGACCACATTATACAACCTGGAAGTGGACATATCGACTAGGTTACGTCAAATCTATAAATTTAAATCATCAGTAAAAGCAACAATCAGTAAGTCCCTACAAGTCCCTAGAGGGAAGTGACATATCACATATCCATTGAAGTCCAAAAAGCAGCTTGTTTATTCCTTGCTGCCTTAAGTTCAATTGTTCTAGTAGTGTGACACCATATTTGGTAAAGTAAAAACAAAAGAAGAACAGTAGTATTCAACAGATTAAATTTTATTCCTCGTCTACAGCAGGACCCGTCGTCCACTCGAGGCAGACCAACAGCCCTGCTGTCTTAACATTCCCCAAAAAAATTTATTTGCGCAAGCACCTCATCTTTAAAAGTCTCGAGCTCATGCTAGTAGCACCTCGAGAGCAACTTTCTGCGGGATTTTGGGGGAAGGAAAGAGCATCTTGTTGCGTAGCAATGATCGACACTCAACGTACGCGCGCGAGCCGTAGCTTGGGGTCGTAGCTTTGATTGCATACCCACAGAAATTTGACAGAGTACAGCACCGAAGCCGCGTCCTTCGGCTCCCTTCCGAGGTTGCGGATCCGCAATGGCTCGACAGTAATTTAGCACATGCAGATCGTACTGTTCGTTAACAGTAGAGTTAATGCACTCGTTATCCTCCGTATGGTGAAATTCGTTTGATGCTCGCGACGTGACTCACCGTGGTCCTTTGACGCTTGGCGACTCTCTCCTGTTCGGGGGGCGACGGTAGCCGAAGTTTCGGAATCGTATCGGGTTCCAGGTGGAGGGCTTTTGGAACCTGCCCGCATTCACGGAGAACACTGTGGATGTGGCTGTAGTCACGCTCGGTGTCAAAATGCTCTGAGCATACAAGAATGACCGTAGACTCGGGGTCTCTCAAACCGATGAGCCTGCACCAGGTGCTTCTACGTGGTTCATCGAGTGGCAGGCGGTGAAACAGCAGTTGTTTCTTTTTAACCTCCGGACTGTAGGAACTGTAATTCGGGCACTTCGGTACACTGCAGCCCTTCGGCATAGCCACCGAGCGATCGATCACAAACGTAAACACTACTCGAGCATCCAGAAAACGAAAGTGCTCCGCAAAGAAAGCGCGACCAGAAGCAAACCCGCCTAGCAGACGACGCCGACGACGCTCGGGGATTGAGTGCGCAGGCGTAGTAGGGTTTTTCTTGCTTCGTTTACCACACGATAGATGGCGCTTGGCTCTGAGCATTATCAAATTCGGCAATTTTCGTCAAATCTCCAATTATGCTACAAAATGCGGATCTGAATATTATTTAACAAAACTTTTAGGAAACATTCGCCGGCTATTTATTGTTTACGATCGCGGTGCTGGTGAGGTAGGCTCTTACCCAATAGGCGACGTGGATTCGGCTGACGTGCACCGTTTCTGCAGTGAAAAGGCTGAGTGCTTCCGAAGGAAAGAAGGCGCAAAAGAGTCCGGTTTTCTTTTAAAAGTTCTATAGCGAAGAATTTTTTTTGGCTCCCTATTTTTGTGTTTTTGTGTTTCTTTTCACACCTTTTACGACGTGCGGTGGATGAAACTCGATTTTAAAATCATTTCATGGTCCCTTTAACAACACAAAAATAACAACAACACAGCCGTTTCGCCATCTATCCGGGTGGCATCATCACTATGCACTGGCCCGGGGGTAGGGAAAGTCTAAACCAGTCCACTCTAATCCAACAGGTCCCCGTAAACGTCCCGTAAGGGGCCACGGTTTGTGTTGCAGGCCTTGGGGTCAAGGCGGATAAACCACGATTCCACGAGCTTCCTCGGGCCCTAACGCTGCTCACGAGCCAAGGTTGCCGCATTGTCAAAGTCAAACGTATGCCCAGTCGTCCAGCGATGGTCCACGAGCGAGGATTTACTTCTCGTGGCCGTGCGTGGCCTTTACCACATTCTTTCCGTACTCCTTAAGCCGGATGCTTCTCCGTCTGCCGGTTTCGCCAATGTACGTGGCGTCGCAGTCAACACAGTTCACCTTGTAAACCACACCTGTCTGGGCGTAGGCAGGGGTAATGTCTTTCGGCTTAGAAAACGCGTTCGCCAAAGTGTACACAGGCTTGAACAGAGTCCACATGCCCAAAGGGGTCAAAGCTCTTCGAATCGAGCCCGAGGTTCCCCGGACATAGGGAATACACACTGCCGACTTCCTTTTGCATCCAATGTCCACTCTGCACTGTTGCATGCGCTTCCGCGTGTCACTTATGAAGCATCCTGGATAATTGCGCCTGCCGAAGGAAGTGGACATCCTTGTCAGTTCTCGGGATCGGAGATAACCTAAAGGTTATCTCCGCTTATCCTGAAAAAGCTGAACATGCAAGCTTTCCACTTGCCGGTATATAGTATTCATACGGCTATCCAGTTCACGTGTGAAACTGAAAGGGATTGTGTGCTGCCGTTTGTGGGCGTATTGATGCGCCGGGTGGGTTGTGGTGCCGTAGAGACTGAAGTGTACCGTAAACCATGTGACAGCGGAAATGTTTTGTGGTTTGATTCCCACCTCTCGGCGAAACACAAGCGCGCCGTGGTACGGACTTTGTTGTCGCGTTGCGTTGTGTTGTCTCTGAATGATGATCTCCGGTCCCAAGAACTGACAAGGATCCTTCCTTCCTTGGGCAGGCGCAGTTATTCAGGATCTTTCATAAGTGAGACGCGTAATCGCATGCAACAGTGCAGAGTGGACATTGGAGGCAAAAGAAAGTCACTAGTGTACGTTCCCTATGTCCGAGGAACCTCGGACTAGGTCTGAGGAGCTTTGACCCATTTGGGCATCTGGACTGTGTTCAAGCCTGTGCACACTTTGGCGAACGCGTTTTCCAAGCTGAAAAACATTACCCCCGCCAACACCCAGACAGGTGTGGTTTACAAGGTGAACGGTGTTGACTGCGACGCCACGTACACTGGAGAAACCTGCAGACGGAGAAGCACCCGGCTTAAGGAGCACAGAAGGAATGCGGTGAAGGCCACCCACGTCACGAGAAGTAAATCCGAGCTCGTCGACCACAGCTGGACTACTGGGAATACGTTTGACTTTGACAATACGTCGAACTTGGCTCGTGAGCAGCGTTGGGGCCCGAGGAAGCTCGTGGAATCGTGGTTTATCCGCCGCGACCGCAAGGCATGCAACACAAACCGTGGTTCTCTACCAGACGTTTACGGGGACCTGTTGGATCAGAGTGAACTGGTTTTGACTTTCCCCACCACCGGGTCAGTGCATCCTGATGATGCCCTCTGGATAGGTGGCGAAACGACTTTGTTCTTGTTATTTTTGTGTTGTGTTAAGCCAGAATAAACTTATTTCATAATGAAGCAATACATAAGAAAAGGAAATAAATTAGATAAAAAGACGAACTAAGAAAAAACGTTCAGCCTTTCCACTCTCGCGAAGAAGGAAGACCAGCGGAGCTGTACTCGATACACTGCCGCAACCCGCACGCGCCCGATTCCCGCGTCTTCTCGTCCGGCACGCCGCCGATCGTGGATACGTCTCTGGCGAACCAGAGTCGGTCGCACACGGCGCACGTGACGCCAAACGCGTTCTCCACGAACTCTCTCCGGAACCCCGCCGTCGCTCCCGGGGACCTGTTCAGCCGGCGTGGAGTGCAGTCGTCGCCGGGCCTCGAGCTTGCGCTTGGCTTCCTAGGCACGATAGTCGTCCGTGGCGTTCACCCGCCGGCGGCTTTCCAGGCGAGCGATGTGCTCTTTGACAAGGGAATCTGAAGCGTTGGACGCAGTGGAAGTCGAGGGACAGCAGCTTTGCGGCGGTTGCGGACCCATTTGCGCTGCTGCGTACATCGGCGCTCCTTCCGCAGCGTCTCACCTTTCCGCGAAAGGGCTCGCGGCCGACTCATCGTGATTCCGAACCGAATCTGATAAGAGCGTAGGAGCGTAGGAAAGAGCGCGCAAAACAGACGAGGACAAAAAAACAAACGTGACGAGCGCTGCGCTCGTCACGTGAGCTTCTTCTTCATTGTCGTCTGTTTTTCGCGCTGTTTCCTACGATGAAGTCCCACCAACGCGCCCAACTATCAATTCTTCTGTGATACCTGCAGAGTGCCTTCATACACACGCGCGCTTTTGCTCGAGTGGTGACATCTCAGCCATTTTTCCGCCCAATCGGTTTTTTTATGCATTTTTAAGTGCGCGCAATTCGGTGTAACTCAGCTCGAGCGCGTAGCTTTGGCTTATGCATAGACGCCATTTTACTGCTCAAGTCACGCACCGAGTGTGCGAGAGCGCCACGCGCTGGCACATTCAGGGCGAGAATGGATGTCTTCACCCTGAGACAGACAGACATGTAGGCACCCTAAATAGCTGGAAAGGTTGCCGGCATCTACGAGCGACGGCGAAAACCATACTGGTTGCGTGCTTGCCGCCGTCGCTTATGGATGGCGGTAGCTGTCCAGGTAGGTTTGTGTCGACATACCGGAAACGATCCTGGGGAACCTAGCCCTTAACAACTCCGCTGTAAAAAAAAAAAAAAAAAAAAAAAAAATCATTAGCCACGGCGAGTCAATGGCCCTCCTTCGCACATAGCACATATTGTTTTTCTTGGTTGTGAAGCGTGCTAAAAGGACTGTCAAATCGGGGCACTTCTTCAAAGCACACCGTGCTACCATATATATTTTGTTTTGTTTTTCCCTTTGTGATAAAATGTTATTGAAGGACTGCTTACGCATTCTTAACATTTTTCGGTAGCGGTACTTCGATTGAGCTTAAGTCCATACGCTGCCCACGCCACGAGCTAATGGGACCAATCACTCAGCTTCAAAAGCGCAAGTCACTGGGCATTTATTTTTATGACTGGTTCAGCGTGATAATAAAACACGTAAAAGAACATGACGAACACCATAAAGGTGCGTTTCTGACGCTCTCTGATTGGTCCCGCCAGCTGGGAGCGTCGGCTGCGTCCGGGCTTATGGTGAAACGAGGTATAGTGCCTCTAGCATGTCCCGTAGTTGCAGATTTTTGTACTTGCAAGAATGCTGACGCTGGTAAAGGCTCGACTATACTCACATGTTTTGCAGTGGGATGAAAGTGTCCTGCTGATGTGCGCTTCACCGCCGCTGCGTGTTCTCTTGTTCTATCACTAATACATTGGCACATTTTGCCGACCTAACACGTGTAGCACGACAAATGAATCCGGTAGACTACTCCTGTTTCGCACTAAAGCTAAATTTGAGTGTTTTATGCGCCAAACCAACGACGACATCTGGCACGCCCCAGTGGAGGATTGAGGATTAATTTCGACAACATGGGGATCTTTTGACGGGCAACCGAGAGCTCGGTTACTCGGCGCCTTCTCCGCAATAAGCCTCCCTCAGATTGCGGGCTCCTCGGTCGGCCGGGATTCAAACCCGCCACATGGGGACCAGTAGGCCGGCGCTCTCGCCGCGGAGCCACCAAGGCGGCCCGTTTCGCACTGGGGCAAATCTTTCTGTATGAGCAATGCTGCTTGCTTTCTTCTGGTTAGTTCTCTTGGTTACCCAGTCACACATGGAGTAGTGTGTGTGGCGCAGGGTATGTTACATGTACGTTCTGTTGTCCGCTATCTTTTTTAATCCATGAGTGATTTCGTAAATGTATGAGATCCCCGCGATTTCCTTTCAAGTCTTTTACGACTCTTGTTTCTTTTCTACTTGCTGGCGTGCGTTCTAGTCTCTTAGAAATATTTTCGTTCATCCCTACTAGGAAATCGTCCGGAAATACCAATGCTCGTAGTCGAGGCATTTGCCTGGCTAAGCATAACTCAATTTGATGTACATGTTGTTTTGTTGTTGCAAGCTGCTTCCCCATGATCAATGACCATGTACAAAGTTGGTACCTCAACCAAAACCGGTAACCAGTTTATGTCGTTAACCAAAAAGGCCATAACGCCACCGAAACCTCAAGGACCAAAGAAACTAGATATGTGTTATGATTTTCGTTAGTTTGTTTATCCACCATTCTCTTGTAAATTTTCTTAGTGTAAAGAGTTTCTGCCAATGTAATCTGTTCATGTCCCTATTTTCAAACTCAAAAATATAAAGGTGAAAACACAACATCATTAATAGAACATAAAAGCTGAAAAAATATCTTAGTGCGAAATTACGTTTCTTGGCAGGCACCCGGCTCTTAGATTATTAAATTCTAAATATAAAAATATATAGAAATTAATACAGTACATAAACGCATACGAGGTTCAAATCAACTCAGGCAAGACGGTTGTTTTAAAAAAACAGGCAGTCATTTTTGTGTTTTTTTTTTAATATAATAAGTTGCTTACTTGCAGATGTCAATGAGGACTTCACTGTTCTTGAACCGTTCGAAGGCGAGACACTTTATCTTAAAATCGGTAAGATAAGGCAGTATTTTGTTTGTTCTTCTTTGTAAAAAGAAACATCACATGTGATAAGGGTCCGAGTTGAAATGGAAAAAATTTCAATCTTCAGTACAGCTCGGAGATCTAGGACTATTTTTATGAACGTACGAGCATAACTATTATATTGCAATACTCAATAATAAACAAGCCACACACATAGTAAAAAAAAATCATAAATTGTAAAGTTTTCTTTCTTTTTGTGTATCACGTTGCTGAAAGCAATCAATTGTAGAATAGAATAGAATAGTTTTATTTTCCAATACACACATATTGGCAGATTAAGCCTAACCGGACAACTGAGTTTGAACTTGTGGTTCAAACTTGCGGTTGTTTATTTTCTACCAGTGTAGAGCGAGCATTTAAGCGGCATAACTTGCTGATGTACTGAAAATAATCAAACAATATATTATAACATGATACACCTTTACGTCATGCATCTTCATCTGAATTCGTCGGCGCGTAGACAAATTGTGCTATGCGCGATATTTATAGTTTAAAGCGAAGACAATTTCCGCGCTTCTACTTTGCTCGAGTGATGTTGCAAGAAAATTAGTACAGCTTTCGTGATTTATACATTTATAATAAGTTCTCAGATCGTTCTCAAACGTTTACAATGGAAGATATTTATTGTCATGGCCTTCCATGTCTTCCCGTGACAATTACAGGTCTAAAACTAATACGCCAGCAGCTTACTTTATAAAGTCACTCAATTGACGATATGTAATGTGTTTTTTTTTATTATTGTTTTATCAAAATGTTTGACAATGCCCAAATGTTTTATTTTAGACATCACCAGACCGAGCCCTAGTACCGTGTACAAGATATACGACGAAGATTTCGAGTGTGAGAATGCCAAGGAACTTTTAGAGAAGGTGTGTCCGGACCCGTGTGACATGACGCTGAGTCGACAGCTCTCCAGTGATTGAAACACAAACGAGTTCGACCCATCTGTGTTACTTCTAGCCCTTGTTGGTTATTTTGAGTTGTCATGTTATGCAAGCTGAAATACTACACGTAATCGAGGAAAAAAATAAATATACATCAAATCTAAAAAAGTACACTTCTTTGCCCGTTTAATATTGTCCGCTTTTTAAATCATATAACTACGTTATTTTATTTGCCTTAGTTCTTATTTAATCCTCCGATTCCCGCGTCAGGTAGCGTGCTTCCAGAGCACCACCTATTGCGTTTTGGCATTTTAGAAAACCAGACAGTGAGATCCTTTTACTCACTGACTTACTCATGATGAACTCAAAAATAAATTTCAACAATGTGGCAGTACTATCAGAGAATATTCAAAAAGAAGGTGGACGTGTTCGGTCTAAATGACAGCCCTAGACAACTAAAAACCATTCAAGACTTCAAAAACTGCGGGTGTGGTCGGCTCATGTCGTTTTCAGTTCGGAGAAAAGTAGTAAGCTTTTATTATCAAAATTACACTTGATTTTTGAGGGACATCTCTCGATTTAAGTTCTTTCCGCTCCCTGGCATTCGAGGTGAGTTGCTTCCACTTTGGGGGCGAGACCGCCTACATTTTGTTTCAAGTCGGAGAGTGTAGTTGATGCTGCGAAGCGGTGAGGTCTATCAAGTAGCGCTAAATGATCAAAGTCACGGCGTTTGTCGTCTTTCGGTGTGTTAGCTATCACGGGCTAAACCAATCAAGGTCAGACCACGCGTTGGACATTTCATTTTAAAAGCATAGTATTTAGAGGGCCACCACCTAGCCCTTTTGTCCATTGAACGTAGCTCAAGCAAGGAGGCGCATCAAGAGGAGGTGCAGGCCTCAATGATGTGGCAAAGGGGGCTCAAGCGCTCAGACCAGGAGGTGAAAAGAAAGCAACGAGGTGAATACGAAGCCAGCAGAATATCAAATACTAGGCGAGGAGATCAACATTAGCGGGCGGTCTTTGCAGCTTGTTTTCCCCAGAGCTCGGTGTTTACCCAGCACAAGACTTGTGGACCACGTCTTAGTCTTACATAACGTGAAATGCGTTGACAATAAACGGAGTTACGTTGGCGGGACACGACAAGCCGGATCACTTCCAAAGCAGTCGTCGGAGGATGCGAACGAGGCCCACTCCGGCAGCAGAGCGCTGCGTCATTGTTATTTTTGTCCCCATGGGTGTAGTTCTAAAGTTAGCCACTTGGAGCGCAGCGGTTGGATCTTCTCCCCAACGGCTGATAACAGAATAAGAGTGCAAGACCCACATCTCCCGCAAAACCCTGAACTCTTTCTATTTTAGCAGAGCGAACGCTGGCGAGGAGGTGAGTTCCTCCCTGGATCCTCTCGAGCGGTCACTCTGCTTGAGGACTTCGCTGGAGGAGCTTCTCACGCACGCTTAACCAATCAACGACTATATCAGAATGCATTCTACTCCGCACATTTGCATTCGAAAGCGCGCATGCAGCACCAAATAATCTCCTACCAAGGGGGACAGCCCGCTTCCGAGATCGCATTGGAACCTTTCAATTTCGACCTTGTGGCCGCGCGCGGTGGCGGCTCCTCGTGAGATGGCGAAGTGGATGACGAATCTGACCCCGAGAAGCAGAAACCGCGTGTCTACAGTGTTCTAGAGGGTGTAGTGGCAAGAGCGGCGCCCGCTTACAATGGGCCGCGTGAAGACTGCCAACGTACACTCTAAGAAAAAAGGGTGTACACGGGTACTCCCCTCAGGGGAGTTAGACTGTGTCCCATATGTGACTCCCCTCGGGTGTTTGTGGCATCCTCTCAAGTTGGGGACTTCAAGTACTCCCCAGAAATACATGATCACTTAGCACCCCCCTCAAAGTCCACGGGCCTTAACCGACACCCCTTACTTCGGGTGCTGTTTGGCGCCCTCTGTTACATTCAGGTACTTATGTTACACCCCTAATTAGATGAATTATTTGGAACCACTTTCAACTCTCAGGGAGTCAACGGATCCCTTCTGAATAGGGTGCTTTTTGACGCCTTTTGTTACACCCAGGTACTCATGTGACACCCGTAAATTCAGGCATTATTTAGTACCGCGTAGAACTCTCAGGGAATCACTTGATCCCCCCTAAATTGGGTGCTTTTTGGTGCTCTTTTTTTGCACCTAGAGACTCGCGTTATCCCCATAATTGCGAGTGCCGTCGGACACTATACACAACCCCCATGGTTTTCCGCGACTCCCCACTTTTGTGGTCGCTTTTGGACACCATGGGTCTCGCGGAGCTCCAAATAGTGAGGGCACTTTTTCAGACCCCGAGACTCAGCTAACTGGCTCGTTCAGGTGTGCTGGTGGGGCGATTCCTGAGGTCAGCTGTCACACGAGAGACTTCTGAATTCGAGGAGGTTTCAGGGATCAGAGAATAATACTTACGGGCAATGCGCCGGCATCAAAATTTCACTAAAACTTTTGGAAACACATAATCCAGACATCTAAAAAAAGTCCTGCCAGTCATGTCAGCCAACAATATTGTCAACCACATTTTTATTGTAAAATCCAAAAACTTGAGAAGGGTCAAAACCTTAAAAAAATAGTAATTAGTAAAAGCTTGTAGCCTGCCAAGAAGCTTCAGGGCAATCCTTTCCAGTGGTGTTTCTTTCAGCCCAATCGTGCGCTCAAAGAGAGCCAAGGTGGACTTGATCCCTGTTGCATATTTGATATTAAAAGTCCAATAAATTACGAGGCTGAAGTCATGGATAAGGTCACCAACATCCACCGACAGGTCCTCCACCTGGACTTGGACAGCTGCAGAATAGAAGACGTCCTCTGAAGAGAATAGGACCGTCGGATGAGTTTATCTTTCTCCTGGAACCTGCAATATAATAAAGTACCACAATTAAAAAAAAGTATGCAAACATGGGTCATGATTATACGTTCTATTATTTTTCATATTTAGATATAATAACCCGAGATTTCCTGCTTTCGTATGCTGTGTGAGTGAATAATTGTTTTTTTAATGTCACGTAATGATTTCGATGCTCGCTGCCATTAACTTTGCATAGACTGTTGAGGCTTTTCACGAAATGGTTACCTATCACAAGATGAAGTGAACAGGTAGTGTTTAAATTATTTTTACATAAATGAGACCTTTATGTCCCTAGTACGAAGCGGGCAAATGTTTTGGTGATGCATATAAGTCGAATATGAATTTAGCTCAATTTGACCCAATTAGTGCAACGCCAATTCTCGAAACGCCGCACAAGATTTGGTCATGTACTAAGCTAGAAAACTGGGCCAGTTTAACTTCGTATTTTTTCAGGGCTCATAAGGAACCCTGCCGGGCACGCGCAGAAAAAAGAAATATTGTCCTGCGCAGATCGCGTTTTCGATTTAAACAGTGTTATGAGCTGCGTCATTCGCTTGGAGCGCTCTGTGGATCAAAGTGATTAACCCACCGCGCATTCTGTGAGGACGTCGACACGGGTTTCGCTGTATTTTTGTGATGGGTAGGTTTTCTTGGTCGGTTGCTTTAGCTACCCTGCGGATGTTTGAGGAATAGCGAGGCGTCCTTTGTGAGCCCACCTTCTCCATGTGCAATTCGAGGATCGGCTAGGACTTTTACTCGAAAAATACAGTGAGGCTTTCATAGGGCATCTTATCGCTGCACTACTCAAATTCATTAAAAATCTGTGGAAACAAAAATTATTGTCTGAAATTAATATTGTTCTTAGAAATAATTAGTATAG
Organism: Ixodes scapularis; assembly: GCF_016920785.2. Classification (NCBI taxonomy): domain Eukaryota; kingdom Metazoa; phylum Arthropoda; class Arachnida; order Ixodida; family Ixodidae; genus Ixodes; species Ixodes scapularis. The sequence goes on along the minus strand of NW_024609835.1, from coordinate 38,577,393 downwards.
ATTTGAAGAAGCGTAAAAGGTTGAATAAGCATAGAAAAAACAAGTACCCTAGTGAATAAAATAACAACCTCTTCGCATTCCCTCAAAGTCCTGAAGAGATCAACAATGATAGACATTTCTTTGCCGTAATGCAAGTGGAAGTTATACGTGTCCCAGTAACGTTCAGCGCCTGGCGAGAGACCGTTTAGCGCATAATCAAAGCAGTTCGCTATTGCCGGAGAATATGAAGGAACCTCTTTGCCTCCGTGGCTGGAGTAATAAATTGGGAGTGTGAATGCCTTTTGGCTGATATCAACTACACATCAAGGTCGATTTAAAATCCTGAATTGTATATTACGCCGTTTACAACTATATTCAGCAAAAGCAAAATATATCATTTCTCATTTTTAATATACTATTTATGGTAATAAGCGAAACCGATTAATCAATTAATTAACACAATAAAAAAATTTAATCGTGTTAACATTTTTTTATTGACGTTTATCCTTACTAGTAACCAAGCGATTGAGATGCTTTGAAAGACTAATACATGAATGGTTTACTGAACTTCCCCTGAGAGATTTAAGTAAGAATTTTCTAGACAAGCCAATATCTATGTTAATATGACGGTATTTAACATTTCTCAACTTAAATAAATATTCCGGGAATATTCCTGCTTGCAACATGAGCTCGCCAATTTTGGCAAGCCGTTTATTATGCGACTTTTCTTTTCGAACACCAGTTATTCGACTATAACACCCGTCGATTGCAGACTATTCCAATGGCCTTGGATATAATTTTACGGAATCAATACGCTGTAAGCAATTTTCACTAAGAGAAATATGAAGAGCCACATCTTACCTGAATCATCAGTCTCGTTGACGAGCTCCTTGAGGTCCGATTCTAAAAAAGTTTGGCGTGCTCCTTTCTATGTTCGACTACCACCAACAACGATATTTTTTGTAGATGTCTTGTAAGTCACGAACAAGTGACACTGGCGCACGCCGTTGAAGGTAGGACGGGAGGAGGAAGCAGACGGATTGCTGGAGAGGAGAGTAGGGAACATCCCCTCTCTACACCATTCCGCCTGCTTCCCCCTCCTCAGCGTACTTTTCCCTCGCCCTGAACCCTTAACTCTAGTTGCTTTTTTTTTTTTTTTTTTTTTGTAACATATTGTTGTTTTTTTTTGTTGTTTTTTTGCGACACCCAAAGTCGTACCACGTCACCGGTGACGCCATACGGCCGGGTACGGGATGATATGGCTGTGAACCGGACTTTAGAGGAAAGTCAATGCTCATCCAAGGGCAGAAGGGAACAACAAACCTGTCGAGTCCGTCCTTCCCCTAACTTAGCGAAATCGGGTTCGAGGACGTAAGGGATTATAGAAGAGCGGCCGGGTGCTGGCGCACCTGCCTCCATTGTGAGCGTACGCTGGGAAAGCTTCAGCGAAAACATTTTAGAGCCTCGGGAGAAATCACCTTGACGTTAGTTTTCATAATTACTTCGTCTTCTTTAGGCCGCGCTCTGTATTCTCCATCATGATTCTATGGGAGAGCAGAGCAATTAATAAAACATTGACCAGACTTGTTCTGACGTTTTGTTTATGGAACCACGCCTGTGTAAAAAAAAAAAAAAAAACTTTTTTTGAGAAGCGAATATTTATGGAAGTTTTTAAAATTATTTTTAGCTTTTATTAATTATTACAAAAATTATTTTCATAGAATTACTGAGTTACATCCCGGCCACTGCCCGTTTGGATTCGGATTATCATCGTACAGGAGTGCGATAAAGGGACCATAAAACTGCTTCCTACTATCGTCGGATACCTCCAGTTTATAACCTATCAAACACTTTAGCTTTTCTGGCCACGCACGTGTAGTCGCAAAAAATGTTGAATAAAAAAAATTGCTCTTGCACTTTGAACCGAAAAAGCTGCCACGAGTTTGAGACTATGAGCTGTGTTGTCTGTTTTTTTTTTTTTTTCGATGTTCTCCGTCCCAGGGTTTACAAATACAGCATGTTCTTTTCCAACCAGCTCGCCTGCCCTATATTTCTCTCAGATGATGTGCCGTGAATGATCATTACGGCAATGTGCAGCAGTTGTCAATAAACGGTGCACGCGCCGCACTCCGCACTCCGTACATTTGGTTGTTCCTGCCGTCACTGCAGTGATTGGGTTCGAGCCAATATTTGAATGTCCCGCAAGGCATCGACTGCGGTTAAGCCCAAGTGCAGTGCCAACGCAGTGCTCAAGTCCAACACATGAACCCCATTCAAATATCAGTCACGACAGTTCAGAAGGTATACCCGTGGTATATCAACATCGTGGTTTCCCGAAACTGCGTCAGCAAGCTTTGCGTAGGAGCGACTGCAAGAGAAGTTCGCTTGTACTTTTGAAACTAAAAGAAGAAAAAAAAACAAAAAAACGCACCGTTCAGAGGCACTGTATGTGAGAATACAGTTCACATACTTCTGTCAGCATTCTTTTTGAAGTGCTTAATCTTCAAGTTCAGTATCGTTTCATGGCAAAATTTATTATTATTGCATGATGAACGTTAAGATCCCACGTTAGCTTCCGCACTGCGGTGGCAAAACTGTCCGTCTACAGTAGGGACAGTTTCAACCCAAAACAACTTTTCACTGCCTAGACCTCCTCACAGAAAATATGTCCTTTTGAGTTTGTGACATGTCAAATAGAGTGCATTGCAGCAAACACCCGAAAACATAAACTGCATTTTTTCAACTTAATCACGGTGTTGCTTTTGTTTTGTTTTTGGAGCATGTGTTTCGAACTTTCGATGAATGCGTGGGATTCCTAGATTGCTGTAAAACAAGCATCTGAATAGCCGGTCATCGCACTAAAGCGAAATGTTCTAAAAATAATGGCGTAAAGTACGCAGAAAACATTGCGTCATCCAAATTGTCTCCTTTGAGCGGACACCCCCATAAGAAGCCTTGTTTCTTATAATAAACGCCGTGTAAATATTCTGATATTTTCCATCTCTTATGACAGCTTATACCACCAGAAATATTAGCCGAAGCTAAAGTAGTAGGGACAGTGTATGAAACTCACAAGTAGCACAAAATTAGATGATTTTATTTGTATTTTAACATGGTTGTTTATGGGGTCCTTTGAGTGGCAAAAACAAAGTATGGGACGGCACAGTACCTCGAATGAAATAACAATCAATATATTGCCCACAGGCAGTGCCCATAATGGACGGAGTGACGTTGATCGGCCGCTACAAGCTGCATCTCTTACGAAAGCAGTTGTAAAAAAATGTGAGCTTGACCCACTTCGGCCTTTATGCTAAGCAGGTGCTGGACAGATCCACCGTGCATGCTGCATTGTTCATACAGGCTGGAGGGTCCCTCGCGCGTTCCCCCCAGGCGACGGGAGAATACAAGTCTGAGCCGAACGCTCACTCAGCGGTCGGGTATGTCAGCCGAGCGCTGAGCCATTTTCGTTGTCCCCATCGGTGTAGTTCTAAAATAAGCCACTTGGGAAAATACTCGCAATATTATTTGCCCACACGGTCATTATGTCGTGGTTGTAAACACACATGACCTCGAAATATCTTATCGGAGTCAAGAGGTGTCCTCACTAAACAGGACAGTCTTCAACTTTCGTCAGGATTTTTTTTTTCTCTCCGCTGGTGCGTACGCAAAGCGGAACGACGTCCAGGGAGCACATTTGCATGCGCTCCCATGAAGCTTGAAGTCTTTCATGGCAGAAGTCAGAATAAACTGTATTCTGTGCCGACAATTTTTTTTTACGCGAGACAGCAAATCCCAGTAAATATGACATGTAAAACTTTTTTTTGTTTTTTGCTTCGGGAAGATGCTATCGCTTGAGCAGTTGTAGTAGATTGGTGTTTTATGGCGCCAAAGCAACATCGCTTGAGAGTTTGAGCAATTCAGACAAATGTTATCTGTGCACAAATCCACCATTCTAGAAATAACTGGTGCAACCTGACCGAAAGCGAGGTTCGGGGATTTTCGGGACGAAACAATACTCTCATTAGAAAGGAGAAGAAAGAAGCGTCCCAGAACGACCTCGGGGGCCAAAGATAGCCAACAATAAGCACAAAGGGATGTTGGGGGTCACTGCAGCTCAATAGAGCCAATGGGATCTAGCTTTCATAATCGAAGGAGTGCCCGCGCTCGCTTGAACACGTACTTACATATTTATCTCTTGCACCGGCGATTTTATAAAATGGTCCACTGTGGAATACGCCCACAACTGTTGAAACCATTGCAATTTTTAATAATTAAAAATAATCTTATTTCTTATCTTGGTTGCAACACCACAGCAAAGAGGTTGCCCGTTGTCGAAGCCAAACTTAGTGGTGGGTTCCTAGTTAATGTGACTTAGGGATTATTCATAAGCAGCCTGCTCCCCGACTCGATGAGGAAGGGCGTTCTGTTAACGTTATGATATTGAACGGGACGCAGAAAAGACGGTGGGCGGACATGAACGCCAGAGAAGCTGGGAAAACTGAACTTGCGGGGCTCGGGCCCTTTGTTTCTCTTGGGAAATGCTCGCCTGCAGGCCACCTTCTATCGTCGAGGAGCGCCTTCCCAGTGCTGCAAGCCGCGCCCCAACGTTGTAAGCCTTTTTGCTAGCCGTGACTCATCGAAAAATGAGAGAGACAAGCCCTAACAGACCCCGGAATCGTGAAGCAAAAAATAAAAGAACACAACCATGCAGAAAAAAAAAGTAATGTTTTGCATTTTGGACACTTTGTTCCCTAAAAATGGCCCCAACCACAACTTTAGAGTTGCTTGTGAACACGTTTAGCTATTTCGGAGGTAGTTGTATTGGTCTTGACATTCCTTTTATGCTCATTTAATCTGTCGTTAATGCGTCTTTATGTTTGACCTACATGCATAGACCCACAAGCTAGAGATATTTCATATACGACACTGTTCCTGCAACAAACTTATTTTTCAAGGTGAGCCTTTTGCACTCATTCGTACCAGCGTGGAATGGCGTCATTCTGTTCTACTTGAAAACCGAAATAGACACAGGTATCTACACCAAAGTCATTCGCATAAAAACAGGCGCACAGGTTTAACCTGTTTGTCTGGGTTCTGTAAATAGTGTTTTTAACGTCGAGCCCCCCTTTATCTTCCCTTTTGTGTCTGAACGTGTGTGTGTGTTCGCATTCTTTCACCACAGCATCACAGGGAATGGTTTTGTGCGCCTCATGCAGATGGCGTCACGAAAACTCACCCAGATGTACCAAGATATCCGTCACACCGGCCGCCGCGCGTGGTTTAAAGACCCGAGATATTACCGTTTTCTGCTTTGCATTTTACGATACGAAATTGCGATATTTATAAAAAAAATAGGCGCGATTTTTTTTTTTTTTTTTAAGATAAACGATACAAAAATTACGAGCTACAAATTCCTTCAGCATTAAAATCATTGCATCGCCCCTTTAAATATTCTTGTTTTCGATCCACCACCCAACTCGTCTCAGGTTGTATTATTACCTCTATTCGGTCGGATCTCTCGTACAACAGGGACATAATAAACGAAAACGACCTAAACTCCGCTCGCAGTTTACGGCAGGACCTTTAGCTTGTCGAAACTGGAACACACAAAATGTAATTGACGGAATGGCGTCTCGGCCCATCAGGCAGTGCGCCAGAGCCGTACATGAAGCAGTCAAGAAACTTCTCAAACTGACAAAATGAAAAAAAAGAAGAAAAAAGATGGCTCTGAGAAATTTTTATTCCAAAATACCCTAACGCGAACAGAAGGGTCATCATACCAAGTGAAATATTCCGACGATGTCCTGATTCCCCAGCACTAGTAACTTCGGTTGAGCGAGTTAGGGCGCTGTGTAACAAAAACTTTGTGGAAAGTTGTGCCTCGAATGAGTATGTTCGCTTTCTATTTCGCAAATTATTTGTACGATATATAAAACGCGGCATAAATTTAATATTGGTTGAGCTTTGAGAGTTCGCAAAGACGTTGTGCCCGCGGAACTTCAAATCTAGAATAAATAGTGTCTTTACGCTTTCTCCGCGGTTTTATTTTTTTGCTATATATTTCCTATGTTAAAAGCTTTTCGGTCGCCGGCGCGTGGAGCTGACTAAATTTGTTGTCACCGGGCTGCACCTTTCAGTGTCTCCCACCACTAATAAATTAATGGCGAGATATTTTTATTATCGTTTTAGCTACCCAGATTGTCTCACATTGGTTTGTGTCCTCTATCTTTTCGGATCAGACCTGCGACAAAAACATTTGTATCAGAAGCGTAAACAAAACCGATCTAAACCTCCTTTGAAGGTTACATGCTCAATCGTAAGCTTGTAAAAACTCGAACTCCCAAAATGTAAGCCACGGCATGGTGTGTCGGTCTGTCGACCTGCCCGCCAGCGCCCTCCATGAAACAGTCAGGCAACTTCTCGAACTTGGAAGTAAGTAAGAAAACGTAAAAAAAACAAAACGAAGAAAAAGGGGACGTTAACAATTTCAAAGAATCTACGAAGCAAAAAAGAAAAAAAGAAGTAAAGTAAAAGCTTAAACTCCAGGGTCGGATTTAACTTTCACAAGGCCGTTCCACCTTCAGTCTGAGCGGAGTGGACGCCACAGGCCATCCCAGCCGATCTAGCGCCGGGAAAAAATCGCGTGACCTGCCGGTTGGGCAGAAGGACACAGGGGGCTCAGGGTCACATGACACTCTCTCCACGCTGGATTGGCTGGGATTACTCCTAGCGTCCGCTGCGCTCGGGCTGAAGGTGAAACGGAGTAGTCATCCACGTTCCCCCTTCGCAAAGGAAGCCTGGCCCGAGGGAAGGCTTCCCTGCCCATAATCCTTTCGAATCCCCAGGGGACTCTTGTAGCACCCCATTCTCTTTCCCCTTGCTCGCTCCTTCTGTTTGAGAGAGGATATTCCTTCCGAAGGGGTGCTAGCGCACGCTGTGGGTGTTGTCACGCAGTCTAACTCCCTCGAACTCCCCTCCTTTCTTAGAGTGTAGATGCCGCGAGTGGCGCTGGAGTTCTGTGCCCTAGGAAAATTTGTGGCAGATGGCAGATGTGCGATGAGCGAAGAAGACGACGAAGCTGTGGCGGTGCGCTTCTCCCGAACGTAGCGCCGTAGCACTTTTCTTTGTGGTGTAGTGGTGGGGAGTCTTCCCCGTTCCGTTGCCATCTCGGTCATAAATGCGAGGAAAAAGACTGACGCACACACTGCTTCGCACCGGGATGCAAGTCGGGCTACAGGGTCAACAAGGGCAGCCACCAGCGACCGTAAGCCGTCGCTGTTTCGTGCGCCAAAGGAGGAGTCGCGCAGACTACACTGGGGAAAAAATCTTAATCAAGAAGATAAACGCCTCGCCGAGACATCAACGTTGCGCGAGAGACATTTTGAACCGCGCCTTATCCTTCGCTGCTATGTGCGCATCGTCAATGGTGAAGACGTTAGGATTTTATGCCGCAATATATTGACTATTTTGTAGTCTTTTTGCGTAGTATGTTGCTGGATATCTGTCTTGTGCTTGCTGTGTATGTCGATGAAGTGTATTATTACTTTTCAGAAGTCATAAAGCAGTGAGTTGAGAATAAAATTTTTTTTTCATACTAGGGGTTGTTGAAGTTTGTGCTCATATCGTATTTTAATGCTTCATGTACTCTTAATTGAGGTATTTTTTTCTTAGGGCCACGGTCCCACTGAATGTGGAAGTTTAGGTACTTTTTGGCAGGTCATTACTCATCTCCTTATAAATACTGTTTTGTGGGATTGATGTCATTCGAAAGGTGATGCAATCCTCTTTCATTTGATTTTATGTATGTGTTGGATTTTACTGTTCATGCGCGTTTGTAGCGTTGCGAATATGATGGCGCGGACCCTCACTTGCTCCGCTAGTTCATGTTTTATGAACGATCCATTAAAGATAGCACGGTTCCAATATAGCAGTTTTGTTAAGATGATGTCGGAGCAAAATGTAACGATACACTTTTTTGGTATTTGCACTACTTTGTTTTTTTCCTCCCTCCAAATATTGCCCTAAAATTGACATTTTTCAGCACAAATATGTTTTTATTGACAAGAGCTAGGGCAATGAAATTAGCTACAGATGTAGTGCTTATAATTGGTAATATGCAGAAAAAAATTTAATGTTATGTAAAAATTTTTGTTTAGATATTTTATATCAAACGTAGCACTTTTTTGTGCTTTGAGTCATCGTACTTCAAATGCCTCTGAGGAAATATTTAAACTATGATAAAATATTTTATAACATTTAGAGCTACAATGGTTGCCCAAGAGGTAAACGATGGCTTTTTTTCATTTTCAAAGTCATAACGCTCCAGGAGCCCTTCAAACTTACCTGTTTTTGACGCATATCTTTTTGGACATCAAACAGATTTATCGGCATCTAATAACATTTATTGTTTGGAATAGGCATACATTGCGATGTTTTATATTTTCACAATGATCTTGCTTTGGTTTCATAATAGGTGTAGAGCTTAGCTAATTTTAAAAACAATTAAAAACTGTTTGGGTGTTTTGTTGCGCTACCTGGCGGATGGCAGACAAAGTGCTGATTTCCAGTGTTCGAAAAAATTCCGAGGGCGGCGTTGGCGTCTGTATCATCATCAATCGCCGTGTCTTTTTACCTTCACATTTAAAAAATATATTGGAAGATTTACTATCGATAAATGAATGGTTTAAGTACTGGGTCAGGTTAATAAATCTAAGACAAATAATTACACGCGCGTAACGTGATATAATGTGTTAATTATTCGATATGATTGAAATCAATAAACAATAAAGACGAAGAGGAAAATAATACACCCGAGTTCACTTCATGCCTAGAGTCATCGAATGAGCTTTAAAGTATCGGCACTCTGTTCCCCAAAATTGTTTTGGGCGCCGCCATTCTGGGTCTTGTTCAGTGCAAACGCAACTGGCGATCGTCATGATCCAAAAGCACGACTTCCTCAGCATTAGATGCGGTGCTAGGAAGCTAATGCAATATTGCAATGCTCTGTCGCGGGTAGTTTAAACATTTGTGGGGGACGGAAAAGCGTTTCCTGTGATTTTAAATAATGCTTCAGGTAACTGGCAACAATGATTTTAAGCCACAATATGGCCAAGTGTCGTTACTCTGAACCGTAGCTAATTTACTGGCACAAGCGGGAACAATGAAGAGGAGGCAGGTGTCAAAAGATAGTGGCTTGTGGAATCCACGGGGCTTACGTCTTGGCCCCTCCAGGTATTAGAAGCCTCTTGAACAAGAGCATGAATAGTGTCATTAAATAAGCTACGCGTCAGAGTAGCGACACTTGGCCATATTGTGGCTTAAAATCATGGTTTCCAGTTATTTGAAGCTTTATCTGAAATCACAAGAAACGCTGTTCCGTCTTCTACTTTAAACAGTGTGCGACAAAGCGAAGCAACATTACATGAGCTTCCTAACACCGAATCTAATGCTGAGGATGTCGCACTTTTGAATCATGACGATCGGCTGTTGCGCCTGCTCTGCACAAGAGGAGGAAGCGGCCAGGTAGGAGAAACGCGGGTTTTATGTGCGACCGTTCTAACCGTCTCAAAAGAGAGAACGCGCGAGCTTGCGCTGGTTTAAAAAAACAGGCATCCAAAGAAAAGAGGCGGCACGCTGTGCTCTTTGTTATTATGCGTCTAATTGCAAATTGTTGTGTGTATATGTTGTGGGATTTTGCTACCAACACAGGTACCGATAGAGTAACCAAAGGATTGTCTCAACAGCGGCGATATCTCAAAGGAGACGTCAAACCTAGTAGCGCGGTCCCCACATCTCCGCGGCAATGTAGACGACGTTTAGGGCTACATTACCGCGGGTCGGTTCGATTAATTACCTCCGTCGGTGCCAATGATCGTCTATCTTGTCTCACTCTCTCGGATATAGCGGAAGAGAAGACACACGTACCAGAGTAAGGACAGAGTCCAAGAGCATTTATTAGAACACTCTTAAAATGAACTGCAATGTCCCCACCCAAAATGCCCCCCGCGCCGGCAAGGTAAGAAAAGGTCCTTACCTGGCCAGACGCGGGGTTCCGGAGAGCCAAGACCGGGGAAGCATCGGAGAAGTCGCCGACACACGTCCTATCTCCTTCGCGGTCACCCGGACGAGTCCCTTTCCCGAAAGCGGGATAACAAGAGGCGAAACCTCCTCGCCTGTCGGCAGTGATTTGCGTCCGAGCAACACCACCTAGAGGAGAAGGCCAGCACACGCCTTCGGTGACATCACGGCAGCAGGCTGACGAGCGCCGCGCTATAGAGCTGAGCTGAAGGCTTCGCGCGTAGCTTTTACGTTGTAGAAACACGGGTTTTCGCACAATTTATTTTTTATGAGCTAACGTGAGAACTGTGAACGCCGAGTGATATAAAGAACCAATTTTAGAACGCAGGAAAATTCTTACAACCTACGAATATTGTAGTGAAATACAAGAAAGTGATATCTTGAGACAGATGTGTTATTTTTTTAAGCGATAGGCTGGGTGGTGTAATTATCTCTGAACGACATGGGACTTGTGTAATAAAAAAGAATCCCTATGAAATGACAATAATCGAAGTTGTAGGACCAAATAAAACGAACTGAAGTAACAATTGGATAAATGATGCAGAGGCATTTATTTCATTTAATTTCATTCACCTCAAAGGCATCCAAAGACGCATTACATCAGGGGGAATTGAAAAAAATAAAAGACAAAATAGTACAAAAGAGACACCAACAAAAAGAAAATGTCACACACACACACACACACAAAACCGCTTATTAGCATGTTATTGTTATGATGCAGTTTTACAAATCAAAGTTCAGTTACACAAATTGATGCACTTCTTCAATGAAATGGGATATCTCTCAGTTACAATATGGTCAGGTAGTTTGTTCTAGTCAGTGTTGCAAAGTACTAAGGAAGAAAAAAGGAAAGTGTAATTATGGCACTGAAATGGTTCAATCTTGAATGAATTATCTAATATGGATGATATGAAATTGGCAGCCCAGCACTAAGTAGATTGAAAATTGGAATCTGAGTAATATACATCTTGGAAAAAAAAACACACACACACAATCAGACTATTTTTCGTCTTCTTTCTAGATTAGGAAGATTTATGCTAGCTTTTAAAGCGGAGACACTAGTTTCGAATGAATAATCACTACATATAAATCTGTCTGCTTTGTTCTGAAGATTCGAGCCTCTAGATTGGTTACGTCCCAATCCGGCTGATGCCTCAATTCGGCTATTGCCTCAATTCGGCTAGAAGTTTCAATTCGGCTAGACGTTCCAGTTCGGCTACATCCTCAATTCGGCTAGAAGTTTCAATTCGGCTGGACGCTTCAGTTTGGCTAAATCTTCAGTTCGGCTACAAGTTTCAATTCGGCTGCATGCTTCAGTTCGGCTAGATCCTTGTTTCAATTCGGCTGGACGTTCCAAGTTGATCAAGCTAGACATCCAAGCATAAGGTGCCCCCAATTTTTTTAGAGAGACGTTAACTATATCTGCATCTTGCCTTAACATTGCAACGTGCAAGCTCAGATCAATAAGTTCAAGCAGCTACGAAGGCTTTGGGCAAAGAAACATTTGTGTTTGTGTTGTTTGTTCTGTGGAGCTGCTGTGCAAACACCAGGTCTCTGCTTCAAAGAAATTTATTCACTTGCCCAAAGAATGGATTACAGCAGTCCAAAGATTGCTTCTTCCAGTGCTGGCCACTGTTCACGTGAAAGGCACAGGACGCCTTGGCAGCTCCTACGTCGAACTGAGTTGAAGAAAAAAAGAAGATACCTGCATCAGTTATGAGACAAAACAATATGGTAGGGGTTCAATCCAGTGATTTACATCTTCAGGAGGCTAAGGAGAATGTAACAGTATACCTGTAATTTTTTTCAAGGTCACAAATCTGCCTCAAAATTGGCTAAACACACCAGTAGCTTTGACTGACCTCGTAACCAAAACCTTACGTCCGCAAAAAATTGTTTGGCGACATTTAATTTTCAAATTCGGTCCTCATCATATTTTCAAAGTGAAAGTTTCTACTGGCAGTATTAAAAATATGGAGGCTCGGGCAAGCTGGTGTTGCATACTCCTCTACAGCGCGAAAAATTCGCAACCAAGCACAGGCACACACAAAAGGAAAAGACATTCATGAAGCTCCGACTTGCAACTCAGACTTGTATTATTTCTTCTCTGCCTGCGCCTGTCTTTTTAAACAATAAGATTTTTTTTTTTTGGTTTTATCTGGATGCAAGATTATCTAATTCTTTTTTGTAATAAATCTGGACAAGGTTTAGTGACAGTTTTCTTCTAACCTCGAAATCTTTTCAGCTTCAATAACTTCCCTAATTAGTTGGTTATTATTTTTACTCATTACGGGGCAATGTTTTTAGTTCTGCTTGACATCTGCAATCTTGGCAATGTATGCCTTAGTGTCCAGAAGTGATTCTGTTTATGTTGTAGTCGTGTTCCCCTTGTCTATGTGACATCAGTATTTGTGACGTCGGGGTGGGGAGGGGTTGGGTTTTGGCAGTAGAACTTGTTTCCAACTGATTAGAAGAATTTCGATGGCAACAAATAAAGCCTGCGGAACCCCAACAATAGCTCAGCAGCACGAAAGAAATATGTTCCATTCTGCTCTCTGATGTGGTTGTGCTAGCCATGCTCCAAACAAACAAGAGTTTCGAACAAACCATTTGGGCTTCGTAACGTGAAGAGGGGTACAGTTTCTATCATGAAGGAAGCCATTAGCCCGCAGATTTTGTGGGACGAGCGAAGGCGGCGGAACTTTCTAGATTTCACACTTCACCCCGCACAGCCATGCAGCATGGCACGTTCCCGTGGCACCTACGGCTGTGAGTAGCAAGTATGTCGGGAGCCTTTAAAAAGGTGGGTAAAACAAAGTTTTTCAGTGACCGAATCGAGGAGACTGATAGCTTAATGTACCGACACCTGGATAAGTAACCCTGTTGTTGTTTACGGGTTTTATGGCGCAAGAGCTCCGACGGCCATACTGCGCCAAACTAGGTAGGATAAGTAACCCTGGTTTGCAAGTTTTGTCGTGGGAGAGTTGGTATTAACTGGGGTGTACTGCGAGTTGTAGAGGATCTAGAGTCACACCGCCATATTCAGCTCAAGAAACCTCGTCTAGGCACAGGCAACTCCTTCCGCAATCATTGAGACTATAAATTAATTAATACACTTGTGTCTGGTTATTTTTTCTGTTTCTTTTGACTTTCTGAGAATCGAGAAACTCAGCAAGCAAATTTAATATCTAAATTCTGAAAAACTGAGAATTTTATCAAAACAAGCTCTGAGAAACATCAAATTTTCCACAAAGGTAAACTCCAGAAAGCACCCTCCAATGCCGCAAAGGATTACATTCTTTTCCCGTCTTTCTTCTCCGACATTGTTTCCCTGCTTTTATCAGTCTCGGGTTCTCTAGATTATGATCGACAAAGGATTAATTCTGGAAACACGGAATGCCGCTTATAGTGATGCTGCTATATGTCACGCTAGGGGTAGCCAGGCAGGCTCTGGTGCAGCTTGGTTATGACCTTCCTCGCAAAGGGAAGTTTTGGCATTGCATACGAGGCGATACTTGCCCAAGTCTAGAGGTTACCTTGTCAAGGTTATGGAAGCACCCATGCTCACAAGTACGGTAACTGCCCAGGTCACCTTGGAAGGTCTCAGCACACGGCAGGCACCACCGTCTGTCGTAGGTATGATGTGCTGCAATGTCTGAAGACACAAACTGCAGCAAAACAAAACATATTTTCCTGTGAAACAGTATCCATAGCTGCAATCTCCGTACCAGCACACTGCATGAGTAGCTAATTTCATTGTGCACTTCTTTCTACATTAGAACCACAGTTTAGCCTGAAGGTGTCGGCATATATTGGTTCCACGTATAAAGTCACTCATACAGATTTACGTCAAACAAACATATTTCGCCACGTCTGTGGCTGTGGCAGAAAATACTAAGAAAGGCGAGATAAATCTATGATTGCATGCTTGAAATGGTCAGAAATGGGAGGAAAAAGCCCCGAGACACTTTCCTCCCATTTCTCCTCCTGTGAACAGCAAGGTCGAGGGAGCACACCAGTGGTGCAATCGGTGGTTTGTACGCGGTGCTCGAACGCGATTAATTTACGATGTTTGGATACCATCATTTCAGCCATGTTGCGATTACATCGATACCTTAAGAACTGTCAAACGCTGATTGAAAAAAAATTGTACCGGCTCATTCACGACTTTCTTAGCTTTGGTTGCTCCCATTACGGAATAAAGGGTTTGTTCACCAAATAAACAACGCACTCCCGAGCTTCACCCAGTTTGTCACTGAAGGCTTTGTTTGTGTTCGAAGCTAGATCTTCGCTCAAAAAGCACTTCGAAATTACAAACAAATCTACAACGACTCTCAGCAACCCCCGTCTCATTGAACCGCAGCGCAGTTTTCGCCCAAAGGAGCCGCAAGTAACGACTCTTGAGAACAAAATAATTATCTATAAAAGCAATGCATGGTTCCGGCATTTGAGCACAAGGTATTTGACGTCTTTCGGAGAACGCTACAAAAGCTTAGTATTCCAACAAGAGCCTAAACGTAAAAAAATTTCAGTTTTCTTCGTATCTGCCTGAACTGGGCGGAGCCACCCGAACGACCCGACGTATGCAAGATCCAAAGCATGTGTCGCAAACTGCTGTGTGCAGCACGCCGGAGCAGCCATCTTTCCGACTGTTTGCACGCTGGCTCACATTGTTTCGATGCACATGTGTCTTGCGTTTAACGTTTCGATGGCAGCCTTTCAATTTTAAGAACAAAGCGTCAAGTGCTTGCCTGGCTGTCACTAACACTGTTCACACACACAGTTGCTCAATGCAAAGTGTAAACAAGTACGCCCATGACATCCTGGAAAGGACAGCCTGGCGCCTAGGCAGTACGGCCACGCAGGCCCAATCAAAGCTCGCAGGATGCTGTACATAGACTGTGCGACACTGTTAAGCACTAGACACAACAAAGAAATAAATGCACCTTGATCCTACGAGAAAACTCTGATGACACAGAGTATAGTAAGACTTGCGAAGCTTGTAACTGGGTTCATGAGCTTTTAATCATTCCCGCGACACACACCTGCACACAATGTGTCATCCGAATTTACCCATTGGATCAAGGTACATTAAATTTCTTTCCGCTGCCAAATGGAAGGGAAGGTGCGACAACATTATCCTTTTGTCTTACCCTAGCACGAACTAGCTGGTAATGGTACAATTACAAGCGAGTTGCTTTCACTGCTGTCCCTCCTGCTCAAGCTCTCGTACAACCAAACCACAATTAAACGCAAGGCGCTTGCCCGCACTTGTAGCCACTCCGGCTAGTCCATGTTAAGACGCGACAAAGCATGGCAGGAAGCCTGCCACTACAGCACGTCGGCCGCCGGGCATGACTGGCGAGTGCAAGCGCCACGCGAGTCACATGAATGTTCTGCAATAGCTGCGTGACTTAAAAGAACCCAGATGAAACGCCGTTCGTTGTGCCATTCAGTGGTGCAGGGGTAGAACATCGGGCTCCTAATCAAAAGGCTGTGGGCTCGATCCCCCTATAGGGGAGACATATCATTGATCTTCTTTCATTAAGTGAACCCTATCTTTGCTTTTATTCTCTGTTCTTCTCATTCGACGTGCTTCAGTGACCGAATGGGTAATCCATGTTGATCTACAACAACTGGATCGGTCGTTGCATGCTCTCAACCCTAGATATATAACACAGAGCTGCAAACAAAATCACAAAATTTTCAAGAGCCGCAGAGGGAGGGAGGAGGGGGGGGGGGGGGGGCCGCGGCAGGTTTTTTGTTTAGAGCAATAAACGAAACTCAAACTAATTTCGGTCTATCTTATACGAGTGAAAAGCAGTCCAATTGTGCATAAGGCAGCAGTAGCACATTTAAAACGCGTTTCATTTCTCTTTTTGGGGAAGTGCTCCGGGAGAGAGGGGGGGTGGGGGAGAGAGAGGAGGGATAAGGGAGGGAGCGGCGAGCCGCACTTTAACACGCGGAGAGCCGCAGCTTGGCCACCCCTCTACTAGGGCATCGCCATGCAGGTTCTCAAGGAGCTTGGGAACGGCCTTTCCCTCTAAATTAATTCCTGGCATTGTATAGTAGGCGATACCTGCTGTAGTCTATGGGTTACCTTTGCAGGGAGATGGAGGCATCGATGATCACACGTACGGCAATTGCCCATGTCGCACATCATCAAGGAAGGTCTTCATCAAGCAGGCAACTTGTCCTGTCGATGGAGACCCAAACATATCCTGCATATGTGGGTAAAGTGCCTAAAATTTAATTTAATTACAACTACAACTACTTCTCTCCAAAAGCATCATGACATCAAAGCTTGCCGCTTTCCATAGATGGACTCGCTAGCACAGCCTGGCCTTTTTCGGTCGGCCAGGGTGTCGAGAGTGTTTTGTAGCGACCCGCCACACGCCCTCAAAGTTGAACTTGTGTGTTACTCAAATTTCGGAAGAGAAGCCTACTACCAAGTATGATAGAATTGTAGCAGGGGATCATGATGTTAGCTCCGTAGCCCCCGCAACCCAACCTCCATTATCGCCAGCCCCTTTGCCGTCTACTTCATCGCCCATCATGACTACCCGTCATCCCTTGTGGTTGACGCTTGTTCGTAGGGAAGGACTGGCTGGCACTGCTGGGCTCTGCGCCGCTACTCATCCCAATTCCCAAATGGAGACTGCGGCTGACCGATGACATCTGTCGTCTGCTTCCTTTCTTCGGTACTTTGCTTCGGTTAAGGAACTGTTTTTTGCAGATAGTATAACGTGTTGAAATCGCTTACCTACTAATTTCAACGGCAATTCATCTTGGAAGTGCCCGCGCAAAGCTGGTGTCGCGATGTGTGGTGATATCAAACGCAGAGAGTGCCTGAAGAATTTTGCACTCTAAAAAAAAAAAGGTGTCAAGGGAGAGTAAGTGCCCTAACTTACTCTCCTTTAACTCTATCTGAATGGAAGTTACTCTTTCCCGACCGCTTCTTTCGATGATACTCTCCCTTAACCCTCCCTCGACCTCGAGAGTAACTGTAACGAGAGTTAGTTTCTCCTCGCGATATCACGGGCTGTCGATAGATGGCGCCGCTATGGGTTCGGCGCTAATTCGGCGCAAGTTCGACGCTGTTCGGCGCAGGTATTTTTTTCGTTTTCTCGGGGAAACCTTTTTTTCCTATCCGCTTTTCTTTTTTTCTTTTTTCTTTTTTTTTTTGGGGGGGGGGGGGAGGAGATGGGCAAGGATGTTTTAATAAATGAGTTGGTACAGCCTGCCTCGACGGGTTTATATTTCCGTATTTATTAACTTAATTATTACGTGCGGCAGGAAGATCATTGGAGCGGGGACACTACTTTATCCAAGCAGTAAGCACTTATTGTTTTTGCTACACAGATATATCAAACAATAAACATATAGATCAGTGTGTAAACGGGTGTATGAGCGGGTGCTGACGCGCGTGTGCGATTATGTTTCGTTACATAAGTGCCTAGGGTTGTTATGTAGCCCAGGGATGTTTTTGGGGCATTGTTATATTTTTGGGGGGTCGTTTCAAGTTACTGCTGAGCCCGACCTCACTGATCGTAGGAACAGGTATATGTATAAAAAAAGTATTTTTTCCACATTCGCATTAAAAGCAAGCAAAGAAGAAAACCTCCCTCCGTGACAGAAGAGGTCGGCTTCGCGCGGTCTATTGCATACGCCACGTGACGATCATTTCATAAAGCGTCGCCCTAAACACGGCGTTCGTTTCGAAGCCATGTATAGGTTCAAAAAACCTATACATGGCGGCAAGCCAGGTTTATGGTACGTGACACTAGGGGCTCCCTTATTTTCACCGCCGTGGAGAAAATAAACGACGGAGCCAGAGCGTTTGGAAAAGTTGTTAGCGATGATTTCCAAACTTGTTATGCGGTCTTTGTTTTGAGTCATTAAATAAACTTGGCTTGACTACTACCTTTTTTTTTCAATGTTTACATTTTACTTTCCGAAGCGCGGGAGTCGATCAGTCTTCTGCTCTGTTCAAGAAAAGCTCTGGGGGGTTAAACCTTTAACTCTGCACAGTTTGCTACATCCTTAACTGTTTTAACCTCTCTCTCCGAAGCTCCCTTGACAGGAAGGTTTTCGATATAAGGGAACATTCAAGATCGCTGCTCTTTTCCGCTGTTCATCAAACAGTTCCTAATGTACAGCGGAAGCACCGTGTAGCATTCCGGATATCGATATTTGTGGTACGGATCTCACTGGCTTTAAATATAGATACATTAGTGTGTATTACAGAAGTCTTATTTCGCTGTCCAACAGAGCCACATTTAAACTGCCATTGACGGGTTCACCTTACGTTCAGTTGATTCTACACAGCAAGCGATAGCTCAATTATTTTGGGTAGAACGTAGACTGCTCTATGTCGCCCTACGATATGTTAAAAAGTATGCTAAGCTTCTTATGTTCAATGTCCCCGAGGTAGGAAACACGGACGACAGAAGCTCAGTTAAAATGAATGAGCGAAAATATCTCTATGTTCTGTAACTAGCGGTAGCTTCCTTCATCTAGCATGGCCTTTGAAAAAGCCTGTGTCTAGAGTGCCGTGGTACTCTTGCCAAGCGTTCAAGTGCCCACGTCCGATGGCACTCTAAGCACGCATTGGAGTGCCGTCCGAATGCCCTAAATGGACTGTACAGAAGACGTGGGTCAGCGCGTCCCGAGAAGCATAGCCTGCCGCATCCGTGAGCTAAAGAAATCCGATTCACAAAAAACATTTCACCATCGAAGTGCTTCGGAAGTGAGGGAAGTGTCGCAAGCGAAAATTTAGAGGACCCAGAGGAAATTAGAAAGTAAATAAATTTAGAGGAATTTAGAAGATAAATAAATCTGTCTTTTAGAGACAGCCAAATTTACTTATCAGCTTGGTCTTGGTACCAATCCAGCCAGCTGAAAGTCATGATGTGGAAAGATTGTGAACTTTAATTTGGTCTCCTGTGTTTGTTAGTTACTGAATTGACAACAAACCAGCACCGACCAACTAGCTCTTTTACGACGCAAATATTTTCACGAAAAAACTTTTAAAAAAAACTTCGAAAAAACAAATAAATAAACACAAAAAAGATAGTGTGGAATGGGAATGCTGCGGACACTAAAGTTCGTTAATATTTTTCTCTTTTTTTTTTTTTTTTTGTATGGAGCATTAGTGCAAGCTGGGTCACGGTGCAAGGTGCGCAAGGAACGAGCGAGGCGCCCGTTGAGTCCGGATTCCCTGGATTACCGCCTTCGGAAGCACACGCTGTCCTCAGTTGCCACACAAAGCCTTTAGTCATGGATCGGGGACTTTATCCGCCGTAAGCTGACAGCGCGGTGGAAACTGCGTGCTTGTTAGACCGTTTGACTGTCAGTCTCGCACCACGTGATCACCCCTTCTCCGCATACACACGCGCGGCGAGCGAAATCAAGCGATAGGAGTCAGGCCACTGAATGGTTGGCTAACGCTTAGCTTCACCGCATTGTCAACTTAGAGATGAACGAAATAAGAGCTCACCTCTACAATCAATTTCCGGCCTGTTATCGCCTGACATCACTTTCTGCGCGCGAAACCTCCAACCTTGAAAGCAACAAGATCGTTTTGACCACGAGCAAGCTTCCCGGAACTTTAGAACGGATGCCTTGCGAATGATGGGGCCTAGGAAGAGCAGCGCTGCCATTATTATTATTTTTTTTTAATTCTGTTCTTGATTTCACGAACGGTTTCGGAATATATGACCGAATACCGTTTTGGCATCTCCACAGAACTAAGATTTAGTGACACTATGAATGTGTCATTGATAGTAGGCATTCCATGCGCAATTATGCATAAATATATAGGACAACGATAATTTATTTGTTATGTTTGTGAACACGGAAAATACATAAATGAATTAATTAATATATTTATAAAAGTATCTGTTTCACATTTTTTCTCAAGAAGGTCTTTCTCGCGCGCTGCATGGGTAACAACACAATCATCTAAGTACTGACGTGTGCACTTATATGGCAGCATTTTTTTTATACAAAAGAATATTACGTTAATTTACCTTAATTACTTGTCTCGATTAAATTTTCCCTATAATAAGGGACGTGCTTAAATGCATATATGCTTCTGTGCAACCCTGCTGTCATTGCTGCCAAAAAAAGCAAACATCTTTTTGATAGGACAGGTCAGGAGTGCTTATATTATAAATTTGAAATAAACACCCGTGCCAAAATCACCGGTGCATTTCCAATGAGAGGGGCCGCCATCCCGTGCTCGCCTGGCGTATAAATGATCAGTGACTCGTCATTCGTAATCTATCGATAGTATTTCGGATGAAAACATTATTTCAAAGCAAATAAGGGCGAAATTACAGTCGATGTGCCATAGTGAATCGTTAATTAAACAAGAGTCCCACCTACACCAAATCTAGCACGTCGCGCTTAGGCGGTGGTGCAGCCTGTTGAACGGAGCATGGCCGAACGCTTCACACTTCGGAAAATGGGTACATGCAGCGCGTCGTGCGCGGAGCTCTTGTGTGCAAACGCGTGCTTGTTTACACGCAATGAGTTGGTGTACACTCGATTCAGAGGTCAAACTGTTCGTGAGAGATTATTCGGCGTGAAGTCGGTCTGCCTTTCAAGATTTGCGACACTGGTTCACGCTGTACATGAGACACGCGTAGCTAGTGGAGCACGACCGCTAACCTGAGGTCGTTAACGTGCATCACGCGCTATACTTAGTTTCACCTCCGAATGAACCGCAGATGCTGTTTCAGTGCTTGTGCACCCGCGAGCGCTCGTGTGCCCGCCGAGGCGTCATCCAAAACAATTAGCTCGCGCTTTTAGCAGGTGTGACCAACAATGGTCCATGCTGAGTTGAGAGGAAGTATTCCTGGTGTTCATAGCACGTTCTGCAGAATGCGCTTGCGCTCCTCGTGCTCCTAGCTCCAACCAGTCAGCGACACGCGCGGGCTAGCGCGAAATCCTCCCTTTGAAACAGAAATTTCTAGCGCAAGCGGTCATTCCGCAAAAACACCTCTGAAGGCTGCACTTTCGTGCCGGAAGCCTTCGCTGTTTAAGGGGTATTCACACGAGGGAAAAATCCCGGGGATATCTCCACTGCACGCGCAGCCCGCGACGAAAACGTCAGGCTTTGCGATGTGCAAAAGTCTCCCGTTTTCGTCTCGTGATGCGCGCGTGCCGGGGAGAAATCCCCGGGATTCCTCCCTCGTGTGAATAACCCTTTAAGGACAAGCCTCGGGCACGTGCAGCATTCGCTCGGAAATATATTTTGGTGTTGTTGTAGTATTTTAAAGTGCAGGAGAAAAGCTGGAAGCCACCCGCATCTATTTCACGAGCAGAGTGCTCGCGAAAGTAGCGTAAGTACTTTTAACGTAAGCTACCACTTTTAGAAACAGATTGTAATTGTTTGAATAATCTTCTATTTGTTCTTTTTTCCCCAAAAATTAATTCGTGATTGGAGTGATCTCCGAGAATACCGGTCACCAGTGATACCTGTATAGTGCCATATTGGCGTGACATTTGAGTGCTGTGCTCTTGATGCATCGTGTCCCTTTTTATTATTCCTCTTTTTTTTTGTGTGTTTTTTTTTTTTTTTTTTTTTTTTGCAATTTGACAACTGGAAATTTATGTAGTCGGACGCTGCGTTTCTCTATCTGTGACAATTTGATAGTTGATATACAAAATTCATCCCTAAAATAATGCCGTCTGCACACTGTAGGCATTTTATAAATAAATAGAACAAATAAATATTCGCGTGAAGGGTGCGCTAATAACTGAATGAATAATTTTCGATTAGTCTTTCAAAGGTTGGTATTTTACGGCAGTTAATCATTCAAATATTAAGCTGAGTTCTGTTTTTGTAGTGAAGGCAAGTGGAACCGTTCGCGGGTTTTAGAGATTCGAAGAGCTATCGCTGTAAAATGGTAACCACTCTCCAATGTACTTTTTTTTTCCTTTTTCGGACATGTTGGTTTGAATATATTTACTGTGGCGGATGCTTTCAACGCGTGAGCTCTTGTCTATTGGAGGCATTCCTTCATTAGTTCACCCGCTCTCTCTTGCCTCGGTATTACGTATATCATATGATTAATAACCCCTCCAACTAGCAATCCGGAAAATGGGTTTTATCGACGTGTTGGATCCGCTATGGCAATCAGTTTGTTGGAGGATGCTTCATCGACAAAATCGTCTCGTCGACACTGCGCTGTCCCATCGACGGTTTCATCAAAACGAGCGTTGTGTCGTTTCACAACATAGCTAGCTTTGCTATAGCATTTATGGGCGAGCCCTGCGCACTTCACGCGTACGTAACGGTCCGCCGGTCGGTCGTCTGTAACCATACAACAGATTGGAGCCACCACGTAACCACAGTGGAAATAGCGCTCCATATAATAGTCACAAGGTCACGTGACTATAATCCGTGGGGGCGATGTAAATATCGTCACTGATGAATCCATGAATCCCGAACAAGAGCTCTGCCGGACAAAAGCTTTTCACGGACCCGGATAAAACCTCAGCACTTTTTTTCAGAGACCCGGATAAAAGTACATCATTTTATGACTACACATGAGCAAAGGATTAATGAAGAATTTCTTTAATTTCATTGCCGATCTTGATATGAGGACCGTATGTTTGTTTCTGGGGACCGAAAACTACGTTCAGAAATGTCTCGATATGGGCTCATCGGGGCCGCCAAATGGGGCTGCCGATGTTCGCGTCAATGCCTCGCCGTTCCGTCGCGGTCAAACGCATGGGACCTTTCGCTCCAGATTATTAAGTTGACTCTATGACCTCGAGAGAAAAGCTTCGTACCCTAACTACGGGTTTATGGACTGCATTTCGTGGCCAGTGAAGAACCCCGTTGCGATTGACGGGACAAGAACATATTGTGAAACGTGGTTATACAAGGGCGGCTCTATGACTTTACGGCACAACTGCTGCCACAATAACACGCCGAATGCTTCCAACATGGCACCACCAAGGCACTGATAGCAGACGATAACGTCGTTTTTGATTTAGAGTTTAGCCGGAAATAACGTCAGCTGCAAAACGCAAAAAAAAAAACAATCATACGAACGCTTATCACAGTGGACTGCCAAGTTCCACAAGGGAGACCGCTTTACAGAAAGTTCATGCCCTCTGTACGATCTGGTGGTGCACGAAAGCACCCGATGTCAAAAGCCCGTGTCAAATGCCTTACGACTGACACTCCATCCTTTTGCCCCGCCTTTAAAAAGCTAGCTTGATCAGAAGCCCATGACGCGAATCCCCAGATCATATGGCCGGGTTCTCACCGTGATGGTGAAGCATTCTGCTTTTAATTAAGAGACAGCAAGTGTGCACGCGAGCGTGTGTAACGTAATCATGCCGTCATTTGTAGACCTTCAACATATTAGGTTAAGGAACAATGATGCTACACCTGTACGATCGCCCACATGTGGTTGGTATTTTAGTCTAGAGATCTGGTGCAATCCACATGTTTGCGTGCATTTTTTTTTTTATGCGCATGTTTTGCTGTTTTGTTTATGTTGAGGCATAACCTAGTTAGCCTCGCTGGTGCTCCGAGGCAACGGGAAGTGGCTGACGATTTTCTTAAAAATCATATTGCCTCTTTTTTTTTTTTTTTTCGTTGGGAGACATTTGATTTATCATTCTCGTTTTAATGTTGACATTAGGGTTCAAGTTGAGTTCGGAGCGTCGTGTCTGCCAGACTCTTTTTGTCTTCTTGCTCTAGAGCTGTCATGTTTAAGCAATCTCTATCACATTGGTTTTTTCGATACCGGGCAAGCAAATACCAACAGAGACAAACGACAGAATTCGAGCGCCCTTCCCCCGCACGGGGGGGAAGGGGGGGGGGGGGGGGGGGGGGGGGGGAGGCGCACGCATTGACGGCCTCGAAACGGAATGCTTACAAGGTCGCTCGGCCTGGTGCAAGAACTCGTTCTTTCCCTGGGAAAGGGCGAGAGAATGTGATGAGAGAACAGTTCCCCTCCCGTTTTCCCCACACTGCCCCCCACACCCATCACCAATCTCTTCTAATCTCTTCTTTGTAAGCGAAGAGGACTCGTCCTTGAAGGAGGACTCCCTTCATTTTTAAGCTGACAGTGTCGAGCGAGCTAAGCGCCCACCGGACCAGTTATCACCTGCCTCGCTCTCTGCGCCTGGTTACAAGAGGGAGCGTGATCACGTGGTTAAAGACAGACGTGCGATTAGTTCACCGGGCACCCCTTAGCTTCCTCTACACTTTCAGCTTAGGAGTGACGGAGCCCAGCAAGCAAATCACACACACTAAAAAAAAAAGAGAAAAAGAAAAAGAAAAAAAAAAGAAGAGAAGAAAGCGTTCAGAGGCGCGCGCGCCAAAACGCCGTCGAGTCGAGATCTCTTTGCTTTGGGGCATTTCGCCATCGGAGCGGCGGAGGGAGGCCCACCCGAAAGCCGGCGCACTCAGCTCGCGGACGAAGACGTCTGTCACGTGATGTTCAGGCCGCACCGTCGGCACCCCTGCGTAGGCTCGCCGACGGCAGCTCTTCCAGCTCTTCCATGACTTCGTTGACGCGACCACTTGTCACCATTCAACCGCACTTAAAAGGTAAGTAGCTCATTTTCGCATGCGCCTCTAGAGATAATCGAAGTGCAGAAGGACTGAAAGATGCGTAACTTAACGCGATAGCGCGTGTTGTGTCAGAAAACGCGCTCAACCTTGTTGCTTCCGCTTTCCCCACTCAGTTGCACGAGGGCAACGCATCCTCGCATCAGACTCGACGCAATTGACGTGTGCAGAACAAGGGCTTATTGCCATGGGAGTTTGGTTTGCTCTGGTTTCTTCCAAACACTTTTTGTTCGTACCTTTTCGCTTTCCGGCGCCGTAAGAAGAACGGAAGAAATCAAAAACACTGAACCGCGCTCGGTGAATAGTTACGATGGGCGCTCTCGCGTGCTGAAATTCAAAGAGAGCATGTCATATCTTCTTTAGTCTATTTATTTATGTAAAAAAAAAAAAAAAAAAAAAAAAAAAGTTCTTGTCTTAGGCAGTGGTGTGTTCGTTTCACATCGCGCATCCCCGCTCCGCGAATGAGGCCACCAGACGGTCATGTTACATGTCGAAAAATTGCCTTTCTGGAGCGTTCCGGAGGCTGGCGGCAGCGTGCTGAAGTTACGTGTTTTACTCGTTCGTCGGTATTCGCCGAAAAAGTTATTTAAAACCCTGTGTAAGCCGTGAGACTTGCCGTTGAGAACACGTCAAAAGTTTTACGGAAGCGCAGTGCCGTAGGAAAAAGGCGCAACTCGTCGAAATCAAGTTTACCGCGGCGTGATCAAAGCTTCCTTGGCACGCCGAAGCGCTGCGTGTCTCTGGCTTCGCGCGCTTGGATACCGATCAAGAATCGGCGCCGCGGCAAAGTTTTGAAGGTGTGTCGCGCGTAGATGTTTTTGCATCATATATCGGGCACGGAGTTCTGGGTCGTCCAGCTGTTCCGGCAAGTTGCTTTGAATAAAGAGGAAAAACAATATGGACGGTTGCTCTTATGCACTATTAACCATGGCTATTAACCATGTTCCATATCTGCTCTAATGGATCACATGGCAGCACAAATAGAGCAACGCTGTGGAGCAAGTTTGGTTTTCGAGGGCAAAACTACAAGACAATGAGAATTAAAATTTTTGAAGCGCGACCCATATGGTCATGTGCAGTCCCTTGGCCAATCACAATTAGGTGAGTCGCGCTCAAACGTCAAGTGCAATAAAGTAGGTTTATAATGGTTCAGCACTAATCAGTGATGAGGAGCTATCGTGCACAATATTCTGTAAATCGTCTAACGACGAAAAAAAGACGTACTGAGTGCGACACAGTTTGTGCGAACAAGTGATCGCTGGTTTTTCCAGTTTTTCTCTTTGAAACCAAGGGATGTCATCCAAGTTGTTATTGCTACGGAAAGAGCTCATATAATGTAAGCAAAAACATTTTGTGCTCGCTAATACTAATTGGAAGTGAAATGTGCCGATGTCGTGTTCGCGCTAACAGTATCATGATGTGTACCTTCCCCTCCTCGTTCGTTGCCACTGGCCACTGGATCAAGCTCTTTCTGGACCGCGAGTGCGGAAGTTACAAATACAGTCGTCGGGGTAAAGTAAAACGCTGCTCCAGAAGCACATATATGGCTTCACACACATTGCACTCGCAAAACAGATTTACACGTTGATTCTTTATTGTCATCCGAGCATGCGAAGGCACAGAGTCGCGGTGCTTTTGTGGGCCAGGGAGCTTTCATCACGCCACTAGACCGATGAAACGTGCTTTCGACAAGTTGTGCCTTTTTCCTGTGGCAGTCTGCTGCCGTAAAAATTTCCACGTTTTCTTAACGGCAAGTTTCACGGCTTACACAGGGTTTTAAAAAACGTCTTTGGCAAATGGCGACAAACAAGTAGAAAACATGTCTTTAGCTCGCTGCCGCCAGCCTCCGCCACGTTCCAAAAATAATTTTTTGATGTGCAAGATGGTTGTTCGGTGGTCGCACTCGCGCTGCAGCGAGCAAGCGGGGATGCGTGATCCGGCAATTGTCATAGAGACCAGTGGTTCGTTCGTTTCGCGGTAGGCCTACCGGGCGAACGACAACCGTGCTTGCATAACCTACCGCAGGATGGCGCCACCGACATCATTAGATGCTGACTGGAAGCAGACGATGACGTGCCACCTGCTTTGGCCGCTATGATTTATTAAATACTTTCAGCGGATATGATGTGTTACCGCTTGATAATAAATAGGACTGAGGTACACAAACCACTTCTGTCCCACGGTGAGCTGAGCGAGCACTCTGCCATAGACGGAAACAATTTTGTCCTTTTATGAAATTAAGGAACTCCAAGTTACTCGCTTATATTTCCCTACATAAAAGCAACTATTAAAATATGTGCTCGAG
This sequence comes from Ixodes scapularis, assembly GCF_016920785.2. Taxonomy (NCBI): domain Eukaryota; kingdom Metazoa; phylum Arthropoda; class Arachnida; order Ixodida; family Ixodidae; genus Ixodes; species Ixodes scapularis. Next base: position 38,550,430 of record NW_024609835.1, on the reverse strand, counting down.
CGAAAAGTAGCCACTTTCCAAGAAAAGTGTTCAACTTTTACTTTCCCTTTATAGTTGCTTCCCTTTGGCTGGAACGATTATTGATGCCTTGCATGGGAGGAAGTGAGGTGTCAATCATTGTTTCAGTGGCCCCAATTACTTGAGGAACACTTCTATGATCCTTCCTCGCTATATTTGCATTTTAAAGGGATGCTGAACTGAAATCTGGATTCCACAAAACACGGCGGCACAAGCGTGCAACGGGATGCTACAAACACCAAAACATCACCCATATAGCGATATCTCGACCATATTTTTTAAAAAAGGAGGCGCATTTGACAGATATGTTGACGTCTTGTTTCTTTGAGAAGAGTCGAGAAGGAGAGGGAATGGTCTTGCGTCTTGCTCGCCTCGTCGCCTTGATGGGGCGAAGCAAAGAGAGGAGAAAACCAGATACATTGACTCCACGTCCCTCGTCGGCCTCGTTCAATCTCAATCTCTTTTTCCAAAAATACTGCCGTCCATTCGAAATATCTCCTTACCAGTAGTACTGTAGGGATTGTAGCGTCCCATCTACAGCTCCTGTATTGTTTTCTGAAATCCAAATTTCGGTTCACCATCCCTTTAAGGAAAAGTGCATGTTGCGACGTGTAGTTTATTCGCTCTGTTAAAATAGTTTTATTGCAATGCAGTTGTCGAAGACTGAACTGATTTATTAAATGAATCGAGATTTAAAGGCATTTTGCGTTTTTACTTTCTATACCCTTCTATTACAACACTTCCAACAACAATCTTTTTGCTGCTAATATTTGTCTGTATTATAATCGCAGTTAAAATAGTTTTTATGGCACTTTGAGGAACTGCGGGGTTTTCTATAGTACTTGCATCGCTTTTTACAAGGTGATGAACGAGAATCACCTGCTCCAAAAGCTGAAATCGGAGGGGTGGGGGACACGCTACCACAGCCATGATGGAGCACTCACACATATTTTTGTTGCAGTATATACTTCTGAGCATCGCCAGCAATGACGGGCCCATGTGCTGGACGGACCATGGGACGCCACTGAACCGATCATTCTCGAGCCAACCACGGGAAAACAGCGGCTCCCAGAACCCGTCCTGGTGGATTTCAAGTTAAGAGCATTAGGAGCCTGCCAACATTGGTCGTCAGCTGCAATGCCTCTATAAAAGCCGCTGTCCCATGCCAGCCATTCGGGGCACGCTACCACAGCCGTGATGGAGCGCTCAGACATCTTTTTGCTGCAGGTTGGTTATTTGAAAACTTCAGCTTGCTGTCATTCTAGCAACTAATGTCTGCTAGTTGTATTGTATTTAACACAGCTCTCTCTAAATTTTCTGACTATTATGTTGTAAATTTTTTTTTTTGATTGTACAGTTAATGACAACTAGTTACTTTCCAAACAAAAGTTGCTAGAATTTATTCTTGCCTTTGTTCTATGTGTTCGTATTTGTTTAGACAGTACTAAACCCCGGTACAAGGAAGATCTTGAAAACTAGGGCAACAGAAAAAAAAGACTAAGGTAGCCAAAAACTCGAATTTCGAGGCAGCCTGGACCAAATATAACTCTCGGGCCAAACTCTGTATCGAACGTATGCATTTCTTCGAAGAAAAACTTTTAGAACTGACCTGCCTTTAATATTAAAGAATAACGAAAAAACGTTTTGGAAACTTATTTTCCTATATCAGTCATTCCGTTCAATACTCTTGATGAACAATGATGGCAGTGTTATTTCGGACGCTGAATGTCCTATGGTTTTGAACAATTGCTTTTAGTCTACTTTTACTGATCGAGATAGTTCCTTCTTACCTTTTGTACCAGATGTCGATTTTAGGTATATGGACCCTATTTCTATTACACCGTCTGAAATTGCGATATTAATGATAACCTCAAAATTTTCAGCTCGGCTGGTGTCGACTCAATTAATACGAAAATTCTCAAAAATACCAAGGGTGTAACCAGTGAAATATTGTCACAAAAAATAGGTGACGAGGCGAAGTAAAACTGAACAAAGTGAAAGGTTTAATGGGGCAAACTTTGCCCAAATTAAAGGGAAATAACAGCACGTCGGAGGCGTCGAGTGTCTTCAATACAACAGGGTCAAGCACAAGCTATAGCTGACTGCATAAGGCCACGCGGGGCTTCTTTTATAGCACTCTCCTTTCTAGAACATTCTGTTTTAGAATTAACCACGGCCTTCTCAAAGTTTCTAGAAGCATCGTCTTAGGAGTACATAAAAACATCTGCCGTCCCAGGATTCAAACCCGGGACCTCTGCATGGCAGTCGGGCGCGGTGCTCACTGGGCTACCCCTAAGCACGTAGTAATATGCAGTCTACTTTTCCAGCATTCGTCCACTGGTTGCGTCCCACCCGAGTGGAAGGTTGGGAAGGTCGTTCCAATCTACAAAAGTGGCGACCGTCACTCTGCGGGAAACTACCGTCTCATATCAATAAGCAGCGTTGTATGCAACTTGTTAGAACTCGAAATATTTTCTCATGTAGTATCGCATCTGGAATCTACTAACAACTTTTTCTACCGAAATCAGTACAGGTTTCGTAAAAGATAATCATGCTAGAGGCAGCTGCTGGAGTTCACCCGTGATATTCATGTTAATATGGACACTAACTCCCAAATATGATGCCATATTTTTTTATTACTCTAAGGCTTTCGATCATGTATCTCACTGTCATTTAATATCAAAACTTTCCTCACTGAATCTTGATTCTCTCACTTTATCATGGATTCAAAGGAAGGACTACCCAGGATAAGTGCTGAATAACAACTGATTTTTCATTGGAATGTGTAGATGGCACTATATTCGCTCAGGCATGGGGCACACCATGGATTTTGCACTTTTTTCTTCTTCATTGCACACTCCACATGCTAACCAAGATCCAGAAAATGAATCTCACCGTTCGTTGGAGTCAGTGAAGGTTGGCTTACTCAAGATGGTCTGTTTTTTTATTATGTAATAGGTTTCCTTCATTTCTCTACACATTTGGTTTTGGTGTTTAAACAATACAGTGGTGTTGGAGAACTGCGGTTTGCGCCCGCAATCTCGACAGTGCAGCGCTAAATGCTAGTATGCGGTCCCTTGCAATGAGCTTTGGTGTTCTCAGAGTCCGATGTTCAGGCATCGCCCGGTCACCTAGGTATCCTGGTCACCAGATAAAAATCAGAAATATTAAAAGATGTATTTTTGTAATTATTGGAGCTTTAAATATTCTGAAAGGTTTTCTGTACGTCCAATAACCTATGGTGGCTGTCATGTAATGAATATTCTAACTTGCCTAATTTCTGTGTCCTGGCCCCTTTCAAGCAATTTCATTTGGGTTTACAGCTTTCTCAAATCACGCTGGCACCTGCAGTGCACTTGCGTGTAACTCATAGTTTGCAGGTATCGGGTGGTTTAGTTTGTCATTGCATTCTGTTCAGAACCTAACCACATTCCACATTTTTTGTTTTCTTTGTTTTCAAGGTTCTATAGTTGTTCATATAGACTTGATTGCTGTGCAAGTTACAAACATTGCCTTCCACTTGTAAGCTGGACGTAACCCACTAATTATTTCTCAAGAATAAAGATACAAACATGTTTTAGTCAGTGCTGCATCTTGTGTGCACTTGCTTGAAATTTCTTACTAACACGGTGTTCAAACACCTATCTCTGGGAGTTGCACTTGGCAGTAACCTCTGAAATTAACTTGTGACAGCAGGCTTGAAGAAACTCATTGAATGTGGAAATATTTTGAAAAGTATTTTTCAAACTTGCCTTTTTAAAATGGTTTCATAGCATAAGTCACAAGTTGGTTGCACTGTTTAGTGCCTGCCAGAATGAATCTGAGTTACCTGCACTGCGATTATGTATAACTCATAGTTTGCAAAAATCGGGAGGTTTAGTTTGTCATTGCATTCTGTTCAGAACCTAATCACATTCCACTTTTTTTTTCCAGGATCTGTAGTTCTTCATATGGACTTGATTGCTCTGAAAATCAGAGATTGCCTTCTACATGAAAGCTGGAAATGGCCCACTAATTATTTCTTGAGAAAAAAAGGTATGAACATGTTTTACCTAGTACTGTATCTTGTGTGCACTTGCTTCAAATTTCTAACAGTGTTTAGGCACCTGCTAATCGCTGGGATGCGCAGCTGGCGTTAACTCCTGAAAGTAACTTGGCCTCACAACCTAGTTACATTTCATGGGCACTAGATATTTAATTTGAATTGTTCCCGCATCAAAACTTAGTTGGCGTGTTGTCCGTAACTTGCGGCGGCAGAAAGCTGCAACTTTTAATCACTGAGCTGCACGTCATGCCTGACAACGGGAATCATTCAGACATTACAAATTAGCTGCCGTGAATCATTCAGACATTAAAAATTAGCTGCCGTGAATCATTTAGACATTAAAAATTAGCTGCCGTGTGGTCCACACCTTGCAGCAACGGCTAGAGCCTGTTGAGCTGCTAGCTGCAATGATCTAATAAAACGGACGTCTCGGGGAACAATAATTATATTAGTAAAATGCTCTGCTTATTGTTCACTGAGACGTCCATTTTGTTAAGCCACTGCAGCTAGCAGTTCAACAGGCTCTGGCCGTTGCTGCAAGGTGCCAGCTACACGCCAGCTAATCTAAACGATTCCCGTCGTCGTGCGTCACATGCAACTCGGTGTTTGAGAGTTGCGGTTTTTCGCCGTCGCAAGTTACGAACAACATGGCAGCTAATTTTTGATGCCGGAACAATTCACGTATCCGTGCATCACGTGCAGTACAGTGACTGAGAGTTATAGTTTTCTGCCTTGCTTCTACGGGTCAAGTTACGGGGAAAACCGCAGGGCCTCATTACTGTCATGCACGTAATACATAGTTAATGCTGTGACCTTGATGGAAGACAACGGTAATTGTACCGGCATCAAAAATTAGGTGGCAATTTCTATTAATTTGTCGAATTTTTTTTTTTTTTTACAGTGAATGTATTTTTTTGTCAGGATTCTAGGAGCTTGGATTGTGTCTAACTCTGGACCAGGAATCTCCGACGAGTCCAGCGTGTAATCCACGGCAAAAGGCCCTTAAAGCGCTATTTGTAAGTGCTTTTTATTCTAATAGTCCGTGAGAGACGTTATGATTGGTTATTTTTGTGTTCGAAGTCATGTTTATTTAATTTTTGCTGTTAAAATATGGCTGTCTTCTTAATGGTAGATGTGTGGTGTAGTAAAGTCCTCCCAGTAGGTCCAAAGCGAAATGCCACAGAGTGTTGAGTTAGTGCTTATTTGCCAAGATTCGGCATGTTGGGTGCGAGTGTAGTGTCAGTTACGTCACTGCAATATTTGAATATCTTTGCCAGTAATTGTCTTTACTCAACGAGTTTTTTTTATGTGACTGATTTATTTTAATTTCTTGATTCATTCAAATGTCATGTTCTGTTCAACTGTCATGTTCTTTCGTATAACAGAGTATTTATTCGACTTAATTTAGTAGTACATTTGACACTGGTGAGCTGAAGAGGGAGGCCAGCGGTTTGATTTTTAACTTGTAAATAATATGGAGGCAATATGGGTACATTTATGACTACATATTGCTGTGCCGCAAATACCGTAAGCCTTAAAACATTTTTTTTTGTTTTCAAATCAACATACAAATATAGGCGTGAACTTAAATGACAAGGTTGTATGTTAAAGAAAATTGAAGCGAAAAAAAAAATTATTTTAGGGAAATATTGATGGTGCGAGGTGCCTTGCAATTAAGTCAGTAGTCACCCCCTTTCAACTGCTTTTCTCTTGGCATTCGGGCGTGTGGAGGAGAGGTGAATCGGCTTCGCCTTCACGTTGAGGTGGAAAGAGCAAATGACCATTCTGCGATGTCATGGACTTTGCCCGCATAATTTCATATCAATCTTTTGCCGTCAATATTGCTCTATACTTTTTTTTTCGCATAAAATTTATTTTTTGACACGTGCGTCCCAACCAAACTGCTTAAAAGAATTTTTTTTTTTTTTCAGAGGCCCTTTAAGGTTAGATGAAAAGTTAAGGGTCACTATGATGTTGCGAGATAGGCCTAAGCAATTTATAAATTCACCTTCCTACTATTTGAAAAAAAAAGAGCTCTAAATTCGACTTTGCAATGCGTGTGCCTGCACCTCCATTATGAGTGGTGCAACCAGTTCATTCACATGCAGCGAGAAATATAGAGGCCACATCTATTGTGCAGCTAGCTGCACGATGAAGTGGCACACATGAACAGCTTGCTGACTTCTAGTAGTGTTGGTTGTGGTGGGAGCTTAGGCACGCCACAATGCATCCTTTGTTTTGTCATGTGGCTCATTTATCAATTATTTTAACTCTTGCGAACCAAAACCTGTGTGTTTTTGGGTTGGGCTACTTTTATATATATATTTTTTTTTTCTAGAATTTGTGCATTTTAGTGTGTATAATTGTTTTCTTTATTAAGGTTAAATGGTACTTTATAGCAAATTAGCTCCTTGTAGAGCTGAAATTACATTTAATTAATGGTCTCCCCAAACTGAGATGTTACATGCATTCGCTGGCTTTTTTGTCTAAAGTTGTAAAATAAACTATAATATACGACAGTCAGCACTGAAACACAATAAATTGTTCACACTAATTAATCTATAAAATTTTGACAATTCCACTTGGACAAATCCAGATGTTAAGAAATTGCATTCATCCTACCCTTCGGGAAAGTCTGTATAAATATAGAGCTATGTCTTTTGCCACTGTGGGCAGAGGCCAGCTGAATTGCTACCGTTTGGAAGGTGGAGGGGTGATGTGCAGGGAAGCTAAACACTGTCCCCCTCTCCCATATTGTCTGCTATAATTGTTTCAAATGTCACGAAAAAAAGGGGGGGGGGGGGGGCAACTGCCCCCTCCCCTTGTACCCTGTACCCCCTGCCACTGGCACGGGGTTCCAGGCATGTAGCCAGGATTTTGTTTCGGGGGGGGCCCGCCCATGACAAAATGCTGTATGAGGGGGAGAGGAGGTCCCAGCAAAATGGAAGATTTTGAGGGGGGCCTGGGCCCCACGGGCCTCCCCCCTGGCTACGTGCCTGGGGGGTGCTAACTTGGGGATGCCATAAATGAATGCAACCACTTACGGCTGCCATTGCATACAAAGGAGAAAATAGAGAGAGAGGGAGAGAGATGGTGGATTATCTTTCTCTTAGGTGTTCATGTCAGAAGGGGTACTAATGGTTTTGGATGGTTAAGGCTGAGCGAGCTAGCCATGAGTGCTGCCTAAGTGTTCGGTTTGGACTCTTGTTCAGTCGGCAAAAAAGCAAGTCCCAGACAACTATTCAAGTATATCCTATGAATGGCTCCTGGGATTTTCGAAAATGGTCTATTGTTTTGCAAATGAGTGCGCCGGTATTAACTAAGGGTACTTAGCAAGCTGTTTACTCTTTTTTAATATTGCTGACTTTACATTTATGCATTCATTCTTCACAGGAGGAGGGGCACGACGGATCGACCTGTCCGGTGATGCGCATTGATGAAGAGGACTCAAGTGCCATAACTCTGGTTTCGGAGGACCACTTCTTCGAGGTGACGGATATTGTGGCTGGTGCTGCGCTCGTTCTTGCGCTGCACTGGGTCCACGACATATCTTACCGTCAAAAAGCAAGCCGGTCACTCGCAGTGATTGGGCACTTCATTGGTTTGAAGTACAAGATAAAGTCCGTCTTGGCTTTGGATCTGATATCAGAGTTAGAACCTTTTAGCCAGAGGGTATTTAGGTGCCAGTTTTGCTTTTTTTGCCATGTGCTGAAATTAAAGTCTTTGTTTGTTAAGCTCTTTTCTACTGTTTTTATTCTTTCTATGCTGACTTTTGATGAAGACCTGTAGCCTCTGTACAGGCTCATGCTCTATGTGCCGTTCCACATTTCCTATGCAACCATCTTGTGAACATGTACAGCTGCAACGGAAAAAGAGTAGCACAAGTGACCGACGACCGGAGCGGCAAAATCGCGACATGCGGCGCTATTGTTCCCGAGCGCGCCGATAGCGAGAGTGCCAGTCACGTTCCATATTTTTAGCGCGGGGGTGGCCGGCAGAAAATTGAGAGATAAGATAGCTGTTAAAATGAGGGCTTTAGGATGGGCTGTTTTTTGCCGGCCACCCCCCCCCCCCGCAATCAGACATGGAACGTGACTGGCACTCTCGCTATCGGCGCGCTCGGGAACAATAGCGCCGCGTGTCGCGATTTTGCCGCTCCGGTCGTCGGTCACTTGTGCTACTCTTTTTCCGTTGCAGCTGTACATAGCCGCTTTTAGATTTTAGGGCTACTGTTCTTTGCAAAAGAGTTGTCCCTAGTTGTATGCAACAACTCCTGCAGTAAGGCCAAAAGTATTCCACATTACAGTGAAATCAAGGGAGGTATTGACATTCATAAAATAATTGCAAAAAGAAAAGTACAGTGGTTGCACTTCAACTGGCTAGGAGTGCCAATTGCCAGTAGAGTTTTTTTTTGTTTTTCCCAGCAAACTTTTTATTAACAAAGAGCCAATTTTACACCTATGTTCTTTTAATTATTTTTTCAGGCGTTTCTGTTACTTTTTACTGGGTTAACTTGCACTCAACAACACAACAAAAACAACATATAACAGTATAATTGAGCAGAGTTTGTGTGACCCCTTCCTGGAGAGTGTGTTTAATTCTTTTATACAGAGTTTAGGCACCACTTCTAACGGGGGTGTACTCTACGCAATTCTTTATGGAGAGTAATTAACTCTATTAAAGAGTTAAGCAGTCTTTGAAAAGGGGTCGCACAAACTGCTTAAGTGTGCTGTTCTTTGACATTAACTCTTGCTAGAGAGCATATTTAACTTTCAGTACAAAGTGTAGTCAACACTTTTAATGGAGTTGTATTTACTCTCCTCAAAATGGTCATCACAACTCTTCCTAGAGAGCATGCTTAATTCTTTAATACGGAGTTTAAGCAACACTTCTAAAGAGTTGTAGTTACTCTGCACAAACAAGTGAAATCATCTCCTGGAGTGTTTTTTTAACTCATTACTACAGAGTTTAGACAACACTTTTAATGGCGTTCTCGTTACTCTACACAAAAAAGTGAAATCAACTCTTCAGGGAGAGTATGTTTAACTCGAATACAGAGTTTAGGCTACACCTCTAATGGAGTTGTAGTTACTCTACACGATGGAGTGAAGGTAACTCTTCCTGGTGAGTACGCGTAACTCTTGAATACAGAGTTAAGGCAACACTCTAATAGAGTTGAAGTTACTCTACATGAAGGAGTGCAGGTAACTCTGCCTGGAGAGCATCCTTGACTCGTTAACAAGGAGTTTAGGCAATACTTTTGATAGAGTTATAGTCACTCTACACAAAGGAGTGATATTAATTCTCGTCAAAGAGTTTAGACAACACTTTTTATGGAGTTATAGTTACTCTACACAAAGGAATGAAATTAACTCTCACACTTACACATCAAAAGAGTAGTCCTGACTCTTGGAAAAGTATTGGCGTGACTCTTTATAGAAGAGTTAAGTGAACACTCGCATGGGAGAGTTAAACAGACTCTCGTCGTTGAAGAGTAACCGTTACTCTTCATAGAGAGTGCGGTTTGCGACAACCCAGATACTCTCCAAAAAGAGTCGAGTCGACACTTGTCGACTCCTTTTTTTTTTAGAGTGTGAGGTTGCTCAAACGATTTGTGGATTTGTTTGGACGCACTTTATGACAAACAAATCAGCGGCAAGCGGCTCATAGTCAGATCTTCTAAATTGCTGATTGGGACACTTCCCTGATGACTTGCTAAGTGCTTGGATATGGTCAAAAAACTTAGAGTGAAACCTATTCCTTCAGACTACGGATACGGAAGGCTCCGCTTCTCAGGGCGCGATGACCCAGGTCCCCTCTACAGCCCATCGAGACTTTGGACGGCGCTCGAATGCGTGCTCAGAGTGCAGTCCAGTGTTACTTTACTGCCATCGGACGGCACTCAGATACAACCTGGATTAAAACAGTTCGCTTTTATTGTTATTGCGGTCACTGTGTAGGTCACTCACTGAGGTGAAGAGGAGGTGAGACGGGGTCAAGTCACCGCCGCGATCAACGACCGAAATCCAACGGTTCCGCAACTTGCTGACCCTTGTAAAACCAGGAGAACTGCCCACAAATTCACTTTACTGCGAATTGTATTATGCTGTGGGACTGAACGGTGAAATGTAATGCCTGCGGAAAAATAATCTCAACGGTCCTTGTAGTCGCGCACACTGCAAAGCCCCATCCTGGCCCCTCCGACGCGCGATGCCACATACTTTCGATTCCTAGAGTTCGCCTGTTCATCGCAGTTCGCCCAGTCTGCCGCTCACGGCAGCGCTCGCTATATCCCTTCCGTTCTGATAAAACCCACTAGACAGAACAAGTGAACGGGTGTGGTTTCGGAAAACGTAGTGTCTAGAAAACTGTCCGACGGCACTCTTGCAGAGCGTTCAAATGCCATCCGACGGTACTCCACTCGCGCGTTCAAGTGGCGTCCGAAAGTCCCGTATAAAACGAGTTCTCAAAACGACTTTTACAAAGGGGAGTGTGGCGTATTGGTAAGATGTGTCACATAAGCACGTGATCCCGGGTTCGATCCCCACTGCGGGCTTATTTTATTGTTTTTGTTTTCTCGAACATTTTATTTTGCCGACGCATTTGGCGATATGTACATTTATTTTTTTACCATTAACACAGGAAAAAAACGAATGTTGTCGCCGAAATTTCGCTGAACGAAATAGCATGGTACTTGGTTTCCGGAGGTGCATCGGGGAAAGCGGGGCTTGGTTTGGACGCCGCGAAGCGGCGTGTACGACAGGGCCAAATGGGTCAATAGCTTTGTAATTAGCAGCCGCATACTGTCGCCGCGAAGCGGCGTGAACGCAGGCGGGGGTGTGTGTTAACGAGCTCCCCAGTGATACACGCGCCGTCCGACTCCCGGACGGCACTTGTAGGCGCGATTGGAGTGCCGTCGGGCGGCACTGTAGACACAGCCTTCGGAAAGTGCTTTGTGGCCCCTTCCCGAACTTGTGCTACCATGCTTTCGTGGATAGTCACCCTTGATGAACGAACTGTGAAGTGGGACCGGTCAGTGATGCGGTATTACTTTCGCTGCAATCGGAGGCGTTGATTTGAACCGCTCGTTCTCGAAATAGGAGCCTTGTCTTGAACAAAACCATCCAATAACTCAAAGGCCGCAACCACGTCGCACACAACTCTCTACCTGCCCCACATGCGTTGCGCCATCTTGGGTCCCAGTGTTGCCAGGTGAGGAAAACAAAAATAAGTGGATACTGGATAGAACTCAATCGAACTCCCTAAAATCAGTTAATAAAATTATACACTTTTTTTACTCCGAGACTAATCTTTTAGCAAATATCATAAGCTATAAAACAGCAGTTTAGATAAAACTGTATTCCGAAATTGAGCTATAATTAGTATTATTTTTATTGCGTCACTCTGCTGCAATGTCCGACAGAAATGTTTTAACGTCCAAAAGTCGGTTTGAGTGTATCAACTATTCCGATGACTTGACTCAACGCTGCAATACAAAAACCCAAACTCCTCTGCGTGAAAACGGAACTACGTGGATGTGAGTTGCAAAACCTCTTCATGGTCTGGAAACACTGTACGGGTGGCCGTCTTGAGTTTCGGTTTCTCCGCATTTCCTTCTAGGGCATGGACGCTCCGCCACTGAGTGCGATTCGGAAATTTTATTGTTTTCTGACTTCCGACCGATCACACAACGTGGCCGAAGAGCTAGGCCGTCATGCGCTTCATCTCTGAGGACACTCTTTTTTCGATGCGAACACCGATGAAATCGTACTGTTTAGCGGTAGACTGTCTACCGTGTTACAAGCGACTCAATTTTTTTTTTTTTTTTTTGTTATTGACAAAAGTGTTTTATTATTATTATTTTTTTTTTTTTAGAAAGCTCTGTGTTTCAATGGAAACTGTGCCCTGGGAAATATTTTTCAGAGGTTGCAAGAGCTAAATTGGTTTCAGATAGGAAAAATTGGGTTGTGTGTGTGTGTTTATACAGCCTAGAACTTGGTCTGCCTCACAGGGACGACGAGTCTCCCAGCTGTAGATGAGCAATTTAGCCAGTGCAGTACAATCGCTAGCCTGGGGTCTTGAACGTGCACCACGCAGTAGTGATACACGACCGCACGCCGGTACGATGCTCATCCAAAAGATAGCACTTACCTCAAGCACAGTTGACGGATGTTTCGCTATTATTGAAGATTTGTTCAACCCTGGCAGGATAACTGCATTGACTTTCTCAAGACTAAACAACTTTTTTTTTCCACCTCGGCTGCAAAAAAAAAAAAAAAAAAAACGATGTAAAAAAATGAGTGTGAAATGAGGTTGGCACCACCCGTGTTGCTCCACTCGACGTCCGCCACGTAAGTTTTCGCCGCCGCGGCCGTCGAATTTTTAGCCACTGCGATAGCAAAATCCCTTCTCCATGAATGGTGAGCAAACAGACACGTAGTCTGTGTCTGTTATGTTTTCTATTCAAGAATATTTCAACAACAAACTTCTGTTTTGTTTTAGATGTGTGTTACAAACCTCGTTTACCGACGCCAGACAAAGTGTATGGAAATCGCTGCAAAGCAACGAGGTTGTTTTTTGGCTTTCCAAAACATTAAAGCAAGACCTCTGTGGTGTAGAATATTTAAACTCTCGGTATTTTCCGCACACATTGAGCTACTTGCGCATCAAGAAAAACGACTCTACAACGCGCATAAAAAAAAATTCATAGAGAGGTTCGGTACAACTTCGTGAAAAGATTAGAGCCCAGTTATCCCAGTTCTAGTACACCATAGCCCAGTTTAACAGTTGTAAATGGCTTCACGCCGCGCGATAACGTGCGCATGTTTCTTCGCGTTGTCATTGATTGTTTTCCTAAATTTTTCTCAAGATTTGTGAAACAAAATATCAATATTAAAAAAAGCTGGAAAAAACGCCCGTTCCTGCTTACATAAAATTGAAAGAATAAAACACAAAGGACAAGCACAGGACAACCACTTTCTTTCGTGAAAGAAAGTGGTTGTCCTGTGCTTGTCCTCTGTGTTTCATTCTTTCAATTTTATGTATTCATGTTCAACCCGCTCGCCTTCACCAGTCCTGCTTACGTCGAGAAGTTTGGGTTGGGAGTCGCTATCAGGTGGATCCTTTTCGCATCCCAAAACAAGATTGAATCGATGTTCTTTTTTTTCCCCTTTTTAAATGTATTTTTTCACAGATAACGCAGGGCTATCTGGCTACGTTAGCACTGAATCAACATTAGAAACAGGGACATAGGTACTTCGCATGAAGCGCAGCAACAGGAGCAACCTAAATGCGGTATACGAGACACGGCCGGACATGCCGGGGTGACTCGCGGTTCTAACATGAAAGCTACATCGGTGCTGTATGTGGGAACAAAAACATCAGCGCTTGATTAGCGCGTGTAGCCGCCGCAGTGAGGTAAAGCCCCTCATCTTGGGAAAAGTGGCGTCATTAATTGTTTTGGAAATGCTCAAGACACGTGCCGCGCGTTACTTCTGGGAAGAGCATAACGTCTGAAATATTGATCATTGCTGCGCTGTGCAGCCATGATCTTCCCAAGTACGGCACGTGCCTCGTGGATCCACGCACGTTGCGCTACTTTTGAAACGTGAAGGGGCTTTAGAGTGAGGATCGCTGAAGCGCCCCTTACGTGCTTCTCGCCGGGAATACATTCGTGTTATCTTAGTGCTGACAAAGCCCCAAGGCTACGAGCGCGAGCTCCTAGTGTGACAGCGGCACGGCTAAACGAGCGCTCTAGCTGCAGGACCAACTGTAAAAATTATTGACACCAAGTATAGAATTTCGAACGGGGGCTGATGGCGCGTGCTCCATTTTTGTTTTCTTGGTTTAAATATTTTTATTCATTAGCGCGCGTGGATAGACGCTGTAGTGCCGCTTTATATTGGCACGCTCACGCCCTCGCCAGACAACACGGCCGCCGCTCCGCCATCACTCCCTCTGACCAGACAAAGGAGCCCCGCAAAAGATGGGACGTTTGCAGTATTGATCTCTATGAAAATATACCTACTACTAAATTACCCAAGCATCAAGAAGAATGCAGGGATTGGTGTTCCAGGCGCCGCACGCCTATGCCTTCCCCGTGTAAAAGATTCGAAGTAAATAAGCAAAATAAAGCGTTGACGAACGCGCGTGTAAGATGCAATTTGTTTTAGACATCTGCTTTGGAAAGTTACTAATGTGAGGCCAGCACGTGCGGCGCGTGGAACACCAATCCCTGCATTCTCCTTGATGCTCGGGTAATTTTGCGATAGGTCTATTGTTGTCGCGCATACCCGCTTGGTCGCTGAAGTGCTAGTGAAGTCACCGGGCGGCCATCTTGCAAATAAACAAATTGCGGTTTTGCTAGCGTTACAAAGGCAGCCGTCAGCGTGCTGGAGAAACGTTTTCTACTCGTTCGTCGTCATTCGCAAAAGAGGTTTTCCAAGACCCTGCGTAAGCGTTGAGACTTACTGTTGAGAACACGTGGAAAATTTTACGAAGGTGCAGGGCCGCACGAAAAAGGCACAATTCGTCGAGAGCAAGTTTCACCGGTCTCGCGACGTAATCAAAATTTCCTTGTCACGCCGAAGTGCTACGTCTCTCTGCCTTCGTACGCTTGCATACCGATCAAGATTCGACGTCATGTGGATGTGTTTTACTAGTACAATGTGCGTGAAGGTGTGTGTGCCTCTACAGCAGCGTTTTACTTGACTCTGCCGACTGTATTTGTAACTTGCGGCACTCGCAGTCCAGAAACGAGCTACATCCAGCATTAAGTGGCGGCGGAAGGAGGGCGGAGGGGGGGGAGTACGTTTTTTTTACGGGTTACAGAATACCAAGGAACATTAGCTCATCACTGATTAGTGGTCTGACCCGTGGGTCTGACTCATGATCAACAACTGCACGTGACATCAAATTTGAGCGCGGCTCGATTAATTATGATTGGTGAACGGATCCGCTTCAAAGATTTTCAATCTCGCTGTCTTGTACTTTTGCCTTTTGCCTGCTCAGCAGCGTTGCTCTATTAGTTCTGCTATGTCATCGATTAGAGATCAGTGCTGCAATCTTTTGCGGGGCGCCTTTGTCCGGCTAGAGGGAGCTCGAACCACCCCTCTATTAGGGTGCCTCAATGTGCGTTTGTCATAGGGCGAAGACACTCATTGTTGTATTGAAAACTGCCTGCGCATGCCGAATGACCTTAAAGGGGCGATGCAACGATTTTTGTATTTGCGCAAATACCGCTTAAAACGGATCCCTAACGCTAATGACCCGTGAAATACCCGTTCGTCTTTCACCACACGCAATCGAAGTCGTAGAAAAAAAAAAGAAAAAAAAAGAAAAACGAGCTCCGTTTACCCCCTCAACTCGCAACCATAACACGCGGCCACGTGATCTGGAGCCTATTATATGCCGCCAATGTTGATCATAGCCGTGCGCTGGGGTTGGCAAGGCACAGGACACGCGCTGAGTTCCAGACATTGTTATGGTTAGGCTGTTGTCGTCATTGCAGCGATTGGACGCAGGATATTACCCAAATTCTTCTCGAGCTAATGCTTTTCAAGCTCGAGCTTCTCGAGCCCAAATCAAGTGCCCACGCAATGCTCGGGTCCAATCTATGAGCCGCATTCAAATATCGTCACTGGGCGGGACTGCCACCGCCCAGCTACGTCATCAGGTTTTGCGAAGGAGAGAATGAATGAAAACGCTCGGTTTTTTCCTCGAAATTACAGCGCTACAAAGGTGTTTTTGGTCAGTGGCGTTGCGTGCGAGTATCCTTGAGTCCCACTTGTGCCAGTGAGCTCGTGTAAAGTGAAAAACATTCCAATTGAATATCGTTGCATCGCCCCTTTAAAATTGCGCCAAAGCGCAGGGCAGGGATAAGCGCTCGCTGCGAACGAGATCGAAGCGCACGCATTCTGGGCATAGAAATGGCCGAGATGCCGCCACCCTAAGACAGACGTGGCGAAACTGTATGAACGCACCCTACCCTCTATCCTGGGAAAAGTGGTGCCATTCAATGTTGTGGAAATGCTCGAGACACGTGCCACGCGCCCCTTCTGTGAAGAACATGTCGTCTAAAATCTAGCTCAGTGCTGCGCTGTGCCGCCATGATCTTCCCAAGGGCTGCACGTTGCACGTGCCGCGTGTATCGACGCATCTTGCGCTACTTTTTTTTAACATGAAGGGTCTTTAGTAATGATAAAAGCCCCTTCATATTTTAGAAGTAGCGCATAGCACGTCGATGCACGAGGCAAGTGCAACGTGCAGGTCTTGGGAAGATCATGGCGGCACAGCGCAGCCCTGAGAGAGATTTCAGACGCCATGTTCTTCCCAGAAGGGGCGCGTGTCACGTGTCTCGAGCATTTCAACAGCAATGAATGCCACCACTTTTCCCAGGATAGAGGGACTTTAGTAATGATGGCGGAGCGGCGATGGAACTTAAAGCGGCGCCATGTCGTCTAGCGAGGACGCGAGCGTGCCTACATAAAGCGACAGAACAGCCTCTATACACGCGCGCTACTGGATAAAAATATTTCAACTAAGAAAACCAAAATGGAGCACGCGCCATCAGCCTCCGTCACCTTAGCCTGGACCATTAAAACAACCTCGTTGCTTTGCAGCGATTTCCATACACTTTGTCTGGCGTCGGTAAACGAGGTTTGTAAAACACATCTAAAACAAAACAGAAGTTTGTTGTTGAAATATTCTTGAATAGAAAACATAACAGACACAGACTACGTGTCTGTTTGCTCACCATTCATGGAGAAGGGATTTTGCTATCGCAGTGGCTAAAAATTCGACGGCCGCGGCGGCGAAAACTTACGTGGCGGACGTCGAGTGGAGCAACACGGGTGGTGCCAACCTCATTTCACACTCATTTTTTTACATCGTTTTTTTTTTTTTTTTTTTTTTTTCGCAGCCGAGGTGAAAAAAAAGTTGTTCAGTCTTGAGAAAGTCAGGGTTGAACAAATCTTCAATAATAGCGAAACATCCGTCAACTGTGCTTGAGGTAAGTGCTATCTTTTGGATGAGCATCGTACCGGCGTGCGGTCGTGTATCACTACTGCGTGGTGCACGTTCAAGACCCCAGGCTAGCGATTGTACTGCACTGGCTAAATTGCTCATCTACAGCTGGGAGACTCGTCGTCCCTGTGAGGCAGACCAAGTTCTAGGCTGTATAAACACACACACACAACCCAATTTTTCCTATCTGAAACCAATTTAGCTCTTGCAACGTCTGAAAAATATTTCCCAGGGCACAGTTTCCATTGAAACACAGAGCTTTCTAAAAAAAAAAAAATAATAATAAAACACTTTTGTCAATAATAAAAAAAAAAAAAAAAAAATTGAGTCGCATGTAACACGGTAGACAGTCTACCGCTAAACAGTACGATTTCATCGGTGTTCGCATCGAAAAAAGAGTGTCCTCAGAGATGAAGCGCATGACGGCCTAGCTCTTCGGCCACGTTGGGTGATCGGTCGTAAGTCAGAAAACAATAAAATTTCCGAATCGCACTCAGTGGCGGAGCGTCCATGCAATAGAAGGAAATGCGGAGAAACCGAAACTCAAGACGGCCGCCCGTACAGTGTTTCCAGATCACGAAGAGGTTTTGCAACTCGCATCCACGTAGTTCCGCTTTCACGCAGAGGAGTTTGGGTTTTTGTATTGCAGCGTTGAGTCAAGTCATCGGAATAGTTGATACAATCAAACCGACTTTTGGACGTTAAAACATTTCTGTCGGACATTGCAGCAGAGTGACGCAATAAAAATAATACTAATTATAGCTCAATTTGGGAATACAGTTTTATCTAAACTGCTGTTTTATAGCTTATGATATTTGCTAAAAGATTAGTCTCGGAGTAAAAAAAGTGTATAATTTTATTAACTGATTTTAGGGAGTTCGATTGAGTTCTATCTACTATCCACTGATTTTTGTTTTCCTCACCTGGCAACACTGGGACCCAAGATGGCGCAACGCATGTGGGGCAGGTAAAGAGTTGTGTGCGACGTGGTTGCGGCTTTTGAGTTATTGGATGGTTTTGTTCAAGACAAGGCTCCTATTTCGAGAACGAGCGGTTCAAATCAACGCCTCCGATTGCAGCGAAAGTAATACCGCATCACTGACCGGTCCCACTTCACAGTTCGTTCATCAAGGGTGAGTATTCACGAAAGCATGGTAGCGCAAGTTCGGGAAGGGGCCACAAAGCACTTTCCGAAGGCTGTGTCTACAGTGCCGCCCGACGGCACGAGCGGTTCAAATCAACGCCTCCGATTGCAGCGAAAGTAATACCGAATCACTGACCGGTCCCACTTCACAGTTCGTTCATCAAGGGTGAGTATCCACGAAAGCATGGTAGCGCAAGTTCGGGAAGGGGCCACAAAGCACTTTCCGAAGGCTGTGTCTACAGTGCCGCCCAACGGCACTCCGATCGCGCCTGCAAGTGCCGTCCGGGAGTCGGACGGCGCGTGTATCACTGGGGAGCTCGTTAACACACACTCCCGCCTGCGTTCACGCCGCTTCGCGGCGACAGTATGCGGCTGCTAATTACAAAGCTATTGACCCATTTGGCCCTGTCGTACACGCCGCTTCGCGGCGTCCAAACCAAGCCCCGCTTTCCCCGATGCACCTTCGGAAACGAAGTACCATGCTATTTCGTTCAGCGAAATTTCGGCGACAACATTCGTTTTTTTCCTGTGTTATTGGTAAAAAAATAAATGTACATATCGCCAAATGCGTCGGCAAAATAAAATGTTTGAGAAAACAAAAACAATAAAGTAAGCCCGCAGTGGGGATCGAACCCGGGATCACGTGCTTATGTGACACATCTTACCAATACGCCACACTCCCCTTTGTAAAAGTCGTTTTGAGAACTCGTTTTATACGAGACTTTCGGACGCCACTTGAACGCGCGAGTGGAGTACCGTCAAATGGCATTTGAACGCTCTGCAAGAGTGCCGTCGGACAGTTTTCTAGACACTACATTTTCCGAAACCACACCCGTTCACTTGTTCTGTCTAGTGGGTTTTATCAGAACGGAAGGGATATAGCGAGCGCTGCCGTGAGCGGCAGACTGGGCGAACTGCGATGAACAGGAGAACTCTAGGAATCGAAAGTATGTGGCATCGCGCGTCGGAGGGGCCAGGATGGGGCTTTGCAGTGTGCACGACTACAAGGACCGTTGAGATTATTTTTCCGCAGGCATTACATTTCACCGTTCAGTCCCACAGCATAATACAATTCGCAGTAAAGTGAATTTGTGGGCAGTTCTCCTGGTTTTACAAGGGTCAGCAAGTTGCGGAACCGTTGGATTTCGGTCGTTGATCGCGGCGGTGACTGGACCCCGTCTCACCTCCTCTTCACCTCAGTGAGTGACCTACACAGTGACCGCAATAACAATAAAAGCGAACTGTTTTAATCCAGGTTGTATCTGAGTGCCGTCCGATGGCAGTAAAGTAACACTGGACTGCACTCTGAGCACGCATTCGAGCGCCGTCCAAAGTCTCGATGGGCTGTAGAGGGGACCTGGGTCATCGCGCCCTGAGAAGCGGAGCCTTCCGTATCCGTAGTCTGAAGGAATAGGTTTCACTCTAAGTTTTTTGACCATATCCAAGCACTTAGCAAGTCATCAGGGAAGTGTCCCAATCAGCAATTTAGAAGATCTGACTATGAGCCGCTTGCCGCTGATTTGTTTGTCATAAAGTGCGTCCAAACAAATCCACAAATCGTTTGAGCAACCTCAAAATTCTTCAGGCACTCTCTGCGTTTGATATCACCACACATCGCGACACCAGCTTTGCGCGGGCACTTCCAAGATGAATTGCCGTTGAAATTAGTAGGTAAGCGATTTCAACACGTTATACTATCTGCAAAAAACAGTTCCTTAACCTAAGCAAAGTACCGAAGAAAGGAAGCAGACGACAGATGTCATCGGTCAGCCGCAGTCTCCATTTGGGAATTGGGATGAGTAGCGGCGCAGAGCCCAGCAGTGCCAGCCAGTCCTTCCCTACGAACAAGCGTCAACCACAAGGGATGACGGGTAGTCATGATGGGCGATGAAGTAGACGGCAAAGGGGCTGGCGATAATGGAGGTTGGGTTGCGGGGGCTACGGAGCTAACATCATGATCCCCTGCAACAATTCTATCATACTTGGTAGTAGGCTTCTCTTCCGAAATTTGAGTAACACACAAGTTCAACTTTGAGGGCGTGTGGCGGGTCGCTACAAAACACTCTCGACACCCTGGCCGACCGAAAAAGGCCAGGCTGTGCTAGCGAGTCCATCTATGGAAAGCGGCAAGCTTTGATGTCATGATGCTTTTGGAGAGAAGTAGTTGTAGTTGTAATTAAATTAAATTTTAGGCACTTTACCCACATATGCAGGATATGTTTGGGTCTCCATCGACAGGACAAGTTGCCTGCTTGATGAAGACCTTCCTTGATGATGTGCGACATGGGCAATTGCCGTACGTGTGATCATCGATGCCTCCATCTCCCTGCAAAGGTAACCCATAGACTACAGCAGGTATCGCCTACTATACAATGCCAGGAATTAATTTAGAGGGAAAGGCCGTTCCCAAGCTCCTTGAGAACCTGCATGGCGATGCCCTAGTAGAGGGGTGGCCAAGCTGCGGCTCTCCGCGTGTTAAAGTGCGGCTCGCCGCTCCCTCCCTTATCCCTCCTCTCTCTCCCCCACCCCCCCCTCTCTCCCGGAGCACTTCCCCAAAAAGAGAAATGAAACGCGTTTTAAATGTGCTACTGCTGCCTTATGCACAATTGGACTGCTTTTCACTCATATAAGATAGACCGAAATTAGTTTGAGTTTCGTTTATTGCTCTAAACAAAAAACCTGCCGCGGCCCCCCCCCCCCTCCTCCCTCCCTCTGCGGCTCTTGAAAATTTTGTGATTTTCTTTGCAGCTCTGTGTTATATATCTAGGGTTGAGAGCATGCAACGACCGATCCAGTTGTTGTAGATCAACATGGATTACCCATTCGGTCACTGAAGCACGTCGAATGAGAAGAACAGAGAATAAAAGCAAAGATAGGGTTCACTTAATGAAAGAAGATCAATGATATGTCTCCCCTATAGGGGGATCGAGCCCACAGCCTTTTGATTAGGAGCCCGATGTTCTACCCCTGCACCACTGAATGGCACAACGAACGGCGTTTCATCTGGGTTCTTTTAAGTCACGCAGCTATTGCAGAACATTCATGTGACTCGCGTGGCGCTTGCACTCGCCAGTCATGCCCGGCGGCCGACGTGCTGTAGTGGCAGGCTTCCTGCCATGCTTTGTCGCGTCTTAGCATGGACTAGCCGGAGTGGCTACAAGTGCGGGCAAGCGCCTTGCGTTTAATTGTGGTTTGGTTGTACGAGAGCTTGAGCAGGAGGGACAGCAGTGAAAGCAACTCGCTTGTAATTGTACCATTACCAGCTAGTTCATGCTAGGGTAAGACAAAAGGATAATGTTGTCGCACCTTCCCTTCCATTTGGCAGCGGAAAAAAATTTAATGTACCTTGATCCAATGGGTAAATTCGGATGACACATTGTGTGCAGGTGTGTGTCGCAGGAGTGATTAAAAGCTCATGAACCCAGTTACAAGCTTCGCAAGTCTTACTATACTCTGTGTCATCAGAGTTTTCTCGTAGGATCAAGGTGCATTTATTTCTTTTTTGTGTCTAGTGCTTAACAGTGTCGCACAGTCTATGTACAGCATCCTGCGAGCTTTGATTGGGCCTGCGTGGCCGTACTGCCTAGGCGCCAGGCTGTCCTTTCCAGCATGTCATGGGCGTACTTGTTTGCACTTCGCATTGAGCAACTGTGTGCTCAATGCAAACACTGTCGCATTGAGCAACAGTGTTACTGACAGCCAGGCTAGCACTTGACGCTTTGTTCTTAAAATTGAAAGGCTGCCATCGAAACGTTAAACGCAAGACACAGGTCATCGAAACGATGTGAGCCAGCTTGCAAACAGTCGGAAAGATGGCTGCTCCGGCGTGCTGCACACAGCAGTTTGCGACACATGTTTTGGATGTTGCATACGTCGAATCGTTCGGGTGGCTCTGCCCAGTTCAGGCAGATACGAGGAAAACTGAAATTTGTTTACGTTTAAGCTCTTGTTGGAATACTAAGCTTTTGTAGCGTTCTCCGAAAGACATCAAATACCTTGTGCTCAAATGCCGGAACCATGCATTGCTTTTATAGATAATTATTTTGTTCTCAAGAGTCGTTACTTGCGGCTCCTTTGGGCGAAAACTGCGCTGCGGTTCAATGAGACGAGGGTTGCTGAGAGTCGTAGATTTGTTTGTAATTTCGAAGTGCTTTTTGAGCAAAGATCTAGCTTCAAACACGAACAAAGCCTTCAGTGACAAACTGGGTGAAGCTCGGGAGTGCATTGTTTATTTGGTGAACAAACCCTTTATTCCGTAATGGGAGCAACCAAAGCTAAAAAAGTCGTGAATGAGCCGGTACAATTTTTTTTCAATCAGCGTTTGACAGTTCTTAAGGTATCGATGTAATCGCAACATGGCTGAAATGATGGTATCCAAACATCGTAAATTAATCGCGTTCGAGCACCGCGTACAAACCACCGATTGCACCACTGGTGTGCTCCCTCGACCTTGCTGTTCACAGGAGGAGAAATGGGAGGAAAGTGTCTCGGGGCTTTTTCCTCCCATTTCTGACCATTTCAAGCATGCAATCATAGATTTATCTCGCCTTTCTTAGTATTTTCTGCCACAGCCACAGACGTGGCGAAATATGTTTGTTTGACGTAAATCTGTATGAGTGACTTTATACGTGGAACCAATATATGCCGACACCTTCAGGCTAAACTGTGCTTCTAATGTAGAAAGAAGTGCACAATGAAATTAGCTACTCATGCAGTGTGCTGGTACGGAGATTGCAGCTATGGATACTGTTTCACAGGAAAATATGTTTTGTTTTGCTGCAGTTTGTGTCATCAGACATTGCAGCACATCATACCTACGACAGACGGTGGTGCCTGCCGTGTGCTGAGACCTTCCAAGGTGACCTGGGCAGTTACCGTACTTGTGAGCATGGGTGCTTCCATAACCTTGCCAAGGTAACCTCTAGACTTGGGCAAGTATCGCCTCGTATGCAATGCCAAAACTTCCCTTTGCGAGGAAGGTCATAACCAAGCTGCACCAGAGCCTGCCTGGCTACCCCTAGCGTGACATATAGCAGCATCACTATAAGCGGCATTCCGTGTTTCCAGAATTAATCCTTTGTCGATCATAATCTAGAAAACCCGAGACTGATAAAAGCAGGGAAACAATGTCGGAGAAGAAAGACAGGGGAAAAGAATGTAATCCTTTGCGGCATTGGAGGGTGTTTTCTGGAGTTTACCTTTGTGGAAAATTTGATGTTTCTCAGAGCTTGTTTTGATTAAATTCTCAGTTTTTCAGAATAATTTAGATATTAAATTTGCTTGCTGAGTTTCTCGATTCTCAGAAAGTCAAAAGAAACAGAAAAAATAACCAGACACAAGTGTATTAATTAACTTATAGTCTCAATGATTGCGGAAGGAGTTGCCTGTGCCTAGACGAGGTTTCTTGAGCTGAATATGGCGGTGTGACTCTAGATCCTCTACAACTCGCAGTACACCCCAGTTAATACCAACTCTCCCACAACAAAACTTGAAAACCAGGGTTACTTATCCTACCAAGTTTGGCGCAGTATGGCCGTCGGAGCTCTTGCGCCATAAAACCCGTAAACAACAACAACAACAGGGTTACTTATCCAAGTGTCGGTACATTAAGCTATCAGTCTCCTCGATTCGGTCACTGAAAAACTTTGTTTTACCCACCTTTTTAAAGGCTCCCCGACATACTTGCTACTCGCAGCCGTAGGTGCCACGGGAACGTGCCGCGCTGCATGGCTGTGCGGGGTGAAGTTTGAAATCTAGAAAGTTCCGCCGCCTTCGCTCGTCCCACAAAATCTGCGGGCTAATGGCTTCCTTCATGATAGAAACTGTACCCCTCTTCACGTTACGAAGCCCAAATGGTTTGTTCGAAACTCTTGTTTGGAGCATGGCTAGCACAACGACATCAGAGAACAGAATGGAACATATTTCTTTCGTGCTGCTGAGCTATTGTTGGGGTTCCGCAGGCTTTTGTTTGTTGCCATCGAAATTCTTCTAATCAGTTGGAAACAAGTTCTACTGCCAAAACCCAACCCCTCCCCACCCCGACGTCACAAATACTGATGTCACATAGACAAGGGGAACACGACTACAACATAAACAGAATCGCTTCTGGACACTAGGCATACATTACCAAGATTGCAGATGTCAAGCAGAACTAAAAACATTGCCCCGTAATAAGTAAAAATAATAACCATCTAATTAGGGAAGTTATTGAAGCTGAAAAGATTTCGAGGTTAGAAGAAAACTGTCACTAAACCTTGTCCAGATTTATTACAAAAAAGAATTAGATTATCTTGCATCCAGATAAAACCAAAAATAACAAAAAAAAAATCTTATTGTTTAAAAAGACAGGCGCAGGCAGAGAAGAAATAATACAAGACTGAGTTGCAAGTCAGAGCTTCATGAATGTCTTTTCCTTTTGTGTGTGCTTGTGCTTGGTTGCGAATTTTTCGCGCTGTAGAGGAGTATGCAACACCAGCTTGCCCGAGCCTCCATATTTTTAATACTGCCAGTAGAAACTTTCACTTTGAAAATATGATGAGGACCGAATTTAAAAATTCAATGTCGCCAAACAATTTTTTGCGGACGTAAGGTTTTGGTTACGAGGTCAGTCATAGCTACTGGTGTGTTTAGCCAATTTTGAGGCAAATTTGTGACCTTGAAAAAAAATTACAGGTATACTGTTACATTCTCCTTAGCCTCCTGAAGATGTAAATCACTGGATTGAGCCCCTACCATATTGTTTTGTCTCATAACTGATGCAGGTATCTTCTTTTTTTCTTCAACTCAGTTCGACGTAGGAGCTGCCAAGGAGTCCTGTCCCTTTCATGTGAGCAGTGGCCAGCACTGGAAGAAGCAATCTTTGGTCTGCTGTAATCCATTCTTTGGGCAAGTGAATAAATTTCTTTGAAGCAGAGACCTGGTGTTTGCACAGCAGCTTCACAGAACAAACAACACAAACACAAATGTTTCTGTGCCCAAAGCCTTCGTAGCTGCTTGAACTTATTGATCTGAGCTTGCACGTTGCAATGTTAAGGCAAGATGGAGATATAGTTAACGTCTCTCTAAAAAAATTGGGGGCACCTTATGCTTGGATGCCTAGCTTGATCAACTTGGAACGTCCAGCCGAATTGAAGCAAGGATCTAGCCGAACTGAAGCATGCAGCCGAATTGAAACTTGTAGCCGAACTGAAGATTTAGCCAAACTGAAGCGTCCAGCCGAATTGAAACTTCTAGCCGAATTGAGGATGTAGCCGAACTGGAACGTCCAGCCGAATTGAAACTTCTAGCCGAATTGAGGCAATAGCCGAATTGAGGCGTCAGCCGGATTGGGACGACACCTCTAGATTATAGGTAACTTAGGTGTGGATTCCAAATTATGCTCGCATATTCTAATGGTGAGAGGATAAATGTTTTGTATGCGAGTAGTTTTGCTTTAATAAGAGCTAGATCCCTACTAAAAATCTCATTTGTATGAGAAACTTCTGTGTCCAATAAACACACATGAATCATACAAGATATATAAGAACATATACGAGCCCTATAAGAGGTAGATTAGAATAATATAAGAAATTTGTAAGAAGTTTCTTATATATCTTATATAGTTATCATATATCTTTCATGATTCATGCGTTTATTGAACGCAAGAATTTTCTCGTTCAAATGGCTTTTTCACAAATTAAGTGTTTTCAGTGCGCTATTTGTTATTTGCTCAATCCATGATAATGCGTCTGTGAAATACGCGCCCAAATACTTGTATGACAATGATTGTTCTAGTGGTTGGGAAAGTAACGAGTACTGGGTTAGTGTTTTAGTGGAGGACTTAATTATGGACAATTCTTTGCATTTATATGTGTTAATGTTCATCTGCCATAGGGAACACTATGATGATATTGTATCTAAATCGTCTTGTGATTAATAGAGGTGTATTAATTTTCCGGTAAATAACTCATGCATTAGCAAACAGTCTAATTGTCGATTTAATTGATAATGGTAGGTCATTGATATATATTAGAAACAATAGAGGCCCGAGTACACTACCCTTAGGGACATCTGATGCAACAGCAACGGGACCCAAATTGCCAGACAAGTATAAAAATAATAACATTCTAAAATTGTGATGTGCTGGTTTGAAAAATGTGTTGCACATAGTTTGAAAAATGTATTGCACATATTTTGAAAAATGTATTCCACATATTTTGGCAAACTTTTCTTAGACCTGCGATCAACCTGCATAGGTTCAGCAATTCAAAGCACTCTGCCTGTTCAAATATAGTACTTGTTTTGCAGCAAGCAACCTATCTGGTTACTACATCAAAAAACACCTGTGACCTATTTCTTGGCAATGTTATATTTGAAAACTTTATATTTGCAAAAAAAAAAGTGCCGCAATACCAGAGCGTTGCCCCATATGCAGATGTACTTCGACAGTACCAAGTCTGTGAAACGACACATTTAGGACAGCTAAAAACAAGTTTTGTACACAAACAGAAGTGGGCATGGGAGCTTCATATTCAAAGTTGCTTGCATTTACAATGCAGAAGAGTCATAAAGAAGAAATTGGTCACCTTTGAACACTGCGAAACGAGCCTCCTGGTATCCATAAGTTCTGAAAATATCCGTCTTCAAAAACATTTATACACATGCATCTTAGATGCTGTAGGTTATGTGACACCGAGACACACAATATCTGTGCAGCATGTTGGCATTTACGTTGTAGCACCACAAGATACCCAACAGACTGCTACAAGGACACCGATTATCTGCACACACAAACACACAGATCGACCGACTTCAGAAAGCAGTTGCCTTTGCATGAGGATGAAGCGCAAGCATGTTGCTGACCGGACACAAACTAATTTGTTTAGCCTTGACCTCTTAGTGTATCTTGCGACAAAGATTTCTCAGTTGAAAGTTTTCACTGCAGTCCAACACATGCTTCAGCTCGAACTCACGATGGGTTCATCATCACAGGCGTCAGACGTACTCTTCCTTGGTCCGAGTTAGCTTCTTGACATCCGTGACGGTTGGCAGCGAGTGTCTTCGATCGAGTTTCAGCTTTACATTTCTTCTGTTTGGCATTCTTGGCGTTAATGCAAACATTAATTTCGCTACAGCCTTTACACCAGCTCTGTCTTCCTGTGCAAGAAAACTGTAGCCAACTTGTTTCGTGCTGTCGATGCGGCCTTGCATTTTTCGCCCCTTAGGTTTTTCAAGGTGGTGTAGACTGCACAGCTGGCCACATAGCCCAAGGCCGGGAGGCTGTGCCTTATTTTTTTTACAGCCCAGGGCCACATTGCAGGTAGGGCGTCAAGTATCCGCTCGCTTGGGAAGATCTTTCTAGTTTCCATTGCTAGCTGTAGTGACTGTTGACATTGTGCTCCGCAGCAGTATTCTGTTTTCATCTTCGCAAATGTGCCTTGTAGACACGTGATATTAGAAGCAAGCCAGTTGCCTATACACTCCGAAGTACTCTTCTAAGGTGTCAGTTTTCAGCTTGTCCCATGGAGGCCGTACAGTAGCCAGAGTTCGTCAAAGCAGTATCCGGGATGTGTGACCGCTTCTGCAGGAAATATAACGGAAAAGGAGGAAATCATATTAATCAAAAGAAAGGTAATGCAATCGAAAATGGTTATAAAAAGAAAAAAACAAGAAGAAAGAATCCTCTTCTTTAAGCTGATGTGGTTCCGTATTTGACAGGAAACACTGGCAGTGTTTCGATCTGGTATTTTGGATCACAATCATCAAAATTATTCTTGAATTTGATGTGCCGAATGCGCTATAATAGTAATAATAATAATAACAAGGCTTATTGCACGAGCACATAGAACCAGGTAGAGAAAATAATAATAATTAATAGAGCTTCCTGGTGTGTGGTGGGATTCCTTGGGGAGCCTGAAGCGGCTCCAGCTAAATCGTTAGTATATGGCTCTGGTGTATGGATAAGTAAACTGATCAATGAACCATATTCCGGCTTGCGTGCACTCCAAACTACAGCTCAGAGACCCGCTGAAATATAGGTCTTACTAGTTAGCTGTAGCGGATCATTTCTGCGCTCCGATGAGGATACGCAGAAACGACACAATGTACTTCTGTTGTTGTTGTTTTTAATTGATGTGCTGGTTGCAACCGCGATAACCTATCACTTGCGTAGCTTGCGAAAACATTCCAACCTGAACTCATAAATCAAGTCATTTTTATTTAATTCTGCACCTGCAAGTAGCGCCAGCATTTGAATATGTTGCTTCCAGGCCACAACCAAATCACTCCCAAGAATGCATTCAGCGAAAAGTAAAAACAAAAAAAAACGAAACCACGATGATAAAAAGTGAAACGTTCTCATCCTGCCATGCCGTCAAGGAGCGAGATCTTCCCATCGATTCGCTGTATAGTCCACACTTTCGTAGTCATCCTTGCAGAAACTCAAATATGGACACTTTTACATCCAGTTTTCCGTCAAAGCGCGGATAAACAACATCTGTACCGAATGACAGCACCGACCAGGCACCGACAACCGAAAGGCAGCTTTCACGTCCACACATGAGGCCGCGAGAGCACATTCCAAAATGTGCTCGATCTCACTCGAGAGTTGAACCTCTGACCCTCGGCGTCCAAAAACCTACTCGATTCCAGAGTTGTTCTAGTTGATTCCTCCAGCCTTATTGTCACGTGACCCAACCCGCAGGAGTAAGTAAAAAAAGCCGTCGAAGAAAGGAACGCGACAAACGACCGTTGGGAAAAAAAAAAAAAAAAAAAAAAAAAAAACTCGACGTTGTGGAGTTTTTTTTTTTTTTTTTTTCCCCTCTATGCTTGACGCCCCGTCAAGCGTAGAGGGAAAGGAAAAAAAAAGAGAACGTGCATTGCAAAGAAGCCAACTGTCAAGGGGAGCCTTGCGGAGAAGCGTACTACCAGTTCAGCCTACTCACGCCGACGCTCCTTGAAGGGAGAGAGGGAAGCGCTCCGGCTTTCCATCTAGGTGGTGTTGGTCCGAGCGGGGGGACGGAAGAGGTCCCCCCGGGAGAGAGTGAGAGGAGAGCCCCCCAAGCCAGGCGGCCCTCCGCCTCACGAACAGGTCGGAGCTCACGGCGAAGGCGGCCGAGCGTTCCGACCCGCGGCCGTTATCACAGCCATCGGGGAAGGGAGACCAGAGGAATCCCCACATCGTTTATACAGCCGGAAGTTAGTCCGCCTCAGTGGGCGTCTGACTCTCAGCTGTAGATAAGCAATTTAGCCAGTGCGGTACAACCGCAAAATGCACCACGCAGTAGTGATACACGACCACACGCCGGTAGGATGCTCTTCCAGATCGAAACGGGCAGGGGCGGGGTGGCTTCTGCAGCGCGAGCTTTCGCTCCAAGTGCTCCGAGCTGGTGTGCGCTAGACCATGCACTCGGCCACCGACCCCCCCCCCCCCCCCCCCCCCCCTTGTGCGTCTAATTTATATACAGGTATAAGTATTTGCAGATCGACGATGGACGTCGATCGTCTCGAGGTAATGTAACGTAATAACATTATATAAATAATAAACTTGTTGAAGGACTCAACGACTCAATTTTTTAATTCTTGGATTGTAATATGGCCGTAGCCTATTGTACTTGCTGTTGATGAAGAGCAATATGAGGTGACGAGGTAATGATTAAATGATGAGGCTCTATAAGGACGACATTAGTGAGTGTCGAACCACAACGTACAGTGCCATACTTGTTTCAGGTATCGTGTACCCAAAGACTTTCTTCTCCCGCAACAGAATATGGTAGAATCAATGAGGATGCTACTTTACAACTGTACGTGGAACAGGAAAACTGCACTGTGCAGAAGTGCGGCTTATTCGTTAATATGAGGGACGGATTTCTAGCAGCATTCCCTGATTGATTACTTGGAACAAATGGCCTCATTGACGTAAAGTGTCCCCGTTACAAAAGATTCTTGAAGCATACTTAAACCGCAAAGGAGTATGAGGCGAAAAATAATAAATAAGAGCCTGGTGTGAAAGGTTCAAATCACCCACCATGGCTTCTACTATCAAATACAAGGGCAGTCACACAATACACAAAGAGAGTTTTGTGATTTAGTTATATTTACACTCAAGGACGTTGATATCCAACGTATACAGAGAGATGGCACCTTCTGGTCAACCAACATAGAGCCTTTTCTACTCAAGTTTTACATGGAAGGCCCGACTTCCGCTGAAATTCCTTACGTAGACGAGTTGTCCGACCGAATAAACTGCAATTATTCCCGATCTGGGAATCTCTCGATCTTCGTTCGTAAGCCATAGTATCATGAGATCGAGGGGTGTGGCTCTTCGTCCACCGAATATTTCTTCGGCGGGTGTTTTTACCGTGTAAGAGGAGACCGTCGCGTGCTGCTGGAACAACAACCTGGCGATTCTTCACTGAACTGCTTCTACCGTAAGCTTCGAAAGGGCTTTTTTTGTTTCGCACACCATCTGTTCTGCATTCCCGTTAGTTGCAGGATGGTATGGTGCACTAATGTGATGCCTGATACCGTTTTTTTTCTTCAAAAACTTGTTTATTTTGTTTGAAGCAAGATTTGGCGCGTTATTAGGGAAAAGTATTTTCGGTAGGGCAAAAGTAGGTAAAAGAGACCGTAGAACGTCAATGACGTGTTTGGACGTCGTGGCTGGCATCGTTTAAACTTCTAGCCACTTAGAGTACGCATCGCGCATGACTCTGCAGATGCTGATACGTTTCGCCACCCACCGATTGAATAGTGGATCGTTTTCAGTTACTGTTCATGATCGCGTTGGACTCAAGGAAGACTTCGAGTCTTTCCAGAAAGTTAGCCTAGCTGCCAGGACTTTTGTCGAAAGCGGTAAGTGTTCGAAACGTCGACAACGTCGGTAGCCACTTGTTGTGCTTGACACTGGACACTTACCATTCGCTGAGACGAAACTTGCTTGTTCGTCTGCCACGAGTCGTCCGATATCAGGTCATCACCGCAACACCATCTCCCGACAGAAACGCATGTCCACAGTTAGCAATCACGTGAATTTATAAATTCCAGAACGCTCATACCTTGCCGTCGCTAAACGCCATTCATTCATAGCGTCATCATTGCAAATAAACTAGGGCTGGGCGTCGATTAAAAATTTTAACCCGATTAATCGCCACCATTTAATCGATTAATTAATCGATTAAACGGTTGCGCTGATTTTTATAAATAATATATTAAAATGTATGGGCAACAACTCGTCTTGCTTTTGAACACTTATTTTACTCTCTGTTACACAGCGCAAAGGACATTTACAATTGAGGATACATATAGTTAAACGATTCAAACACTCACATATTTTTGCTCCAGCTCCAAAACAAAGAAGTTTGTCCACATTTTCCGACAGGAAGAGAAGAAGTCAGGGCTTGGGCGATGCTTTCTTCTTTTTTTCAGAGAAAGGTGCCTCGATTGTTGTCGTTGATTGTTGTCTGCGTTTTGGCGGATGGTCCTTGCTGCAGCGACGTATATGGGTGCTTCGCTCGTAGGTGATACTGAAGCGAACGTACGCTTCCACTGTATGAAAACGGCTTTTTGCCGATGATGCAGTGGACTTCCTTCGAGTTAAAAATTTCACCGCTGAAGTTTACTTTTAACCCCAACTTTCCAGCGAGATTGCCTTTCATACTCGTGAACTCGTCCATTTGTACGGGCCGAATACTGGAACAAGTAACCATGGCGATGTTGGCTTCCCAGCTTGTTTTTCTGCTTGTTTTTCTTGCCTGGGCAGGATCTGTAATAGATCCTCAACACGTGAAGCTTCGCGGTCGTAAAGGGATCAGTTGCGGGCCCGGCTTGTTCGTCTGGCCTCGGTAGAACTGTAATTTATATCCTCGAACACGTGACGCTTCGCGAGCGCGAGAACTGAACCTTGTTCATACTCCTAGTACCTGGCTGGGAACAGAAAACCGCTCAGGACAGAACGACCGGATGCACTCCACGCAGCGGGGAGGGAGGGGGGGAAGGGGGGGCATGAGTCACCCCTAGTTCGGGCAGATCGTCCAGGACAGAGCCATGCGTGCGTCCAGTTGACTTCTTTTTGAGTACCGATTAAAAAAACCGATTAACCGGTTAAAAATTTTGATCGCGATTAAAGCTTTAATCGATTAATCGGAAGGTTAATCGATCAATTGCCCAGCCCTAAAATAAACGCCTCCTTATTTCTTCTGATGGTTTTCATCATATTCCTTCTAAGCTGTACTTACAACATTATGTGTGTCGGTACTTCCGAACATATTGCAACGGCGTTTGTTTTCTGGGAACCCCCCCCCCCCCCCTGTAATGTAACAACCCTTACAACATCTTCCGAATCCCATGAAACACAATATATCGTGACGTTATTTTAGTCGTCATTAAAATGGTGAGGTAAGTACCGTAAATCGCGAAGCCGTTCACTAGACGTCCGCTTCCACGGTGTCTTTGAAGATTGAGTATACTGAGCGTGCATTCCTGCAGAAGAAATTTTCATTGATAGAATATTGACACGTCAATCAACATTTGATTCCTTCTTGGTAAGATTTATTGCGAAAGCCCGTTACAACCGAACCGCATCTTCCTATATCAGAGAACAATTTATACCCAGCCTGACATTCTCGGATACATCCGTTTGATGGGCCACGCTACTTGAGCTTAGAGCCACTCGATATGGCAGCGTAACTGCCAGAGTAGCGCCACGCTTTTCCCTGTGCCGCCTCCATAGAGATCATACATACTAACTCTAGAGGAAAAGGTCCGCCATTTTCCCATACATTCTGGCTGCCGCAAGCGGCGGATCATGCAGGCAGACCTTCTGGGTCCCAAACACGGTTACATCATCAGAGCAGTTTCGTGAACTTCAACAATTCACGAACTTACCGGTGGAAAGATATTCACGTTCCTTTCGAAGCTTTCTTTTTGAAAAGCGCGCAGATGTACGGCCTCGCGTTAACGCTAAACTAAACCATATACCCGGCTTCGCCAGTGGGGCGCGGCTGGGCGCGGTTGAGGAATACGAAACTGCGCAACCACCAGATTTCCGAGATTTCGACAGAAGGGAAGTTAATGCAGCGTAATGAGTTTATTGCTTTTTATAAGCGTTAGAATAGCTCAGAATTTAGTTTACAACGTTAAATTGTCACTGTTTATATTGCTGAGAGTTTTCACTCTTCGCGTTACCATGGCAACGTTGCTTTCTTTCTCTCGTGTTCTGTCGCTCTCTTCTGCGTTCGTTCACTCGGGACCCAGGATGTCGGCGCACGGGATTTGCCACTCCTCCTCACCCACCTTTACCCCCCTGGCCGCCTCTCACCGCGATTGGTCACACGCGGTACCATAGCAACGAGCTGAGCTGGCTCGGTTTCCGTAGCAACGGAGTGACGACTCGTCACGTGACCTCTCAACAGCCGTGATGTCATCGGTAAGATGGCAGCGCCCAGAGCTGGTGGATGCGAGTTCGTTCGGTGCGCAGGAGTCGTGATGTGCCGCAGCTTGCCGACGATTTAGGGCTTCTTCGTGCTTTCTGACGTAGGTATAACGTGAAGATCTGAAAGGATGATACTTTATACCCTTTCTGTGCAAGATCGCTCTGGATATTAGCACCTGTGCGACAGCATCAGTCATATCGCCTTAGCGGTGCTCGGGTTTCCGGATGTGTTTGAGGATCGATAAGACATTTAGCATGCAATTTTCGCATTCTCTTAGCTTTATTTGAACATAGGAGTGTCTGAGAATCGATGCGAAATCTATGCGTCGCATGTTGGGCCTTGGGGAATTTGTTTTTGCCCCAGGTAACCGTATGATCACAAACTTTTAGCGAGGAAGCTTCTGCGATGTTTACGTTTTGTACTAATCAACAAGGGAACCTGGATTCAATCCCCACCCCTGCCCGTTTCGATCTGGATGAGCATCGTACCGGGTTGCGGTTGTGTATCACTACTGCGTGGTGCACGTTAAAGACCAATAGACCTCAGGCTAGCGGTTATACTGCATTGGCTAATTGCTCATCTACAGCGAGTGACTCGTCGCAACTTTGAAATGGCTGACCAACTACACGCTGTGTAAATGTTCACACAACTCCCAAGTATACTAATCAACGATTTTACGATATACGCAGCGCAAGTTTGTCTGCTTCTTTTAGAAGGGGTTGTGGTGACGTCAGAACGCCGAGCTCCGATTGGATCTAAATGAAGAATGGTGGGTAGGCCTCAAGGCAGCTTGCTTTTAGGTCTACCCACTATCCTTCAATCGGAGCCACTCAGATCTCGGCGTTCTGACGTCACCACAACCCCTGCAAAAAGAAACAGACAAACTTGCGCTCCACATAGCTTTTAGGATAAAATTTTTGCATTTTTCTAGCTTCCTTTGAAGATCTGAATTTCTGAGAATCATAACGAAAGGTATACATCTCGTGTAGGGCCTTGGGGAAATTGTTTCAGCCCTGGGTCACCGAATAATCACAGCATTTTTTTCAGCGAGGAAGCTCCTGCAATCTTTAACCCTTTTTACTAATTGCCAATTTTACGAATTGGCAGTTCTGAAGATTTCGATATAACTTGCTTTCGTTGCAACAGCTTGCATTTGATCGCAATGTTTTTTGGTTCGTTTTTCTAGCGAAAAACTGGCGTTTGCTCAAGTGACGTATATGAAATGTCCTGCTATAAAACAATGCATCAACACATACTATTAAACTCAGATGCTCAGAGGTGTGTTCGTCTTTGTAATTAACAAGTTACAGACGTATTTATTTCTTACGAGTGTAATATTTATTTTCTGTAGCTGGGCCCGTTTTGTGCTCCTTAATGCCAGTGTGCTTGGTTCCAAATATCCTCTTTACAATGCCTACAAAGGCCAAAATGACGTCAGCCGACCCCAACTCACGCATTGGACACAAAAACTGCGTCGCTCGGATGTATGCGCTCGTCAGCAATCAATTCGTCCATGGATATTTCAATTCGCTTTCCTGGCCAATGAGTGTCCTGAAAAAACTTATCATCACTTGCGAATGCCAATTTCTACGGTGTTGCTTAAAAAGCGCGGTGAAAGCTTGGGGTCATCGCACCGGTGCCCTAGCATTAGTACACTGTACTGGCATGTCATGACTGCGTGTTTTCACCGTTCTCCTTTGAGGTGAGGATTGCAGGTAAGGACGAAGAGGTTTAAAAATAATTTTGTGGCCCCTTTAACACGGATATGTGTGCTACACCAGATAAAAATATAGACTTTTTAAATGCCGGTAAACTTCCGAACGACCATTTGGCCCGTCGGGAAGAACACCTCATATCCGGCGTCCGTCTCTTTTGATGGCGTCAACGATTCCCTAGAGACCACCATGCCGTCCTTCTTGGTTGAACCCCGTCGACGTCGCACCTCACCAGTCGGTGAAAAAATCTCATCTGGAAGGGATGATCGGGTCTTGAAGAAGTATGATGCTAAACATATACTCGCTCGCTATGGGGCAGTCGAGCAGCAGTCATGTCCCGAGCCAATCGTCCTGTCGCGGCCGGCATAATCGGATTTTGTTCCATCGGAGCGAAGTCCGAAAGTACTAGGACGGTACGTTCGTCCCACGAAGCGGCCGCCATCCCGGCGGCCCCGAAAACCACTCGCTTTGTCCGTGCACGTACGATACCATAGCAGCTCTCGTCGCCCGACAGTCCCCGGGCTGCAAATCGTCTCCACCGTTCCTCCAGAGGTTCTTGCCGTACCGCGATGCCAAGCGTCTTATACCACTTTTCAATGAACGAATGGAGATATCAACTAGGCTACAAAGGTTGCCGCCCGGCGTCGCTAGAAGCACGGTTACCATGGCAACCTCCCAGGCCCAAAATGGAGATCCCTATCAGCGCTTCTGACGTCGTGCATCTAGATAATTTTGCGTCGTGTCGCTACTCTGGCAGCTACGCTGCCATATAGAGTGGCTCTACTTGAGCTAGCTGAGCACAGCTGGCAGCGGCGCGAGCAAGGCCACGAGGGGAACGTGATGGTGCTCGAGCCATCCCACTGTTAACCAATGTTTCGGCCACCCCACGGGTACGTGTCGCCATCTATTGGTTGAACTAACGCCTTGTTCAAGATGGCTGCCGTGGGACCGCAGCCTTAATAGACTGCCTTCCACAAAAGACAATTAGCTATATATGTTCACCAGCGGCAGTGGCACCTCAACCGTTCCCAAACGCGCTTGGTCTTGCACCTTACACAACACGATGGCAAAAACAATACACCAGTTTATTGTTCCTCACACCTTCAAAAAAGTGAGAGATCTATTCAGATTTATTTGTCTATTTTTTCTTGTTATATAAGTATCGCGTGGTTTCTATCACAGCTATTAAGCGTGCAGCCCAAGCGATAGCGTTGCTGAACGACCTGTCAGTACTGCGAAGAGGGGGGGGGGGGGGGTCGATATTAATCAAATGATCTCCATTAAAAACACGCGAATAATAAAAGAAAAGGATAGCACACACTCTAGAGGCATTATTGCAAAGGAAGACTTACAATTTTTTTAACATTTGCACTTGTTCTGCGTCGCGAAAAGCTGCAGTCGAACCACAGTAGTACACGCCGAGCAGCGCCGACGACGAGGCTGACGGGAGCACGTTTCTGTAGCAATATCTAGGAAGGACTAAATAAAGTCTTTAGGAAAAACAAGAGGAGGCCATGTCCGCTGGACTCTAGACATAAAGCGCGCGTGTCGCCGGTGCTTCGTTCTTCTTTATACAAGCGTCTTGCCACAGTTCCTAGGGCACAGAACAGCAGCGCTACGGTGTCGTCTACGCACAAATTCTTCACGCGGTGGCCGCCGCTCTTGCCACTACAACTCTCTAGAACACTGTACGCGTGTCAAACGTTCGTGCAGGGTTTTGCAACGACGAAGCCTGCCACTATAATTTATCCCGCAGCCCGGGAAGCTGGACCGGCGGGCCTCGATTTTCCTGAGGAGAATTCCCGCTAACATTGCCTCCACACCCGCAAGGCGGACGACTTGGAAGGCATCGGGCGTCCGGTCTGCAAGACGCAACTACAGTAGGGAAGTCAAGAGAATTAACCTCGAGCACCTGCTTCTTTTAAGGAAACCGAGCCAAAGAGGCCCTCGGATTAGAGGTCAAGTAGCCTGCCTGGAGGGCTTCCTGCCCGGTCCACCAGACATCCATGGGCCGATACCTTGCGCTCGCTCTTAGACTTTCTGCGTGAGTCGGGTCTAGAGGTGTACATCTAAATTTCCCTCTCCGTACTCAATGTGTGTGTGCAATATTACGTTTAGGCCTCACAGCCATCGACGCGCTCCCTTTAGCTTCCTTCCTTGTTTTTCTGGCGTAATAAACGTGCATTACTACTACTACTGGGCCGTTACAGATAAGGTCGAACAAACACTTTCGATCGGCATTATTAATTCTTACGAAAAAATATGTTGTTTGTGCGCCAAGTAAAACATAACCATGTTTTTGTAATAATTTTTCTTTTAACAAAAATTTTAAAGTTTCTCTCGAGTGGGCGTTTCGCGACTCGAACAAAGTCGGCAGTTTGGATATTTATGAACACATTTTTTTTTTCGATGGGCTTAATATATTTTGTGAAGAAACTGCACATAGACCTGAATGAGTAAAAATGTTTTTGTTTACAAAGCATTGTATTTTGTAATAAGAATCGCAAACATGACACATAATGCAAAATAGTCCATATTTAAAGCTTTGTAACTCGGCATTGAAAATTAAGTAAACCTTTTTATGGCTGAGCATTCGTAGAAGTTTATATTCAAATTCAAAGCGCGCAGCCTACCCGAAAAGTGACACAAACGTAGTCAGGTTACTCATTCTTCAATATCTTGGAAACCATTTAAAAAAAGGCCATCTTCAATTTTGTTCTAGTCTTCACAAATCAAGGACAATAATGTGCCCTATGAGGCTCCTCAAAAACATGTTGTTTTTTTGTTTTTTTTTTATTTGCGGCGTGCCCGATACAAACGAATTAGCAGCACTGCCGTTACTGGAGTACAAAAAGGATAATATTTTGCCGATTTCAAAGAAGCGCAAGAAAATGGCCGAATGAATATACTGTGTTTCTGACCAGACAGTGCAGTGACAGGGGTTTGTCAAAATAAATTGTTTATAAAATATATATTTCAATTTAATACAAAATACAAGCGCTTCCCTTACGAACAATAAAAATAATGTACCGATTTCTGGATTCTGCCACCTATATTGTTTACAAAAGCCGGTCTGTGAACGAACTTGAGAGGCTCCGCTTTTACTCGTCTTTTTGTTGAACGGGGAGTTTGACTGCGGTCAATTGACACGCGAGGTGAGGGCACCACAATAAGGCTGCCCCTGTGTGCGACTGGGAAATAGAAGACGTAACGAAACTTGGTGACCTGAGAGATGCAGCTGGGATCATCCGTTTCATAGGAGTGCCCAAGTTGCGAGTGGCCTGCTATGACGCCACTCGCAAGTCGACCTCCAGACCCGGAGAGTCTCTGTCACGCAAAGGGGATTACCCAACACCATCCAGGGTACCCGATCGCGTGGCAGAATACGTCCGTGTCACTTCTTTGTCTGGTCCTCGTCTTTCCGCGCTGTTTTTAAATCCAGAATAAACGCCTGAGCTCTCCCCGAGGGGGTCGTGCCGAAGAGCGAGAGAGGCGACCTGCGACCGACGGCCGGAGCGGGCGCAATTTTTTTCCGCAGTCAAATGTGGCAATAGTCGATCATTTTCATAAATCATATTTGAAGAAAGACATCAGTACCTATAAGGGACAAGGTTTTACCAAAGAAGCTTTTGAAGTGTGAGCTCTCTGTTCTGGACACAGTTTTGTCAAACGCTCGTCTCTCTAAATAAGGTCTTCCAGTCCGAAAAACGGACTTTATGTGCTTGAAACGCTTCAGCTGTTTCGGGGAGGGGACTGCGGAGCCGTGGGGCACCTCGGGATCTCACAAACATTTTGTTCCTGAATACGCAGCCGTCAAGAAGCTGAACAGGTGAGTGCAGACTTCAGGAATTTTTAAGTACGGGCAGCCTTCAAAACCATGCCTCACTGTAGCGTACACTCTAAAAAAATATCCCTTATTAAAGGTTCTTCGACGCACCAAGAACGCTTTCAGCTCGTGAAAAACGGTTTCAAATTAAACACTATCGACCCCAGGCGCACTAGAAAGGCAAGTGGGCGATGAAGAACTTTTTTGTTAGAAAAGGTTCTCTATAATTCTATTTCACGGTTGCTCGAAGTAACCGAGCCACCGAGAGAAGCGGACGGAGTACAGGACGCTTTTGAGCTAGGAAGCTTCGCAACGTTCGCTAGATGTGACCACATGACAGCGGATACCACACTCACACTCCGATTACTTGCCTTGGCTCGGCCAAATGTTACTACAACATCTCAGCCGAGAAACTGCCATATATCCTGCTTTCAAAAAGTTGCACCCAGCCGTACACCAGGACCGAGCTAACGGCGATTACAACGTCGCCCTTTTTCCCGCAGCGGCCGCTTGAGGAACTGCACGGCTGTATCGGTCAGGGAGTATCGCATTCGATAGAATCTGCTCTGACAGTTCTATTTCGGCTTTAATCGACCATTTTGGAGCTGAAACATATACGATAGAAAGGGTTTCAGGAATACCAATCACGCGCCTCCCAAGCGGACGCGCCGCGAGTTAGTACCGAAGTTAGGACGCGCCGAACTCGGGATGCGCTACCTGAAATCACCGGTGAGACATGGTTGTATAAAAACATTATTAATTGTGCCGCAAAACTTGGTAAACTAAAGATTTCAGAAAACATATCGCGCCGGTCATTTGTACGAATCTCCAGTAAAAGTACCTACAAAAAGAGCTTTTTTTGTTTGTTTTTTACGCAAAAACATGATTTCTAAAGGTTATGGAGGCTCCAGTAAAGAAAAAAGATTGAGCCGCCACCTTGGGACCTCGAGCCTGGGCGTTTCGGCACTCTGGGAACATTCAGTGACTCGCGAAATGGTGACGCTCTTATTCTACTTAGCTCGGTCTCGGTAAACGCTAGTGACCCAGGTTTCAATGGTGGGTTTCCCGACTGAGTGTTTCAGTAACATTGGCTTGGTTTAAGACTCGAGCCAACACTCGCCAAGGATCTTTGTAAAAAAAAAAATGGTTGTCTCCTTTCTTTTTTTTTTTTTCTTTCTTTAATACGTTTTATTTGTAAACTATAACACACTACCGCTAAAAAAATGTCAAATACCTCTCAAACGAAAAAGATAACGTCATCGAGAAGCACTTACCAAGTTAAGAAGTTGAAGCGGTCAAAGTTTGAAACGAAGAAGCATTTGGCAGAAGTTGCGTTTGAAGTGGAAGTAGTGGAAGATGTTCGAGCGCTGGAACAGATGGAGCTTGATCGATTGATGCCCAAAACGTATCAGATATGCTGACAGAAGATAACTTTGGAGACTTCTTCCAGACATTCGAAGCCTTAAGGTAAGAAGAATGTCCCTTCCACTGATATCTATGACAATTCCTCGATCGCGCTTCCACGCTTCGTCGCTGCAGCGCGAGTGAAGCCACCGGACGGCCATCTTGCATGTCGAAAACTGGCTCTCTTGGATCGTTGCGGAGGCACGCGGCAGCATGCTGAAGACACGTTTTCTACTCGTTCGTCGTCATTCGCAGAAGAAGTTCTTTAAAACCCTGCGTAAGCTGTGAGGCTTGCCGTTGAGAACACGTAGCAAAAAGCAAATTATTGTGTGTATGTTTATACAGCCGGAAGTTAGTCTGCCTCGGTGGACGTCTGGTGTCTCAGCTGTATATGAGCAATTTAGCCAGTGCGGTACAAGCGGTAGCCTGGGGCATTTAATGTGCACCACGCAGTAGTGATGCACGACCGGACGCCGGTACGATGCTCATCCAGATCGAAACGGGCAG
Source organism: Ixodes scapularis (assembly GCF_016920785.2). Classification (NCBI taxonomy): domain Eukaryota; kingdom Metazoa; phylum Arthropoda; class Arachnida; order Ixodida; family Ixodidae; genus Ixodes; species Ixodes scapularis. The sequence goes on along the minus strand of NW_024609835.1, from coordinate 38,509,338 downwards.
GGGGGGGGGGGGGGGGGGATTGAACCCAGGATTTTGAGTTTTGCAGCGCGAGCTTTCGCTCCACGTGCTCCCAGCTGGTGTGGGCTAGACCACTCGACCACCGATTTGCTTGTTTTATATCTGTAGTGCATGGAAAAGCACAATCAAAACAAATCAGTACCACAATCACTTCACATTAATACTTAATGTCCACTAGATTTGGCTCGCAATGCCAAGTTTTCACTCCTTGTTGCACGACACATTCAAGCTACTTACTTGTACGTATGTACGGTATGCGAGTCGCGAAGTACAAAACAACACTGACGGACAAGAAGTGCAAAACAAAGTTCTCGCTTCAAATTAGAGTATTAACATGGTCGGAAATTTATCATACCACTCACTCGAAAACGATGAAATGACATGTTGACGTATGTTTAAAAGTGTGGTAGGCCTAGGCATGCGCCGAAGAGACTGAACCATTCTGGTACCGATGGGCGTGCCTCGTATACGCTCCTTACTTTGGCAACTTCTTCAATGAAGATAGATCTTGTCGTACGTGGTGGTTCAGCATTTCTGTCTGTCATGCGGCACTTCCACAGGCTATGCAGGCCTAGAAGCATGAATACATCGCATGGCACAAGTTCCTGTGTTTCGACAGGAAGAAATCGTATACTAAGTTCCGTAAAATCAATATCCTTTTTCAGCGTTCGTTGAAGAACAACCCCAAAAAAAGACTCCGTCATTGCAGTAAATGAAACAATGTTCGATGGTCTTAGGCTTGTTACATAGTCGACAGTTTATGAACCATGGAACATAAAATCCCTTTTCCTGTAGCCACCACTTAATAGGTATTGTTGAGGTATGCAATTTAAAGAAAAATGTGTTTGCACTGGGAGATATACACATCTTTTTAACGCGTTTGAAAACATCCTGTCCTGGACTGTCACTAAACATTGAGCTATAAATTGGAAAAGGAAAAAATTCTTCAACCAACGCATTAGACAAAGATTTTCTTGAAACACTAGATAAATATTCCAGCGAAAACCGACTTTCAGAAAGAACAATGCGTCGACAACCTCTTTCCAAAAACCCGTAAGCCTGTGCTGCTTTACGTTCGTAATTGTAACTATGATAAATGGCAAATGTGATGCCAGCTTCGTTTGGACAAGTGAGAGTAGGAACGGGTATGTGATACTCCTAAAGAAAAACAGCCTAGAGACCAGTTGGCGTACAAACAAATGAGCAAGGCCCAATCCTCCAGACTCCAGAGGTAGGAACAAGTTATCCCGCCTCATTCGTTCCTAAGAGGAACTCCAAAGGAAGGTGACAAACAAACAATGGAATGCTTGGATTCGTTGACGGGCACAGTGTAGTACTTGCAGGACTTACATAAGTTTTGATGCGAGAAAAATATTGCAGACTGCGGCCTTGGAGAAGACGGAAAGATCTCGTACTCGCCAGGCGTCGATTTTCCGTTTGATAGTTGTTGCAACTGACATCCAGTATGGCCCACTATGCCTAGTTCGATCGAGTGGTACGCCAAGATATTTGATTTCTGGTTGATTCCATTGAATTCCTGCAAATTTGGATGGCGTTGTTCCCCACATGCCCAACCAAAATCCATTCGACTTGTCGTTATTAACAGATGCGCCTGTCAACGCTCAAAAATTACGCGTTAGCCGGAGTGCTTCTTCTACACTTTCCTTGTCAGAGCAAAAAATTCGGCGTAATCGGCATAAGCCAACAACTTCACCTCAGTGGAATTGATGATGTACCCTCGAACATTAAGGTTTCTAATTATACTAAGGCACAATGGTTGGAGACATAAAGCAAACAGAAGAGGAGATAGAGGACATCCTTGCCTCACTGAAGATTTCACAGCGATTGGGGCTGAAAGAGTGTTATTAACAATGATTTTAGTAGAGCAATTTCTTTAACATAACTGAACGCCTGAAAGGACAGTGTCTCCAATATTGACATGGGAAAGAATTTGGAACAAAAAAGAGTGACTGACCCGATCAAAGGCTTTTGAAAGATCAACTTGTACCAATGCAACTTGATTGTTACTATCCGTCGCACACTTCACAACGGATCTGGCGACGTGTACGTTGGTTTGAATTGTTCTTTCTCGGATTCCGCACGTCTGGTGTCCTCCAATTAGAGAATGAGTTACCATGTGAAGTCTTCCTGTGAGTAATTTTGCAAAAATATTTTAGTCTACATTACACAAGGATATTGGTCTGTAGCTTCCAGTCATTTTCAGCGCCTTTTCATCTGTACTTTTAGGTATTAAGACCGTACGACCTTGATAAAAAGTGGGTGGAAGTATTTTTCTTGGTATCCTACGTGAAAGACGTCAAGCAGCACAGGAGCCTAATAGGTCAGTAAATTTCTTATAGAATTCTGCGCTAACTCCGTCGGGTCCTGGTGTCTTATTCATGGGAAGTGAGTTTATGGCATATCGGACTTCTTCAACGGTTAACGCTTCATCTATCAAAGCTTTTTCTTCTTCTGAAAGGTCTGGTAAGTTGGACAATAATTCTTCCACACCTTTTGTATCCCCATCTGGTATCACTTCGCCAAAAAGGTTCGTGTAGTGGTCTTGGAAGACTTTAAGAATCTCAGGTGTATCGTACACAGTGGTGCCGTCGTTATCGATTGCTAGAATTTGTTTTCACGAGGCGTATCTTCTCTCATCATTTAGCGATCGACGTGTTAGGGGTTCATTGAGCGTAAACCGTTCCGTTCGTGAACAAACCACTGCTCCTCTATACTTGTCTGCAACAAATCGTTGTAACTGTGCTTTGGTTATGTTGATTTCCTCTGTGTATGTCCCAGGGCTAAACGATTCAAGGTCGTATAAGGTTGCCAGGTTGTTGAATAATTTTCTTCGGTCATTCTTGCGCTCAAACGCCAGGATACTCGAATATTCAATGGCCCAATTTTTGACGTTCTGTTTAAACATATCCCACTTTGCAAAAACGGTAAGTGTCGGGAGGCGCAAAGCATCTGACAACAGACAAGAAATGCGTTCAGTGAACCCCGTTTCAGAAAGGAGAGTTACATTAAATTTCCACAAGCCCCATTCGGGGCGAAAGGATGACGCTTTTTTTTCACCGATGCAAATTGATACCAGAAGGTGGTCAGAGAAGAATATTGGTTTCACATTATAGTCACTGATTTGAGGGAACAAATCACCGCTCACATAAATCCTGTCAAGGCGAGCATGTGATGAGTTTTGAAAGTGTGTGTAATATAGATCTCCATATTTGACATCACCAATGTCTATTAGGTTTTGCTCAGTTATGAATGACTCTAGTTTGGTTGCGCTCGAATCATTTCTGGACGTTGGTTGCGAACGATCTCTATTACTGCAAACACAGTTGAAGTCGCCAAGAAGAACCATATTTCTATCTGTAGTCAAATAATGAGATACAAATGAAAAGAAAATATTCCTAGCCGACACTGCATTAGGGGCATAAACACATATGAACCTCCAATCCTTATCTTCATACGTTAGGTCACACAAACAAAAACGCCCCTTCACATCAATGGTCAAGTAAATTGACAAAAAAGCTCTGACTTTTTTCAGAAACAAAAAACATCCCGCTGAAGTACCGCACGCATGACTTACGGAAATTTCGAAATCACTCATGAACGGTTCCAATGCAATTTCGGTTCCTTGCTCTGTTGAAATCTTGGTTCCTTGTACTGCGAGGATATCTATCTGTTGGTTACGCAAGAGCTGAAGGAGTTGATGTTGTTTCCTCCTAGATTTTAAACCTCAAACGTTTAAGGTGGCCACACGAAGTGGAAGGGCGCTACGCATGACACTTTATGTTTGGGGATTGTGAGCTGCATGGGGAATTTCTCCGACAGATGCAAAACCTGCTTTATGTTTCTCGTACAGTTTGTGTCGCTTGGCTGCCAGTTTGTGGTCTAAAAGCATTGACTGTGGGGCTAAGCTGTCACCTGGCATTTCGTCCTTGCGTGGGTCTTCATGGATCACGCTAGCCCCAGTTGTGGTTCCCTGACCGTCTTCTTTGGAAGACGTTGTCTCTTCACGCTTCTTCTTTTGCGTCGAGTTGAGAGTAAGAGGTGGAAAGTCCTCTGATGCGTCCCCCGTCGTGGAAGCTCGCGAGCACACCATCACCACAGGGACTGCTGTGTTCGCTCCTTGTGTAGCTGGCTCTTGGAGTCGTGCCTCAGCCTCACACGATGGCTGTGCAGGGGTGAGGTTTTCTTCATAGTCAACGGGAGAATAAATGTCGCCTGTAGGTTCGACGACCTCACTGACGTCCATGAGGTTTTCCGTCGACGGTTCTTCGCCTTGGACCGTTCCTTGACGCAGCCTGTCTGCACAGCTAAGCACGCAGTCTTCTACGGTGTGCCCAAAGCGTCGGCACCGAGAGCATCGCGGTATCCGACAGTACCGGCGGATGTGCCCGACCCTGTTGCACCGTAGACTGGGCGGGGGTCGACCAGGTACAAGCACGGGGCACTGGCATCCGAAGACCATAAAGAGGTATGAAAATTGGGAAGATGACACACCTTCCGCCAGCGCCAGTGTCACTTCTCTGTTCATAGTCTGCAAATTCTTCATTCCTGGAACCCTCCACTTCTCACGTTCGATTGAGATCACTTTTCCGAACTGCTCTAGTGCTTCAACTATTCTGCGGTCTTGGATGTGACTCGGTAACCACAGCAGCTTTAGTTTCACATCCTTAGTTTCAGGGTCGATCACAAGGCATTTCCGGTCTTTGACGGTGAGCTCTTTACATGCGGCGAACTTGGTCTTTGTAAGGGCATTCGCGCACGTTATCATCCAGACGTGAGACATCTGGTATTGCCCGAGACTAATTATGTCATCTGGGTTGACGAGGAGGAAAATGGCATCCTTGAAGTCCGGGGCACGATATGATCGGGCAGACATGTCCGCATGAAGGAAGAGAGAATTAAGTACGACGTTACCTGAAGGGTAAACGGGGCATCAGAATACGGTAGGGGTCCATACTGTTGACAGAAGCAGACTCAGACATGGAAGGAATAACTCGGCCAGAGGCCGATTTTGAACTTTCTGTGGAGAGCATGAAAACTCCTGCCGTTCGAAAAGGCGTCTTCTTCTTTCTCCCAACCACCGATCTGCGTATCGATGGCCGGAGCTGCCAGCTGGGCGTAAAGCAAGGAGCAAAACAGCTCAGAGTTTTATGCGCTGGCGCTATCGCACCATTTATGTGGAAGTGGATCATAAACAGAACGTTCTTGCGCAATGCGGAAATTTGCACGTGTTTGGGGTAAGATTTTCAACATTTGAGGAGACTTGTCTAATCCCAGCATGAGCGAACGCTAGTGTAGTGTTTCCGTTGCTACCTCGGTGAAAGTCATCTCAAAACTCATGTGAATATAGCTCACAGTGTCAGGGACTTTAGTTACGTTCTCGGATAACTTGGGTAATGTTACATGTCTGCCCTCCAATACCAAGAAAACATGCGCTCTATTATTATTGAAAAAAGCAAGATTAGTTTTGTATTTTTAAGGTTGATGAATACCTTAATTTGTGTGGTTTTTTAACACCTACCGTATTTTCCAGTGTATAGAAAATTGCAAGCATGGCGCCCTGACTGGTGCCCCATGAGTGCAAGGACGCGCACGCCCGTGCCTTCCAAGCAGGCTACTCCTTCATGGTCTACTTAACTGGACGCTAAGGTTAAGAAGACGTTTTGCTTTTATTCTGATATTGGCGCTGCTTCTATCCTAGCTTAGTACAAGTAGTGTAGGAGACCCACTGTAGCCCTATTTGCCCCCACTGTAGGATTTGCTACATGGAGCGCAAGTTCGTTTGTTTCTTTTGCAGGGGTTGAGGGGATGTCAGAACGCCGAGCTCCGATTGGTTCTGAATGAATGGAGGCTGTCTGACGGGCACCTCGAAGGGGGAGGGGGGGGGGAAGGGGGGGGGGGGGGGGGGGCTAAGCAGGCTCAACCCTCAGCTAAGCCCCCACGTCGTCTGCTTTTTTGCTTTTCCACGAAGATGGCTCGGGGTCAACACCGCCTTCACGCCCGCCATCCGAACGACAGGTCGGCCGGGCTCGTGGTGGACCGGGCCACCAAGGACGTCGGCGCGTTAGGGGCGTCCCAGGAAGCCGTGGACAGCGGCCACCCCCTACAGGACAGAGCTGCAGCGGGCTCGGGTCATAGAGGACCACGTGGAGAGAAGCCGCCTGCTGGAGACGATCCAGAGCAAAAATGTGGCCGCCAGACGAGCGCTGAACCAGAACAAGGATCTCAAACAACAGCTGGAGGAGATGCGGGACGTCTTTGACAAGCCGGATCTGACCGAGCAGCTGCAGAAAGAGCAGCATGTGACAAAGAAGCTGGGGAGAGGGCGGATGCCGAACGCATCGCGCGCGCGCGTCATCCAACTCAATGAGCGCAACCTCGAACGGGCCATCGCACACGTCCTAAGCCGCCGACCTGACCTGCCACGCCAGTCCGCCCAGCAGCGTCATTCACCTCTTGGCGCCCACGACGACGACTTCGTCATCGACATGCCGGGCGAAGTTTGAGTGAGGGGGGGGGGGGGGGGGAGGGGGGGGGGGGGCACCTTGGCGCCTCCCCAGCCCAGTTGGGGCACACTTGGGGAACTTTCCCGCGTGGCGGCGGAGTCATGCCGGCCACGCGCACATCGGATGCGCCGCCTTGATAAGGCGGATCAGAGGCGGCGCACAGGCAGTGGCTGGCTGGACTTAACCGCCACCGGTGTTAGCTATTATTCTATGAGTATTTTTCATCGTATCGTCCATGTCCAATTAAATGTATTTTCTTGCTGAAACCGTGGCTCCGTGTTATTCCTCCGGGTCGGATATCAGACCCAATCGAAGCTCGGCGTCGTTGTGGCGTTACCACAGCTCCAGCGCAAGAAGCAGACAACTTGCTCTCCGCTTAACAAAGTGGAAAAAGAGAGGTCACTGCTAAGACATCTGCAGGAAGTTGAGCAAAATAATACGAAATAAGGTGGCGAGAGAGAGAGTGAAGGGAATAACTCCCCCACCGTTATTTCATCTAAAAGAAGAAATGGACTTGCGTAAGCTTTTTGGAAACGGGACTGTGATATAATGAGAAAGGATAAAAAAAAAAAACCTGGTAGAAAGAGCAGGGGCTGTTCTCAAATTGAGTTACTCAGCTAAGTTTACTTTCGAAAAGTCTTAATATCTTTTTCAAGATATATATATATATATATATATATATATATATATATATATATATATATATATATATATATATACAGGATGTTTTTTTTTTAAAGCTTAACAGATTTGTTTAAAAAAAGCCGTGAAAGTTGCACTTATGCCGCATTTGGAGGTGAGTTAGACGGCCAGGGGGACATATTATAGGGGGCTAATCGTAACGATCGGTCGTCTAATTAATTATAAATTGTTAATTAACTTTTTAATTAATAAAAATAGGCATATGGTTCCAATCAGAAACTTGCTCAGCGTCATCGAAAACCACTAAATCAGTCATTTTCAGAAAGCCTTTCGGCGCGTGAGAAGCGTAGTATTGTACTAAAGTTACCACTCGTGAAGCAGGTACAAGGCTGGGGCTATATAAGAGGAGGAAAAATCGCGCGGGCGCCTTATCGCAACCGCTAGCTTTGTACCTGCTCAAAGAACGGTAAATTTAGTGCACTACCACGCTTCTCACGCGCTCGAAGTCTTTCTGAAAATGACTGATTTAGTGGTTTTCGATGACGCTGAGTAAGTTTCTATTTGAAACGATATGTCTATTTTCATTAATTAAAAAGTTAATTAACAAATTTTAATTAATTAGCCGACCGATCGTTACGATTAGCCCCCTATAATATGTCCCCCTGACCGTATAACTCACCTCCACAAGCGGCATAACTGTAGCTTTCACGGCCTTTTTAAACAAATCTGTTAAGCTTAAAAAAAACACCCTGCACACATATATATATATATATATATATATATATATATATATATATATATATATATATATATATATATATATATATATATATATATCATATACTCTGGTTGTGTATTTGGTCTCTTGCTACATGTCGAGAAACACATTCTCTTTAGTTACACTGGACGAACTTATTCATCAACACAAAATACTGATCGTATAACTTATCTATTTAGCACTAGCCCCACGATTTAAATACCATTTTTTAACATAACATTAAATACATTTCACAGGTCTTATTATTGCACAAAGCTCTGTCCTTCGAATTTTATTAGATCAGCTTGGTGTTGTATATATTAGGTTAAACATCATAATAGGAGATGATGACACGGTCATTGCAGCTCATGGAATGCTGGGGCTGATGAGTGCTTTAAGGCTGCGAAAAACGTGGAACTCCTGCTTAACAAAATGATGGAACGTCCTAGACAAGGAGCGTATTCATCACCGGAAAGATTTCTGCTGAGGTTATCGAGCTGTACCTGGCCCTCTGCTTTCCAAAACTGCCAATTCAACATCTTTTACGTATAAATCTTGAAAACCACATTTTTATGATTGCCCACTATACCGCTCTTTTATATAGTTTAAAGTTCCTCTTTGACGTGTCTCAGTAAACTTGCAATCCTACACTGCGCATTGGAAAAGGGGGACGTGGCTTACAGGTGTTCCAGTTTCAATGCATATATAAAAGAAGAAAAAAACACCCAGGTTACCAACGGGACTAATAACACGGCCTGAATTCAGCTAACACGCAGGTTAGCTGTGTTTGAAAGTGTTAACTTGCGACACCTTTTTTCCCTATGACTGTGCTTGAGATGCGTGCGTCATGAACGTATACAGGCGAGGTTGGAGAGTGCATCATAAGGAGGGGGGAGGGGGGTGGCAGGCAGATAATATTTTGTTCTGCTGACCTCCCTATTTTTCCGCTTCTAAACCTGGATATTCGTCTCGCCCCACCTTATCCCCAAGTTGAAATTGTGAACTATAAAGCATGCATAAACGAGAAAGCAATGAGAAGGTTTTCAATTAACTTTTCGTATTCTCCTGTTAGGTGTATTTGAAGGGTGGTCACAATACAAAACCATGCTTGGTCATGAGACAGATTTGAAATTAAACGTGAAAAAATGTGGGCATTATTTTCTCGCAGCCGAAATCGCCAATGTTTCAAAGCGTCTCATAATGCTCCTGTAAGGGGTTTATAAGAAGTTGCATATGACTTAGGTCATCGAAGCTAGAACTCAATGGCGTTTTTAGATCAGAAGTGTTTAGTTTGCTTAGAGTATATTATAATTTCATTACTGGACACACCTGTAGTCGTCGAGGCCTTTAGTTCCTAACCAAATTAACTATTTATTTACATATGTACGAGATTACTTAAGATGAGGGCCAGTCCACGTAGCACCGAGCCATAGCTGCTTATGGTGGTCGTCGTATTCGTTCTCTGTGCGCGTGTCGAGCCGCTCGTTCATCGTGGCTCCTGCCTCGCTCCATGGTGCATGACAAACGCGCGGTTGGTGCGCCACTCTATGCAACAATGTCGGTCGCTACATGTGCTTCCCCCTAGCTCAAACAGCGGTTGGAGAAGCTCTTAGGGCGCTAGGTGGCATTAGGTGCGACACAAAATTGACCGAGCAGGTACGTGCTTTGTCCTTTTGTGGTCGAAGTGGAACGTCCGCTTTGGCAAAAGACGGAAGAGTCATCGTTTCGGTTTCCGTGCTGTTGGAGGACAAAGGTACGATGCTTTGAGGCGGTCAAAAGCAACGTTGTCTTGCTGGTTCGGGTCGGCCAAGGTAAAATGTTTGGCCGCTCTAGCAAGAAATTTGTATGGGCCGTCGTAAGCACGCTGTATCGATCGTCACACAGAATCATGGCGGCGCACGAAAACATCTGTGGAAGTAGAAAGGTCCGGGCTGACAAATATTTTCTGTTGGTGGGACTTGCGTGTGGGTGATGGGCGAAGGTTCGCCACATGGGAGCGTAGTTTTTCCATGTAGTCGAGGGGATCAGGTACAGAGTTTGATAGTGAAGTACGGAAGAAATCCCCTGGCGAGCGGAGTGGTGTGCCTTAGACCAACTCTGCTGCGCTGCACAAAAAGTCTAGTTTGAGAGCGGCTCTGATTCCCAACAATACGAGGGGAAGGCACTCCGTCCAGGATGTTGACTCAGAAGCAGTGATCCCTGTTTTGAACTGTGTGTGAAAACGCTCAACGAGTCCATTCGCGCTCGGATGGTATGATGTCGTAGATATGTGGTAAACACCAAATAGTTGTGATAATGTTCTAAATAAGGTGGATTGACATTGTCTTCCGCGGTCGGTTGTGACAGTTGTTGGGACGACCCACGAGGTGAGAATTGCTTGCGTGACCTCTTCAGTGGGGATTTCGGTTAGAAAAACTGCTTCAGGCCATCTGGTGAAACTATCGATGACTGTGAAGGGGTACCGATAACCTTGAGATGGTGACAGGGGTCCAACAATGTTCATGTGGATGTGGGTGAAGCGTGCGTTGGGCAGCTGAAATGGATTCGGCGATATAGTGTGACGATGAACTTTGGTACACTGGCAGTTTATGCAGCTGCTCGCCCACTGTCGGATGTCAGAGTTCATGCGAGGCCACACGTAGCGGATTAAAATCAGTCGTTGCGTCGTTTTAATACCTAGGTGCGCCAAGGAATGAAGCGGGTCGAAGGCTTCATGGCGAAACTCTTTAGAGAAATATGGCCGTGGTTGGCTGGTCGTAACGTCGCACACTACTGCAGGTTATGATGCGTCTAGCTGCACTTATTGGAATTGCAGAGCGAAGGAGGGAGAGTTACGCAGCGTCTGAAGCTCGGGGTCAGCTTCCTGAGAGGCTACAAGGGTCGAGTAGTCCATGGACGGGCGTTCTATGTAAGTCGCATTGGTGTTAATGCGGGAAAGTGCGTCGGGGACGACGTTCTTTTGTCCTTTGATTAACCAGATGTCGGTAGCAAAATCTGATACGAAGCTAGCTTGCGTATCTCCCTTGGCGAGTGAGCAGCACTGCGAGAGGCAGTGGCGTACCTCAGCCGCTTATGGTCTGTTAGTGTAAAGAATTATCTACCTTCTAGAAAATGCCAAAGTACTTGATTGCGGAGTAGATGCCTACCAAATAAGTCGCGCCCGAAAGTACTGTACTTGGTCTCAGCAGGTGACAGAGACTTGGAGTGGAAGTGATGCGTCTCCATGATAAACTGTTGGCAAACTACGCCGATCGTTGTGTTTGAAGCATCAACCATGACGCAAGTGGGCACATCAGATCTGGTATGTGTCAGTAAAACGTCTCTGGCTAGTTCTTCCTTGATCTTGTTGAAGGCTCACTCTGCAGCATCGTCCCAGATCAGAGGTGCGGTCTTCGGCTTGATTTCCGCGAGGAGCGTGTTAAGTGGACGGTGCACTTCGGCACAGCATGGAAGGAAACTATGGTAAAAATTGATCAGCCTAAGGAGTTCCCGGAGTTGCCGAACATTGGATGGTCTCGGATAGTCCTGGATGGCTTGGACGTTTGACGTCAGAGGTCGAATGCCATTCTTGTCCAGGTGGTGTCCAAGAAAATCAAATTCTGAAACGCCGAACGTGCATTTTTGCATATTGATGGTGACGCCAAACTCATTTAGATGTTGGAAGATAGTGCTCAGATCACTTTCGTGTTCGTCGAGTCTTACTGAAAACAAGAATGTTATCGAAGTCGGCGAAACAAAATTAGAGATTTCGCAGTACCTAATTCATGGATCTTTGAAATGTCTGCGCGGCGTTCCTGAGGCTGAAAGGCATCCGCACATAATCAAGCCGGGTGGTGTTACGATGGCTATTTTAGGCATGTCACCCGGCTCGATGGGAATATGATGATAACCTTTCACTAGATCTAGCTTCGTGAATATCGTTGCTTCTGCGATGGCCCCGAAGAAATCCTGGATGTGCGGGATTTTATAGCGGTCTGGTACAGGGACTGTTAAGCGCATGATAGTCACTGCATGGTCTCCAATCTTCCCGGTTTTCTTCTAAACCATATGCAGGGGAGAAGACCAACTGCTCGACGATGGACGCACAACGCCGAGCTCGAGTATATGCTCGAACCCGTCCCTCGCCACTTTAAGCTTTTCTAGACCAAGTCGTCGAGGGCCTGTGAAGACAGCTGGTCCAGTTATCTCCATAAAATTCTCCGCAGGGGGCACCTGTGAAAACAGGTGTTTGGAGAGTGGCGTCTCCATGTACCCCGAGCCCCGCTGGGGGCGCCTGCACCTTTGGTGCTAGGTGCTTGGTGAGTAGCATCACCACGGACCCCAGCTACGTGGGCCACCATACCCGCACGCAGGGGGCACCTCCTTTAGTAGGTGCTTGGCGAGTGGCGTCACTACGAACCTCGAGCCATGTGGGTTCGCCCACTCACTCCTGGCTGTGCGTGGCGTACCCGTGTCCGGGGGAAAGGGGACCCTGGTGGTTGAGCTGAGTCCTGGGTATGTTTGGACCCTTCGGGGCCCCCTGGGCGAGGCAATACACCGCTTCGGCCTCTGCTTCTCGTAGACGGGTGTTCTGGCTTGGCCCGACCAGGATGATTGAGTCAGTCGCCTCTTCTACCCTCTTCTTCCTTCTTTCGCTTTTCCTCCCACCTCTTTCTCTTTTCTTCTACACTCTCTTCCTTCCCTTTTCACCTTCTTAGGCGGCAAGGGCCAACCTTGAGTGGAAACAGGACCTATCCCTGCAACCACACTAGGGTATAGTGCCCGGGCAGCACTGGTAGCGTAATTGTGTCAGCCAAGCCCTCTTGCTATGGCACATTACCTACCCCCTTGTTGGGCTCCGTGGTGGGCGGTGGTGCACCCGGGCACTGAACTTTCCTCGTATCTTTATGGGTTCCAGGCAAAAACCTACTGATCGGGCCCTGAAAAGGGTCCGCACCGAAGCAAAAGACATTGCCGCAAAACGTGTTGAATTTCTAAAATTCCCGAAGTTTCTTGTACTACACTCAGAAGACGAAAAGCCACTTGCAAAGTTATCCCCTTTTCTGGTATCAAAAGTTCTTGAAGGTATTATTGGAATGAATTTTAATGCAAAAAAGATGGCATCGGGTGACCTTCTTGTGGAAATTCATACAAAACAACAAATTGAAGCTCTCCTAGCTTTGAATGCCGTCGCAGACTACAAAGTTAGCGTAACACCTCATCGCAAGCTAAACACCGTACAGGGAGTCATCTCTGAGGATGACCTGCTTGAAACATCCGAGGCAGAAATTGTTGAGGGCCTTTCTGGTCAAGGGGTTGTAGCTGCGCGCCGCATCACCATCCGCCGAGATGGTGTTGAAAGAAAAACCAAACACGTCATCCTGACCTTTGACTCTACCACACTACCTGAAACTCTGAAGGCAGGATATCTACAGTGCCGTGTACGGCCCTATGTGCCGAACCCTCAGAGACGCTTCAAATGCCAACGGTTTGGCCATGGGTCGCGGAGCTGTCGGGGAGCCGACACTTGCGCCAAGTGCTCCAGCAGAGAGCATGCTGCTGACACCTGCGATAACAATCCGAAATGTGCCAACTGTGACGGTCCTCACCCGGCATACTCTCGCTCCTGTCCATTGTGGAAGCAAGAGAAAGAAATTCTCACTTTAAAGGCAAAGGAAAATATTCCCTACCATGAGGCCAAAAAACGTTTTTCTTTCTTGGCAAAAGGCGGATATGCCGAGGTCGTGCGTAGGGGACCTGCACGGCCAGTAATGGCATCGGCGGGAACACAGACGTCTCCGGACGATCTGCGGGTCTCGTCGGAGTCTCCACCGAAACCCGCAGGGACGGTGCCAGCGGCACAATGTCCCAAGCCCAGGGAGGGTGCTGGCTCGCCAGCATCCACCCCCGAGCAGGGGATGGCCCCCCCTGCCTCTGTGTTCCCCCGGGGTCGGGGCCAGCCACCCCGAACCACTGCCCCGAGGAAGCCCGGTGAGACGTCGAAGCAGTTGGCCCCTAAGGGTCAACTGACGACACCACCGGAAGAGCCCATGGAAGAGTGTGGGCTCAGATCCGACGACGAGGCTATCCTCTCGGGATCGGAGTCCTCCCTCGCTGCTCCCACTACCTCTAGTGGGAAGCAGAATGACTGCGCGAAAAAGAAAAACGCTCTGCGCATAAAAATTGACTTTAAACCCTAGTAACCTGTTTTTACCCATTTTTGCAGTTTATAAGTTAAAGTTTATTTTAATTTTAGCACTGCTATGACTAAACAATTAGTTATCATGCAGTGGAACTGTCGCGGCCTTCTTCGTAATATTGATGACGTTAATTTTTTTCTCGATGAGCTTCGTCCTGTGGCACTCTGTTTGCAGGAAACCCATCTGAGCGACAAACACACACAGGTCTTACGCCGACACCAGGTTTTTAGGAAGGACCGCCTTTCTCCTAACCCTTCTGGTGGTGTCGCAGTTGTAGTGCAGAGCGGGGTTGTATGTGCTCAGGTTCCTCTACAAACACCACTCGAGGCAGTAGCAGTTCGCGTTCTCCTTGACCGACTCATCACCCTCGTCTCTCTCTACCTGCCACCCAACGTTCCACTGCAGCTCCACGAGCTACAAGGACTCAAAAAATCAGCTGCCTAAGCCTTTTTTAATTCTAGGTGATTTTAACGCCCACCACCCTTTGTGGGGTAGTGTTCGTCAGGATTCCCGTGGTGGAGTTATAGAACGACTTTTATTATCTTCCGGGCTCTGTCTTCTGAATAAAAAAATAAAAAGGAGCCAACGTTTTTTAGTGCTGCTCATAACACATTAACATCAATAGACCTTTCCATATCACCATCAGCTTTACTTCCATGCTTTTCATTGAACGTTTTAGATAATCGATTTGGCAGCGATCATTTCCCCATAATTTTAGAAAGTTCAATACCCCTTCCTTCGCTTTCAACCCGCCTTCCAAAGTGGAAATTAGAGAAGGCTGACTGGGCTCTTTTTGGTTTAAATGCCGTACTGGATCCATCGCTTTTTCGCAGTATGTCCCCCGAGGAGGCGACGGTGTTTGTCACTGAATGTCTAATTAATGCTGCTGCATCTTCTATTCCGCAAACATCCGGCGTCCTACCCCGGAGATGCAAACACTGGTGGAATGAGGACTGCACAGTCACTCGCAGGAAACAGAACCAGGCATGGGGTATATTTCGCCGTTATCCCACTGCTTTTAACCTGATTGAATTTAAAAAATGTAGGGCCAAGGCACGTTGGACATGGAAACAGGCGAAGAGGACGTCATGGGAAAAATATATAACTTCTCTAAATAGCTTTGTCCCAGCTAAAGAAGTTTGGGATCGCCTGCGGAAAGTTCGAGGAGATTACCAATCTTTCCGAACTCCTCTGTTTTCTTCCCCCCCTGTATCGCTGAAAGATCAAGCAAATGTTCTTGGAGAGCATTTCCATCTTATTAGTAGCTCCTCTAATTTTAGCGAAAAATTCAAGAAGTTCCAGTCGACTGTTGAAAAGCAGCCCATCTCGATGTCGGAGGGTGGTTCATTTTTTTACAATAGACCATTCACAATGTGTGAGCTCCAGGTCGCTCTTGGTGCAAAGAAGCAGTCTGCACCAGGGCCAGACAGACTCCACTATGAAATGCTGAGGAAACTGTCCCCTGAATCTATGAACGGTCTGTTAACTTTCTTTAATCATCTATGGCAAGCTGCTGCCTTTCCTCGTTGCTGGAAACATGCCCACATAATCCCTTTTTTGAAACCTGTGAAAGACTCTTCCATTCCTACGAGCTATCATCCCATCGCACTCACAAGTTGTTTAGGGAAGACTTATGAGCGGCTTGTGAATCGTCGTCTTGTCCATTTCTTAGAGACTAAGAATTTTTTTGACGTAAACCAGTGCGGCTTTCGGGAGGGACGAGCGACCACCGATCATTTGGTTCGCCTAGAGACCGCTATACGTGAGGCATTTGTACACCGGCAGCATTGTGTCTCGGTGTTTTTTGATTTACACAAAGCATATGATACCACATGGAGGTATGGAATACTTCGTGACTTGTACAACTGTGGTGTACGAGGCCGCATGCTTCAGTGCATACAGAGCTTTCTCAGCGAAAGAACCTTTCAAGTCCGATTGGGCTCCACACTGTCAGATGTTTTCTCTCAAGAAAATGGTGTTCCTCAAGGAGGAGTGTTGAGCGTTACCGTCTTTGCTGTAAAGATTAACAGTCTAGCTAGGGTTATGCCATCATCAGTAACTTACTCTCTATATGTGGATGATGTGCAAATCTCTGTGTCTTCCTGTAACCTCTCCAGTTGTAAACGACAGTTGCAACTTACAATCAATAGAATGTGTAAGTGGGCAGACGAAAATGGCTTCAAATTTTCTCCTGAAAAAACAGTCTGCGTTCCTTTTTCATTACGCCGGGGATTGTCTCTTGATCCTTCCTTGCATCTTAATAGCATTGAGATATCAGTCCAACAAGAACACAAATTTTTGGGTGTTATTTTTGACAAGAAACTTACCTTTGTGCCCCATCTGAAGAGTTTGAAACGGAAATGCGTGATGTCATCAAGCATCCTAAAAGTGCTATCGCATACGTCGTGGGGTGCTGATAGGCGCTGTCTCCTACGACTGTATAACTCCTTAATTCGATCCCGCCTCGACTATGGTGCAGTAGTATATGGGTCAGCGCGGCCATCCGTTCTTAAGATGCTTGACCCAGTACACCACCTTGGACTACGACTTTCTACAGGTGCATTTCGCACATCTCCTGTGAAGAGTTTGTATGCTGATACGCATCAAATGTCCCTTGAGAAACGGAGGCAGTACCTCAGCGTCTCTTATGCTTACAAGATATTTTCAAATCCAAAACATCCCTCCTACAGTGCCCTTCATGCTTGCAGAAGTTCACAGCTTTTCGAAAACAAGCCGAGCATTATTAGACCATTAAGCCTCCGTTTGCAAAGTACCTGTCAATCCCTTAATATCCCCCTCCATGAGATTTCCTTGCTTAAAACCACTCATAGGGTGTCTCCGTGGGATGTTCTACCGATTTTCTGTGACTGCTCACTTGTAAAGTACAGTAAGAGGGTCATTTCACCGCAAATCCTCCGGCAGGAGTTCCTTTCCTTGCAACAAAAATATGCAGACTAC
Source organism: Ixodes scapularis (assembly GCF_016920785.2). Classification (NCBI taxonomy): domain Eukaryota; kingdom Metazoa; phylum Arthropoda; class Arachnida; order Ixodida; family Ixodidae; genus Ixodes; species Ixodes scapularis. The sequence goes on along the minus strand of NW_024609835.1, from coordinate 38,492,260 downwards.
CTGGAGTTTTATACAGATGGGTCCAAATCGTCGTTTTTTGTAGGGTGTGCTTTCTATTCCGCCTCCTACAGCAAAGCCACACAAGTTGACTGTAGGGCAAGCATTTTCACCGCAGAGCTTTATGCTATTTTACTAGCGGTCGAACATATACTTGACAATAGTATAATGAAAGCTGTAATTTTTGTCGACTCACAAAGTGCCTTATTGGCTGTGTCCTCCCTGATGCGCACAAAGAACCGCCTTGCACAACATCTACATGGTAAGATCAATAGCGCCCTGCGACGCGGTCGGGACATTAAGTTCTGCTGGGTGCCAAGCCACGTTGGGATTTTGGGAAATGAAGAGGCGGATAAATTGGCCGTGTCTGCCCGAGGCTCGTCTATAACATTCAATTGCTTACCTTACCAAGATCTGAAACCACTTCTGAGGAAATCTATTTTTCTCAAATGGCAGCTGGAATGGGATACAGAGAGCAACAACAAACTTCACATTATCAAGCCCATTCTGGGAGTTTGGGAGAGCTCTTACAACAGGGAACGTTGTGTGGAGGTTCTTCTGTGCCGTCTAAGAATAGGTCACTCCCGCGTGACACATCAGTATCTGCTTCGTGGTGAGGATGTTGCACTGTGTGAACATTGTGGAGAGCCTCTGACCGTGTTGCACATTTTGTGGCATTGTTCGTCCCATCAACCACTCCGTCAATCATGTTTTCTCGAACTTTTTAGGGATAATCTCCTATTTCATCCCTCTTTTTTGATTGGTGATAAACCTTTAGTTCCATTCAGCCCTGTCTTAGACCTTTTAAAACAAACTGGATATTTATACCATTTGTAAATATGTAGCCTCAAAGTAAACTTTTGTTATAATATGCTCTAAATATGTTAAGTTTGGCGCATTATGGCCCTTGTTGCTGCTGCGCCAATAAACTCCTAATCATCATCATCATCATCATCTCGATAAAATGGGTAATGCTTTGCTGCGGTGATTCAGCATAAAACGATGGTTTTGTAGGCGTCGGAAGCCTGTGAAGGAGAGCTTCTCATCTTTGTCAGTGCTATTGAAGATGGTTGGAGAAACATGAGCTTCAAACCTTGCGTCACAATTCCTTGGACGTGTAAGTGCATCTCAGTGTCTTGAAACTGGTTTGACGCATGTCTACCGTGAGGTTAAAAAACTGAAGAAAGTCCACTCCAAGGATGGCGAATTTGACGTCCACGATTATAAATATCCAGCGGAATGTTCTTCCCAGAGTGAGATCGATTAGGATTGATTTCTCAGCCCAGTTGTAAATGGCTGAACCATTGACAGCTGCCTGGGATGTCAGAGGTTGACGGTTTCGGCGGTCCCCCAGAGTTGATGGATAAAGACTGATTTCCGCACCTTTATTTACAAGATATATCGAACCTTGGCGCATGTCGGTGATAAAGAACAGATCTTGGTTAAACTCACCAATTTTAATTTTGTGCATTTGCGCTTCCCCTAGTGCAGGGCAGAGCTGGCAGTAATGTAATTACTGTAATGAAATTACAGTAATTTAATTACTTGTTCCAGTAATTAGTAATGTAATTCATTACTTTTTGTAGCAGGTAATTTAGTAATGTAATGAATTACTCCAGCGACGGTAATTGTAATTAAATTACCTAATTACTTTTTCACACCAGGCATATTTTTGCGTCCACAATACACAAGAGCGCTTTTCTTTATATTTTACTTTTTTCTTTTTCCTCTACACCTTTCCAAAAAACGCTCTTCGGCCGCCGCTACGTTGCTGATGCTCATGCGGCTGGTGCGACTCTCGCACCCGCCGTCAGCTAGACATTTTCTGCCACTCTCTTGAACTGTGAAAACCCGCTCAGCGCGATTCTCTACCTATGTTTTGCGGTTTCGCATTCGACATTTTCTGGCCCCTCTTGAAAGTTTCCGCTTACTTTTTCTGATGCATGCTGCGTACCCTCTCTATGTTATCTTTCACTGTGAGAAATAGGGCTGGTAAGTGCCTGCCATTCGAGCTTTTCTGCTCGATATTGTCGGGAAACGAAGGAGGGGAAGTAGGTCGAATTAAGGCCCCTGGTGGAACGGCCCTCGACGCGATTTTGCGAACAATGACAATTGTTCTCCCCCCACCCAGAGATAATCTGCATAGGGTCCTCAGTCATCTCATAAAATAGTTGTCCGGGTTGGGGTGGGAAACGGATCAGTCGCGTGCGTTCCTCTGTTCATCGGTAAACATGCAACAGAGAGTTCTAGCTGTGTGCCATAAACTGTGTAAATAATGTAAATAAAGTTATCTGTAAAAGGAAGTTATCAATAGCTCCTTTATATTTAAAATTATACAAAAGTAATGCGAAAGTAATGTCATTACTTTTAAAAGTAATTTGTAATGGTAATTAATTACTTTCTGGCTGTGGTAATTTGTAATGTAATTTAATTACATTTCAGCAATTTTCAGCAAAGTAATTAGTAATGTAATTTAATTACAAAATATGAGTAATTTGGCCAGCTCTGGTGCAGGGTGGCGAGCAGTTGCTTGCGGCATCAACAAACCGGCGGTTGTTACAGCAGGGGTGGTTTTTACTGGGGAAACGACTGCAGTTGGCACTTCGACGGGAGCTAGAGAAGCGAGATCGATGTCTCATTGGTGTTGTACGTCGCAGTTCTGCAACCTCTAACGAAAGCTTTTTGACTTTCAAAGAAAGGTTACTTATGACTTCGACCAGCTTCTTATCGGTGGAGAGAGAAGGCGGCTGCTGCTAGGGCGTCCTCTGGCGCTGAAGAACTGACTTCCAAGATCTTGTCTGCCATCCTTACGAGCGCTTCAAGAGATGTTGCGTCGGAGGTTGAAATAATCATGCGCACGTTGCTTGGAAGCCTTTGAGTGAAGAGCTTGCGGATGAGGGAACAGTCGAGGCTGTCTGCTCGATCTCCTAGCAGCTGCTGCATGCGGTGAAGTTGCGACGGTTTTCGGTCGCCTAGTTCTTCGGCCGTGAGTAACTGCTGCAGCCGCTTTTGTTCAGAGGTGGTGGTGCGCTGAATCAACACGTTCTGAAGGCTTCATATGGAGTCTCAGGGGGAGAGCGGAGGAGATCTTTCTCGACTGATGTTTTTGTCTAAACTATACAGAGAGTTTTTTTATTTTTTTAGCTGCACCAAATATTTAAAAAAAGGGAACGTGAGATAGAGTAATTTGAGCTCTAGGGAAGTGTTAGTGGCCATGGCGGCCTCTAGAAAAAAGGTGAAATTAGGTAATTATTAGCTAATTAACTAAAATGTTTTAATTAACTTTTTTAATTTTTCACTTGATGGCACATGCTGTATTCAGAGGTTTGAAGATCGGCCACAGTATGGTCTAGCCGCGTCGTCAAATATGGATGAAAAAATTCCTAGTAGGCGCCACGCGGTCGAGAAATGTCACTTTGGTAAATGGAGTCAAACCGAAACTAAACAAGAAAGAGCGCCGGTAAAGTTATCGCTCCGCCCTTCCGGGCACGCGATTCGTCATTATCCCGGCCGGCTCGCGTAAGCAAGTGGAACCGGCCGTGATAATGACGAATCGTATGCCCAGAAGGGCGGAGCGATAACTCTACCGGCGCTCTTTCCTGTTTAGTTTCGGTTTGACGCTATTTACTAAAGTGACATTTCTCGACCCCGTAGCGCCTACTAGGAATTTTTTCATCCAAATTGGACGACACGGCTAGACCATACCGCGGCCGATCTTCAATCCTGTAAATGCATTACGTGCCCTCAAGTGAAAAATTAAAAGGTTAGATAAAAATGAAAGCCGTTTACAATTCCCTGTAACGCCGGTTAGAGCGCAGCTCTTGAGGAGGAAGATGGAAGCGTACTGAGGGATAGGTGACTCCTTGAGGTCACGTGACCTCAAGGGGGTCACGTGACTTCAGGGGGTCACGTGACTTCAGGGAGTCACGTGACCTCTGGGGCTCACATGACCTTTGGGGGTCACGTGACCTCAAGAGCTGCGCTCTAACCGGCGTTACCTGGGTGTCACGTGACCCACCCAGGTCACGTGACATCCCTAGGTCACGTGACATCCCTAGGTCACGTGACCCCCCGAGGTCACATGACCCCCTGACGTCACATGACCCCCTGAGGTCACATGACCCCCCTAAGGTCATGTGACCCCTTCAGGTCACGTGACCTCCGAGGTCACGTGACCTCTAAGGGGTCACGTGACTTCAGGGGGTCACGTGTCCTCAGGGGGTCACGTGACTTCTGGGGGTCACGTGACCTAAGGGGGTCACGTGACCTCGGGGGGTCACGTGACCTCGGGGGGTCACGTGACCTCGGTGGGGTCACGTGACCTCGCGGTTACGCCGACGCCGACGGCGACGCCGACGCCGCTCAAGCCGGAAACGGGCCCCTAAGAGCTGCGCTCTAAAACATTTTAGTTAATTAGCAAACTAATTACCTAAATTCACCTTTTTTCTGGAAGCCGCCATGGCCACCCCAGGGCTCAAATTACTCTATCGCACGTTCCCTTTTTTTTGAAAATTTGGTGCAGCTAAAAAAAAAATATCCTGTATAGGGTTTTGACGACGCAGTCAAAATTGGCCCGCTGTTAAGTTATTCTGTTCTTGCGGAAGAAGGCGTCGACGAGAAGAAACCAAAGCTCTGCATCACTTCCCCAGAATTCCGGCAGCCAGACGAAGATAGCGGCAGTGTGCGAGAGAGCATTTGCAGTCCAGGCTGCGGAATCGTCAGATGATGATCTACTTGCTTCGGGGTGGGACAACTCAAAGTCGAAGTCGGAGGTGTAGGCTGAAGTGTTGGGGTTTTCCGGGTCACAAATTTGCAGTCGTCGGAGCCTATAGTTCCTAGCCAAATTAACTATTCACTTACATACGTAAAAGATTACTTAAGTTGAGGACCACTTCTTGAAGCACCGAGCCATAGCCGCTGATGCTGCTCGTCGTATTCGTTCTCTGTGCGCGTGTCGAGCCATTCGTTCATTGTGGCTCCTGCCTGGTTCTGTGACGCATGAGCAAACTCGAGGTCGGTGCGCCGCCCTATGCAACAATGCCGGTCGCTACACTCTAAACTAAATAGTATTGCATTGCTGTGATAATCAAACCAGAAACAATTTACCTTCCAGCTGCAGCGAGAGCTAAATCTTATAAAAGGGACCAGTTCCATTTTTATCGGAGAAAGAAAGATAACGGGTTACCTGCTGGAACCGATTGCGAAATATCACCTTTTGTATATGTGCATTCAAAAACGAAAGGGATTCGAAGAAACTTGCACAGAGGAACAAGCTACAAAGTTTGATTTCGTTTGCACTTAACACAGGCCAAGTGCAGAGATGCGCGCTTAGCATTTTTCTACTCTAATACTTTCGCAGGTCATAGTCAGTTGTTCAGTTTGAACCTACTCAATGTTATTTTACATTTTTTTCAAGTAACATTGATGTTTAAAGTCAACAAAAAATATTGCCTCTAAAATTTACGCTTCTCAAGGCGTTTTGTAATGTTCAAATTTATGCTTCGTCCCTTAAATGAGTATATAGATGTAGCTAATAACACTATTTCATTAGTATTAAAACACATGAACTTTTGCGACACGTATGCTAACACTTATTTCGTTTTATTTTATGGCTAGAGCGTTCTTTTTTAAGTTTAGCGAATGCTATGTTGAACAGCATTCATATGAACCCTAAATGACCTACTACGTTGTGTCTTTTATTTACTTGACGTACACTTGATAACTACCGGTTTCCTGCTAGTCTTATTTATCTTGTTATATGCATCTCGGTATCTTTGCTACAAATAAATTAATCTTATTATTGTAATCTGCAACATTGCCAGAGTATTCAAAGCGATAATCAGCAATCGCCAATTCTATATACGACGTTTAATCATTTATAACGTTCTAGCTGGGAGCACGACCAACGTAAACCCTTCGAGAGTAGTGAATTAGAATTAAAACATAAATAATAAATAAAACGTAATAAAAAAAAATCATGGCAATTTATGACGCCTCTAAAGCTATAACTATTAGTCTATAAATTCTGATAAAGAAAGCTCGCCGAAGACACTTAAGTCTGCTTACGTGTTGTAATGCGAGAGCAGTCCTACACGGAGCGCATTTTTACAAGCAGCGCGCCACGTCTTTCTTTCGCACACGGTGCTCCGGCGGTGACATCAATCTCCTCCACTGTGCAGGTGCGGCGAACCCCGCCGCCCTCACGACGGCTTCCGTGAGAAAACATCTGCGTTGCTGTGATGTTCTTTGTGTTCTATTTCTGAGGCGCGTGCTTGATGACGTAGTTTTATTACCATCTTTGGGGGACAACGCCGACGGCTTTTCGCGTAATGGGACAAGTAAGGCTTTCGCCTTAAAAAAGTCCACGTTGCATCAACCAAATGTCGTTCTGGATTGGGGCATTCCTAAAAGAAACGCTATATAGTCTATCAGTCAAATGATGAGACATCTCCGGGTTGAGCGCAGTAAATATGACAAACTTATATCCCACAAGGGTGAATAAATACGCTTGTTTGAGGCTCACCAAATGAGGCGTCATCTTTCATGATTGGACACGTATATGTAGGATAACCGATACACAAAGTGGAAAAAGTATACTTTTTGTTTGCCGAGATGAGAAAATGGTATGTATTTTTTAAAAGTACTCGCTGGAAAGAACAACGTAAGAAAATGTTTTGGCTAGTGCTGTAGAGATAACTAAAGTCCCAATACATAAAACCTGACAGTGTGTAGCAAATGTTCAACTGTTATACTAAATATAAGTTAAAGTAAGTCGGAAGTTTACTAGGTTACTGTGGTACTAGGGCTTGCTCATTGCCGGCTGAAAACGTTTTACAATAGGATCATTGTCTAGTCACTTATATTTATGTTTCAAATATGTGTAAGTTCGTGCTGTGTTTGTGTATTTTTCGCATTTTGCGTCGTTTTTTCAGTTCAGCAAAAAAATCCTCTATCTTAAAAAAAAAATATATTTTACGACGCACAATTTAGATATTCATCTAAAAAACTCCAAACAAAAAGCGAACTGCCTATTTCTGAAAAGAAATGAATACTGATCCCGGAGCCATACCCCAAATCGGGGTTCGGCTCCAGTGATGTATCCCATTTGACCGCAATTTAAGGGAATGTAAAAAGGTATGAAATATAACTTTTACCTTTCGAGATCAGGGCAGGGCAGTCAATCAAACATCGATAACCTACATGCATACTTTTTTAATACCCCTTGCCTCCTAGAAATAAATAAATATTATATTTTAGTTTAATTACGTATCATCTTTTAGTAGTTCTAAACTAAGCGGTTTTCAAGAAGTAAGGTAAAAACTGCGAACTAACTTTTCGTAACTGAGCAACGCTTCTTTGTTCTATAATCGTTGTTTTTCTAGATTTTACAGGGATGGTACTGTGTTATTCATATACGTATACGCAGCTGCAATTAACATCCTGCAGCTGGAAATATAGAAACACAGTAAAATATATCGCCTCCGTTTTTGTCTTTATTGTTTCCACATGCAGTGCGAGGCCATGTGCTGTTTCCAGAAAAACACCACATGATCGCATAGCGCTTCTGATCAGAAAAATATTCAACCGTTGTGCACAAAAGTGGGTCGTATGAAGTTTTATTTTTTTTTTTACTTTGTGTCTCGTTTTTGATAGTGCGCACATTTAACGTGTGTGCCTTGGAGCCCGGAAGCTGATTGCAGGTTCAGTTCAGAAAGAAAGGTAAATACAAGAATTGCTTTCTATTCATGCAGAAGATAAAAGGAAAATGTCTGGGAACATGAAACGCTTTTACAGTTTGCAGTCATCTCAAGCACCTTAAGAATTATTCAACAAGAGTTTACTATTTATATTAGATACTTCTCAGTAGTTTTACATTAGAAGCATATGCCATCTTTTTGTTAATTTTTATAACTTTACCAGGTCTTTGCGTTGTTAAATATGCCCCAGGATTATCAGACACGCCATTTTTTGTTTTAAGTTCTTTTGGAAAGTGACGGTCATTATTGCTTTTCCGCCCAGCTCCATGGGTCAAGTGGACGTCCTTCTAAATTGAGAAGGGCCATCAATGTAAATTATCTATTCGAAAATTACATATCATGAAGCTGGATCGCTTCGTTTGATGCTTGCCAACCCAAAGTTTCTGTATTTAATATTATCAAGGTTTTACCAAAGTATACATGCATTTTGCAATCCAAAATTGCAATGCAGGAACGTATATAAATTTCAGGCAATTAAACTTTTCTCTTGCTCTCACTGGAATCAAGTTCTCCGAAAAGATAAAACAAATTGGTAGAATATATTTTATGTTCTTAGTTGATATTTAATTGTTTGGGCGATGTCTTTGTTGCTCAAAGCAAGAATGCCGATCCCCAAAATCTATACAACAGGAAAACCAAATTATCTCTACCGTTTATAGTGTGTAGGTTTGGCCGCCCATGATATATGCGACAGTACTTCATACCTGCTTTTGAGCGATACAACCAGCTGAGTGGAGCAGTTAACGTGCATTGCACATTTGTGGTTATGTCACGGGATGCCGGTTACAAATTCTTTCATAGTTTAACAGCAAGAACATGTTAAACACAGGAATGGTCCCTTAGTTCCGCAGTGCGAGTTCGCATTCCAAGCTCCCCGAGCTGTATTGCGCTAACAGACTTGGTCCCCAATCTACTTGCTTTATCGCCAGAAGAGGAGATCAGCACAAATCGGTGACATAATAGCCAAGAAACCTTCAGCCGATTAACGTCTAACTCGGTTCACCGGCTATTACCAGGGCAAACTCAAGGAGTGTTTACAACTTATGAATTGGATTCAGTGACAAATGCATTCTATTCTGGAATTTTGCTTGAACTGTATAGTGTGAAAAGTGGCATCGGTCATAGGTAGTAAATATATTTTCATGTCTCCCAGGTAAAACGCCAAAGAAAGACCTAACCTGGCCCTAGTGTAGACATTTCAGTGGCACAACCAGCACCGAAGCCACGTTCTGGCACTTGGTTTGATATTTAGGACCCAACGTTGCCAAGCGAAAGTTAAACAACCAGATATGAAACCTAATTGTAGCATTTGCCCGGGAACAGAGGTCAAAAGTTGCCCGGTGATAACTTAACAACATGGCAGTGCGACGCCTAACTACGGCACTTTTTTGTCAATTTAGAGTAAGAATACCCAATCATGTCGTATTACACCTGAGACTGTGTGTGTGCGCTTTGACGCGACTGTTAGGATAATTCGGGACATATCTCTCTCAAGGTCCGCAGTGTCCCATGAGGTCCGCAGTGTCCCATGAGGTCCGCAGTGTCCTATGATCCGCAGTGTCCCATTGTTAGGTCCTCGTCTCATGTGTGGGTTGTTTTGTATCTTTTGCGCGTGTTCCATCCGGTTCGAAATGTCTGCAACAAAGGAGTTTATCTGTAGAGTGTGGTTGGGAAAAAGTTCCGTGGGTACTTAAAGGCTGTTTGAGAAATAAACCAGTTAGCTGAGTTTGAGACGTTCTCTGTGTCTGTTCCTTCTACTGAAAGTTCTTCCGATTTCTTCCACCGCAGTCTCAGGTGTAATACGACATGATTAGCTACCACCAGCTCGCCTGCACTCTCACCGTCTTTTCAAGAATACCCACTCTTGGCAGAGAACATTACGTTTGGTTGTACCTCGGCATTTTTAGGCTTTTAGGCTCCTAAATTCCAGACAAAACCAAATGTGGAGTTCACGAACTATGCCGCTTGGTCTTTTATAGCAATCAACATCACAGATGGTCAGTAACTTAATTAAATCAAAGTATTTTACCTACATATTTCAAATACTCTGAGTATTTTGTATTTCGTATATAATAGGGTGAGTAATTGTCAATTATTTTACTAATAGTTTATAACTGGGTATTTCAAATACAATTGCAATCAAACACACTTTTCTGCCCCCTTCGCGTTATTGTGGTCATGTCAACATCCTGTCACGGTTTAAGTACACTAATCATTAAAAAAAAAAAGAAAAAAAAATGAAAGGGAAATGAAGAAGGAATGAAAACGACAATTTTAGGTTCGGAGCAGAAATACTGACTTTTTATTAGCATAAATTTATTTGTAAAAAAAAAAACAGAAAAAAAAAACAAAAAAACATCGCGCTAATTAAATATTGCAAAAAGGCTTCTTTGCCTAAATTCAACCTTTAAAATTAAGTTATACTTCGCCTCACCCTACGATGGACTAAAGCCAAAAGCTACGGACCGCCAGATCCAACCACGAGCCACTTAGAAATTGCCCGGTATTTCGCTTCAATGCACGTATCGGTGCCTGCGTTTTGGATCAGTGATGACGGAACGGGTGGACAGTGGCTCGATTCGAAGAGCACTGAGCTACTCAACAATTTTGCATCGCAAAGAAAGCCATGACATAAAGGCTCTTTGCAGCATCGAAGCTATAGAAACGATGCAGCGCTTTTGGATTCGAGCATAATTCGTCTACCCCTAATCAATCTTAAGCGTGTCATAGTATAGCGCGGAACGTGATTGGACCTGGCGGGCCGTGGCTTTGGCCTTTAGTCCATCGTAGGATGAGACAAAGTATAGCATCGAATCAAAAAATTCCTGATGTTGTACAGCTGTTACGGGAAAGTAACCGATGAACAGAACGGCAGAATCTTGACGCGCGGCGCTATCGTTCCCGAACACACCGACAGCAAGAGTGCCAGGCACGCTCTATGTTGCAGAACGGGGGCGGCCGGCGTAAAGCAGCCCATCGTATAGCCCGCATTTCCGAAAGCAATCTCATCCCTCACTTTCGGCCGAGCGATATGCCAGCGTGTTTAGGCACGTAAGACCGTTTATTTTATTTTTTTTTGCTTTGCGTTGTGAGCGGGAGTATTTCCTTTAGCGCTGTTTTACCGTAAGCTGACAATAGACCCCTTTCGAAAGACTAAATTATGTTGGCAGCTGTGGAATCCTTGCACAATGGCGAACTTAAACCGCAACGTCGCGGCACGCTTTATGCGCTTGGTTGGAGTAGAAGGAGGAAACACATCCACATAAAAAGGTGCTGCGCGTAGCGACGTTGCACTTTCGTCGACATTTGATTGTCTCGTCGGCTCCTAACCGCTCACAACGCCCGCGTAAAAACATATACCAACATAATAAACGGGCTCATGTAACCACGTAGGCGCATCGCTCGGCTGAAAAGTGAAGGATAATATAGTTTTTGAAATGCAGGCATTAGGATAGGCTTCTTTCGGCCGACCACCCCCGCTTTGATACATGGAACGTGCACTCTCGGCATCTGAGCGCTCGGGTACAAAAGCGCGGCGTGTCCCGATCTCGCCGCTCCGGTCCTCCGTCACTTGTGCTCATCTTTTTTCGTTGAAGCTATACCTGCCTATCCTATGCCGAACAATGATTGATTCTGAACAGATTTTTTTTTTTAAGCGCCTAATTTTCGCCAGACATTGACTCTACACATTTGAGCAGGGCCTTGTTTTCCTCGGGATTAGATTTCAGTCAGTTGACGTTAAATTATGGAAGGCAAATGTATTTTTAACAGTATTTGAAGATTATCATATTTACTCCCCCTTAGCGAAAACTAATACGTTTGAAATATACCACATTCTAATTTGAGTGTATTTGAAATACAGTTCATAATTGTAAGTACACGAAAAATATACCGAAAATATAAACTTCTTTTTGTTTACTTGGTACTAAAATATACTTCTAAAAATCATTTTAAAATACCTTTACTTAAACTACATTTGAAGTTCCCTTCATGCGTTTTGAAATATGTAAATACTAAATTAATAGGCACAAAATACCTTTCACGTATATTTCTTGAAATATGTATTTAATTCATGCAAAATATACTCCAACCCTAAAAAAATGGAGCAATCAAAAATACGTGCAGAATACTCTTAAAATACCTGAAAATCGTAAATACTGTTGTGTTATACTCTAAGTACCTTTTGACTGCAATACTTTGGTAGTTTGACTTAAACTACCAAAATATTGAAAAGCTCCCCTTCTGAAGTTCACTTCAAGCAGATATGGAGCACACTGAAGCGCCTAGATACAACATTTGATTAGTTTGTCAATTGAATTGCGCAGCATCGCACTGATAAATCAGCCCAGTTTATGTTATTGTTTCCTTTTTTCTATCAAGAACACACCTGATCAGTTCCTTGCACACCAATCACAAACGGGGTTCGGGAACTACAACCACAACATTTGCTGATGCTGGAAAGCTTCAGCAGGTGCTGTGAACAGATATATTTGGCGTGGTTTTGTTAGCACAATGTTAGTTCACTGAACGTGTATACTCACCATTGTACGTGATGTGAATAGTGACTTTAATACAGTGACATTAACTACCATATTAAATAGTCAAATACTAAAAAGGAAAGGCAAAACAACTACTGTAAAATATTTATTTTTCGCGGGCTCAATATTTCGCGATTTAGGTCAAAGTTGGAGTTTTCAAATAATTCGCAAATTCTAATTTTCACGACGCGCTGGGATCGCAATATAGATTTTAATGTTTTTACTTTTTGTCAGAATTGTTCACGGGACCTATTTTTCGGATTTGTAGGCGATTCGCGAACTTTGCGAGAATTAGGTCCACACGAAAATAAAGTCGTTTACAGTATTTTAAAGTGAAGAAACTGCCTTGATTCGCTTCGTCCTGAGTGGTGCTACGCAGAGAAGCAATAACATGTATTTGATGAGCGGTTTGTATGGATATTGTTTTAGGGACTGTGCCAAATTGTTATTAGTTGTACCAATGCAGTTTAGTAAGAGATATCGTCCACGAACTTCAAAACACTGTTTCCCTTTTGACAGACTCCCGAGGATAAGATCGAATACTTGGAACCTTAATAAGCGCAGAGGTGGTCACCGAAGAAATGATTACCTTCAATATGTAGGCTATATAAGGCTCTAGAGCAGTCAACGAGACTGTGAATCAGCGGTTCAGTGCGTCATGGTGTTTGTGTTTGTGTTAGTTTCTAATGTAGCTTTGTGAGATGTATTTAGTAGGGCCTTCAAATACCACAGGGACACCATTTGCTGACAAAATCAAAAAAAAAATTGTGCAACCGGTTTTTAATGCACAAAATGGCATCTTGAGTGTGAAGGAAATAATATTTTTGGTATGTTTAAATAATTTTTTATTCATCTTTATAATGTATTTTGAATACCTTACGCGCGTATTTCGAATGCGGCCAAAATAATACAGAATAAATACAAAATGAATATTCGTACTAAATATATTTCAACTTCGTTTGAAGTACGGCCTCTTTTTGCTAAGGGCCCCGTTTTTCTGCATCTTATAAAGACCTATCTGATAACTGCAATTCAATGCATGATTCAATACATTTCGTCATATATATTTCCTTTTTTATTTGAGGCATTTTGTGAAAATGTTTTCAGTCCTGATTGTCGTTATATTTCGTCAAATGTCTTATGATCCACTTTGAATTTTTTTTGTGTATTCTTATGAACACAATTTATGCCACATCTGTAAATGTGTACTGAAAATGCATACACAGCTAAACTTTAATTAAATTAAATCACACTAAAAAGCATCTCATATTCAATGCAGCATGATCCATTGTTTGTTTTAATTTCTGTATTGCTATATCGACCATAAATATTTGAAGATTTCCTCTACGATATCTTAGAGACCTTTCTAACGATTTTCTTTGTATTTTTCAGACCTCGTTCACGATAACAACAATCATGTTGATGATGATATTTTGTTCTTCTCTTCTCGCCACTTGCTACTCCAGCAACCCGACAGAACAATTCTTTAAAGTATGTTGCACTTGTTTTATACCAGATATTCTCCGGGCTTGCACAGACAGACATGCTAAATTAAGTGGTTATGGAAGTAGATGTAACAGAAAGAGAAATGCTTTTGGCAGCACCCAACCGCGGTAGGTGGGAGGTAGGTTGTATTATTACTTCTCACCGGATGTTCTCGCAGACACGTTCAAGGGCTACATAAGCACAACTGTATATAGCTGAATCACGAGCTTTCACTTGATAGTAAAGGCAGAATCAAAAGCAAGATGCGAAATTTTAACCCTAAAGGTTTCCTGAATCTAGAGTTGGCATTGAACTCGAAGATGGTGCTAGCTGTTGTTTTAAGGTGACCTGTAGGAGAGGCGGCGTCCACGCCTAAATGTCGCAAAACAAACAAACAAAGAAACTGACATTATTTCTGAGACGCTTCATGGATAAAAAAGTTTCCCAAAACACTTCTAATTTTATAATGATGCAAGAAAGGTTCAACCCTTTGTATATTCCGTCGCCATTAAATGTACGCTTTCGCGAACTATCAGCAATCTTGAAGTGTGGCTGGTTTATGTGCTACGACAAACCCCTTGAGGATTTCCTTAGTCAGACTTGGTAGAACCAACTACAAATATTACAGATATTAAGCAGAAAGTAAATGTTAAAGGAGCTGTGTAACGATTTTAACATTGGAAGAATTTGCATCTTCTACTTTTGGCATTGTTTCTTTTGTCATAATGGACAGAAAACACATCCGCTTCCTTCGAAGTGTTGCGATTCCGCCGCGTAATCGTGAGGCAAAACTTAGAATATTTCTTGACCGGCAGCCGCGACCGGCGGCCACGAGAACCACGCGGCGTGACGTCAAAGGGGACTTGTAAAAAGAGAGGAAGTTGTGCAAATACCCAGTTCGATCAAAGGTAATTTTTCTCTAAATCTTGTCGTTCCAACCTAAATACAAATGCGTCAAAGACCTGGTATAATCGACAAAACTTTTATTCTACTGAGTTTGAATTGCGCCATATATCAGAGGTCAACAAAATTGTCGCCTTTATCTGCCGCCGCGAACAGCCGCCAGAAGCGAGGGGGACGGGGGCGGAGCCCGACGGGGTGGCCTGACCCGGACTAGATTTCCTCCTTTCGCCACGTTGATCGCGCTGCGCAAGCACGTGGTGACGTGGCCGCAAGCGGATGAGTTCTCGCTGCACACTGATGGCACTAGAAAGGGGGCTTCACCGACACCCCGCGCGTCCCCCTTTCACGTCACAACGCACGTGACTCGGAAGTCGGTGAAGGAGTTGATAGGTGCCGAAAACCTCAATTTTCTCAATTTTTAAAATAAAACTAGGACATAGAGGCAAAAGCATTTTCTCTTTTGTTCTTTACTTCAGAAAAGTCGAGATAACAACTCCCAAATTATTTAAGCACAGCACTGAAATTGTTACACAGATCCTCCAAATAACGCTAGAGAGCTAGTTTTGGTATACGTTAGGACGATCAAGTCGAGCATTTATTGTGCTTAACGAAATTAAAAAAACATTGTAGTATCAATTGGAATATTTTCATGGAGCAAGCTTTGTTATGCCATGACACATGACAAGAAAATATATTCCAGTAAAAAAATAGTTCACCTCTTCAAGTGGTAGTGTCTTGTTGGGTTTTTATGCTCCATTGTTGATTCAACATTAAAAAATATCTTGTTGTGAACAATTACACACATGCCTGCTTCGTGATGTGCTATGAACATGAAGAAAAATTTATGGTGGTCGAGAAACTCTTATCTTGTCTTCTGGGATTCGAAATGACTTGTCATGCATTATAGAAACTTTTCACGGCTCTTAAAATTTTAATATAACGCAGTAATTTTAGTAAAAATCAATAATCACCTGGATTTGTAAGGATATGATAAATGATTTTTCAGTCACTTTGGAGATTTATTTAATGTCGGGTTCTAAATTGGGCCAGTTGTTAACAGTTAACCATGATAGAATAAACACGGACGACGAACAAAAAACGAACACTCTCCTTTCGTGCTCGTCTCTTGTTCGTCATCCGTGTTTACTGGGGCTTTATTTTATCAGATTTACTTCAAATTTAAACTCTTTGACTATTATAAATAAAGTCAGGAGACAACTGGGTAAGTTAAACCTGCAAGGTTTATAGTGAGAAAAGCACCTGTATTTAGGGTGTTTCCTACGAGGAGTTATTAAGAAGTTCCCGCACTAACAGCACCGAACAGAACCAAAGCATTGTGCCGCAGCGCAACGCCAGGGGATATTTCCAGGAAATTTACCAGCCAGTCAGCCAAAATTAATTTGGCGAAGTCAAAGTGATTCCAAGTTGCGCCGCTACCAAGCTTAGAATTTATTTTACATTGTTCACACTGCTAGACCTAAATGAAAAGCTTGAACAAAATGCGTGCATAAGATTTTGCGTAAAAATTTAACAAGAACACGTCAGAAACCCAGATATTGCTACGGAAAGCATTTTTTGGACTTGTTCCAGGAAATACACAAATCTGTAAATGATATGGGCGTTTTTAGCCAGATCAAGAATTGCTTGAAGACAATCAACAAGCAGTACGTCATTCAAGAACCGTTACTCCTAAAAGGTTAAAAAAATTAGCGTGTTACCTTATAGAGGCCGTCAGAAAAACATTTCGAACATCTGATCAAGTCGGCGTAGTCTGTTTCGAGTGAATATTTATCATGGGACGAATTCACGCCTGTTGTGTGCAACACATCCTGTCGATCGTGTGTAAAAAAAAGATATCTTCCAAGATTTCAAGAACACAGTTTTTGGTTTGGAACAACATACATGCACTGCATCCATATACTCCTTATTTGGTCATCCATGACCCTTGAAGGTTCCTTAAGATGGAGCCTGAAAAGACGGTTCACTCGAGCAGATTCAGGAAAAGACGAAGGTTCTCCTGAAAAACCTGAATCACAAGAGGCTTTTCGACAGTGGCAGACCCGCTAAGACCGTTGTAATGCCCCCATTACTCATTAATCTGGAATTTTTCGTTCCTCTAAAGCATCGTCCATAATGTGAGTTATTCATAATAACAAAACAAACCTGCATGTGTTTACCCAATTCGTTCCCAAATGTTTTGCTTATTTAACGTGGATTTAATAGTAACGCGATTCGTATTAACGAGACACGTCTGTACCTCTAAAAAAGACTTTTTTGAGGGACATAATAGTAAAAAAACTTGGTAACCTCGTATGTCGCTCTAAAACGAGTTCGAGAACATTTTGGTGCGACCTCGTGTTTCCCAGCGCGGCAAATGTATAATAGAGATGATCATTTAGAAGAAGTTAGGAAATTGAAAATAGTAATATAATTTTGTTTTTTGTATTCAGAATTATCCCACCCAACGTTTTTTAGTTAATTTACGAACTTTTGTCAATTTTGTTAATTTAAAACACGCACGCGAACACACACACACACACAAACACAAACACACACACGGGAGGACTGCGAGAAATTCCCGCACTTTGCAAGGTCAGACTATGCCAAACGCGGGAATTACTCGCCATCCTCGTGTGTGTGTGTGTGTGTGTCTGTGTGTGTGTGAGTGTGTGTGCGTATATCTGCGTGTGCGTACGCTTGCGTGCGTGTGCGTGTGCGTGTACATGTGTGTTTGCGTGTGTGTGTGTGTGTGTGCGTGTTTGTGTGTGTGCGTGTGCGTGTGTGTGTGTGTGGGTGTCCTTTATGATTCGAGGTTGTGTGCGGTTGTCGGTATAGGTAGAAAGTTAGGGTACACTGTATAGTGGGCGAGGAGGTCCTTTGAATTGTGAAAGAGGACTGGTACATGTATATCAGGCGATGGTTGCTCTAAATAATAAACTTCAAGCTGTGTTAGAGATCCATAGTAACCCTGAGACGTAGGGAAAATAAAAAAAACGGAAAAAACAACCAAGTCTTTACATCAATGCCATGCCGTTTTTTTTTGTTTTTTTTTTTTTTCGTCTTAGGGTTATTATGGATGTCATTCACAAGCTCGCCTTGAATGTTTACCTTACTTCACCGTAAGAGAGTCTTCGTTGTTCTCTTTGTTTTCTTTCCTGCGTCTCAGGGTTACTATGGGTGTCATTCACCAGCTCACCTGCGGTTTTTACCTTCTTTCCTGTGGCATTACGTTTTTTGTGCAACCGGAATATTCCATAATCTCAGTGCAATTCTAGTCTGATGATAGCATCACCAAACTGAATAGAGAAAAGCTCCGAATAATTCTTGGAATCTCAGTTCGAGCTTACACATTAAACGTAAACAATAATCATAGTTGATGTTTTTTTTTTATTATTATACCAAAATATGTTCAAGTGTGTGCTACGCAGCTCTGTGGAACAGCTCAAGTATTGTGCTCAGCCCCTAACCTGTTGGCTTGGTCCGACCGTTTTTTAAGGACACGGAAACAAGACCAATCCTTCTCTACGAGTGCTACCAGAGCGGAAACAGTATCGATGCGCCAGGAACCAGTAACTTTACTCTTCTCTATGACGGCACGAGCAAAATAACAAAAGCACGTGAAGGTGCCACGTGGTCAGCAACAAAGGGATCTACTGAGTCTTACGTTGTGTATGTTTGACCGAATTTTTAATTAAAAATAGTATGACCGCTGTAAGCATGTATAGTAAATGTGATTACCTTAATATTATTGCCAAGTATTATGGGGTGGAGAATTCGTTCCTGAAAATCCTTAAGCGTTTATTAAACAAAAAATAATTACAGAGACATTGATTATGCCTTTTTTTATGCCGTCCGGACTGTATGAAATGTTTCCTAAAACTTAAGCAGGATGGCACATCATTTGAAAATAGGCGTCATCATTGCCTAATTGTAAATGTCAATACGTGAACGAGTAATAACAATTGTTCATATCGCTGTACACACGATAGTTCACAAATCCTTGTGTTTTTCTAACAATATCTTTTTCGGAGATAAATGTTCAAAAGTGTGCCAGCAAGAGTAAAATATAGTATATATCTTAGGTTTAATGTAAGGGAAGTAGCCAAAATTGTAGTTCTGCCATGATTCTATAGATATTACCGCGCGCGCAGCTGGCCAAGTAGGCAGCGTGCGCGTGGCCTAACGGTTGTCGCGCTTGCTTTCCACGCTGAAAGCCAGGGTTCGATCCCTGGCCGCGGAGGCACATTTTTTTTTTTTTTTTTGACTCTGTAAAGTAATGTTTTGGTAAATTTGAGAACCATGTTGCTTGTTCGAGGTCGGAATGTTCTACGCGCCGAACCTTCCACGCCGATTATTCCAGAAGCCCACACGTGTACATAAGGGGCTCCGCGTGGCGATCTGCATTCAGTCTCGCCCCAGCGTTCGATCCTGCGGTTTCGCCGACTTCGACGCCCGCGACGCTCTGTTATTATTCTTTGTACCCCTTTTATTTTTGGCACAAGTTCGCCACATTAAACGTTTATTTCTTTCTGTTTATTTATTATTTTTTGGTCACCACCCGTGACACTTTGGTGGAGGTGCGGGGTAACGGATGCCCGTGCAGCGTTCCCCTCCGAGGGCCCGCAGTGCAAGTCCGACGCCAAGCCCACGAAGAACCAACGAAGGCACTACCGAGATCCGGTTCAGTCGTCGCAACCAAGGCCTACACCCGGGATTCGGACTTCTGCCGCCCAGGACCAAGCAGCCAACGAAGCCAACGATGGCCAACCAGTCGCCGACCCCCGCCGCTCCTGCCGTCGTCTACCTGCCCGCCGCTCCCCGCAGGCCGACTCCCTTCCACGGCGAGATCCATGAGGATGTCGAAGACTGGATCAAGCACTACGAGCGTGTGGCGCGGCACAACGGATGGACTAGGGAGCAGCGCCTCCAGAACCTCTACTTTTCGCTGGAGGGTACTGCGAGGCATTGGTTCGAGAATCACGAGGCTTCGCTTACGTCGTGGGACATCTGTGTGGCCGAGTTGCAGCGGACGTTCGCCACCCTACACCGACGGGAGAAGGCAGAACATCTCCTCCGAATTCGAACGCAGGGCCCCGACGAAAGCGTCACAAGCTTCGTAGAAGATGTCCTCCGCCTGAGCGCCCGTGCCGACCCACGAGCCACAGACGACAAGAAGCTGCGGGTCCTTATGCGCGGGGTGAGAGACGACATCTTTGGAGGCCTCGTGCGCAACCCGTCGGGCACCGTCGAAGCCTTCGTCACCGAGGCGACAAACATCGAGCGCGCCCTCCAAGCGCGCGCTTCCCACTACCAGCGACATCCAAGTGTCGCTGCAACCGCGCTGCTTAGCGGCGAGAACGCTCCTGGAACGGACATCCGCGAAATTATCCGGGAGGTCGTCCGGGAGGAACTCCGCCAGTTGCTGCCAGCCGCAAGTCGTCCAGCGACACTCTCCATTGCCGAGGCTGTGCGCGAGGAAGTACAACGGGCGCTCCAACCAGAGGTTCCTGTCACCACGGTGGCACCGGAGGAACCGACGTTGAGCTACGCTGCCATAGCCCGACGACCGCCGCAAGCTCCCCGCCAAGCCGCGGCGCCACCCCGAAGACACGCCCCAACGCCGCAGTATCCCCGACGACAGGAAGATCAGGCGCACGTTCACCCAGACCGACCTGCGCCGAGGAAGACAGACGTCTGGAGGACGGCCGACCGACGCCCGCTGTGTTACCACTGCGGGGAAGCCGACCATGTGTACCGCCGATGCCCATATCGACGACTCGGGCTGCGTGGATTCCACCCAAACGACCCACGCCCCCCGTATGGTGAACGCCCTCGGGAGATCGACGAGTATCTGCAACGACCTCAGTCCCCCGAGCCTGCGTCCCGCCGAGAGTTCCAATCGCCTTCACCACGACGTCCAGTTTCGCCGATGCACCGACCCCGACGTGAAAGCCTGTCGCCCCTCGCTCCACGCCGGGGAAACTAGGCGCGGCAACCCCTGGAGGTGGAGTTGCCGAAGACAACCGACGCCAAGATCCTCCACGAACGTCGGAGGGCCCCCACTCGAACGCTACCGGAGACCGAAACGACGCTCCTGAAACGGTGTCCAACAACCTAAACGTCATCATCGACGGCCACGACGCATCGGCACTCGTGGACACCGGAGCAGACTACTCAGTCTTGAGTGGGAGGCTCTCCCGCCGCCTTCGAAAAGTCGCGACGCCGTGGGATGGACCTCAAATGCGAACCGCCGGAGGGCACCTCATCACACCAGTCGGGAGGTGCACTGCTCGCGTCGAGATCCACGGTGAGACGTGCCCTGTGAAGTTCATCGTTCTGCAAGACTGTTCGAGGGACGTTATCCTCGGAATGGACTTTCTCTGCGAGTATGGCGCCGTCATCGACCTCGCTGCAAACCAGTTGACGCTTCGAAAGCCCGTCGTGCCGCCGGTGGAGATCAACACGACGTCAACCGCGATCCGAGTTATCGCCGACCATGTGAACCTACCGCCGCGGTCGAGTGTTTTCGTCACCGTTATAACCGACGCAGCCATGCACGGTGAAGCTCTTCTGGAAGGCAGCGTCCAACTGCTCCTCGAAAAAGGAATTGGTGTAGCAAGAGGCGTGACGGATCTCCAAGAAAGACGTACAACTGTTCTTGTGACGAACTTTCGAGAGGAGCCGCAGCACCTAACGAAAGGTACCACCGTGGGCCACATCGAGGAGCTTCAGGCGCCAGCCGTGGTCACCGCAATCTCCGAGGAAACCTCGTCGCCACAGCAGAAGTGCACGACACCGCTGCCGCTCGACATCGACCCCGAGCTCCCAGCTCCAAAGAGCCGGCAACTGGTTGAACTCCTCGCCGAATACAGTGACTGTTTTGCCACGACATCGAAAGTTCGCCAAACACCAATGGCGAAACATCGCATTATTACTGACGACGACGCACTCCCTGTCCACCAGTCGCCGTATCGAGTCTCCTTAAAAGAAAGGAAAGTGATTCAAGATCAAGTCCAGGAGATGCTCGACGACATCATTCAACCCTCAAGAAGTCCATGGGCGTCCCCAGTCGTCCTTGTAAAGAAGAAGGATGGGACCCTGCTGTTCTGCGTGGACTATCGTCGACTGAGCTCTGTGACGAAGAAGGACGTCTATCCGCTCCCCCGCATCGACGATACGTTAGACCGACTGCGCCACTCCCGATATTTTTCGTCGATGGACCTGAAGAGGAATTACTGGCAGGTTGAAGTCGACGAACGTGACCGGGAGAAAACTGCCTTCGTCACTCCCGACGGACTGTACGAATTCAAAGTGATGCCGTTCGGACTTTGTACAGCACCAGCCACCTTCCAGCGCGTCATGGACACCGTGCTGGCAGGTCTGAAATGGCACAGCTGCCTCGTCTACCTGGACGATGTCGTGGTATTCTCACGAGATTTCGACGAACACCTCAGACGACTTCGAGCCGTGCTTCAAGCCACCAAGACCGCCGGCCTGTCACTCAAGCCAACAAAGTGTCGGTTCGCCTATGGGGAACTAAAGTTCCTCGGCCACGTCGTGAACAACAAAGGTGTTCTACCTGACCGCGAGAAGACCCGCGCCGTAGCTGCATTTGCTCCGCCGTCTGACAAAAAGGCAGTAAGAAGATTTCTCGGACTCTGTGCCTATTACAGGCGCATTGTTCGAGACTTCGCCAAACTATCCGCACCGCTGACACACCTCACGAAGGACGCCGTGAAGTTCGAGTGGACAAAAGAACACCAAAGGTCATTCGACGAGCTCAAACGAAGACTCCAGACGCCCCCGATTCTTGGCCATTTCGACCAGTTTGCTGAAACCGAGATCCATACCGACGCCAGTAACATCGGACTGGGTGCGGTACTAGTCCAAGTGCAGGACGGTGCAGAGCGAGTTATCGCATACGCAAGTCGGACGCTGTCTAACGCGGAGACGAACTATTCAACGACTGAAAAGGAGTGCCTTGCTGTCTTCTGGGCAATAACAAAGTTTCGCCCATATTTGTATGGAAGTCCTTTTCGCGTGGTTACAGATCACCACTCGCTCTGCTGGCTAGCGAATCTGAAGGACCCCTCCGGACGCCTCGCTCGGTGGAGCCTACGACTGCAGGAGTTCGACATGACCGTGGTGTACAAGTCCGGCCGGAAGCACAATGATGCCGACTGCCTGTCCAGGGCCCCAGTCGAGGCCGGTCCTTCCTGCACCAAAGAGGACGACGATGAGTGTTTCCTTGGCGCTCTGGATGTCAGCGACATGGCAGCACTCCAGCGAGACGACCCTGAGCTGCGAGCACTCATCGAGCATCTAGAGGGACAAGGAAGCGCACATCCGACAAGGTGTGCTCTACAAGGAGAACTTCAGCGACAACAGCACGGCGTGGCTGTTGGTGGTCCCTTCCAGCCTTCAAGAAGAAATTTTTCATGCCTGCCACGATGACCCGACGGCGGGACACCTTGGTTACAGCAGGACTCTTGCCAGGATACGCAAAAAGTACTACTGGCCCAAGCTTGCGAAGACAGTGCACCACTACACCCGATCTTGCCACGAGTGTCAACGACGGAAGAAGCCACCGACGACACCGGCAGGACTTCTTCAGCCTATTACGCCGCCATCTGCCCCATTCCAGCAAGTCGGTATGGATTTACTCGGACGTTTCCCACCGTCGACGCAAGGAAACCGATGGATCATTGTCGCAACCGATTATCTCACGCGGTACGCCGAGGCAAAAGCCCTTCCATCAGGAACGGCTGTTGAAGTCGCGAAGTTTTTCATCGAGTCCATCGTCCTCCGGCACGGCGCTCCCGAAGTACTGATCTCAGACCGTGGATCATCATTCATGGCCCAGCTGACGCGGGAAGTCCTTCGTCTCAGCCACATCAGCCATCGTCGCACCACGGCGTACCACCCGCAGACCAACGGGCTAACGGAGAGACTCAACAAGACCATCGCCGACATGATCTCCATGTACGTCGACGTGGAGCACAAGACATGGGACGAAGCGTTGCCGTACGTCACATTTGCCTATAACACGGCCGTACAAGAGACCACCGGAGTGACACCCTTTCAACTGGCGCATGGGCGCAAGGTAACGACAATGGTGGACGCTATGTTACCCCACGAACCGGCAGTCGACGCATGCGACGACGCCCAGGTGATTGCCCAAAGGGCAGAAGAAGTCCGTCAGCTCGCCAGACTCCGGATTAAGGCTCAACAACGTGTCAACACTGGCCGCTACAACCTTCGTCGTCGGGACGTCCACTTCCAGCCCGGAGAGAGGGTGTGGGTGTGGACACCGATCCGCCGCCGTGGTCTCAGCGAGAAACTCCTGGAGCGCTACTTTGGGCCCTACGAAGTGCTTCGTCGACTCGGGGATCTGAACTACGAGGTGATGCCCGACGGAACACGGACTTCCTCACGCCGCCCTCCACGACCGGAAGTCGCCCACGTCGTGCGACTGAAGCCGTACTGCGCTCGAGAGGACTGTGGACCTTATGTGTTTTAAATGACTCTTTAGTTTACCGTCCTTTTTATTTGCTTTGTTTTGTTTTGGGGTTGCATCGGGACGATGCACTTTTTTGTAGCGGGGGTAATGCCGCGCGCGCAGCTGGTCAGCTCGGCAGCGTGCGCGTGGCCTAACGGTTATCGCGCTTGATTTCCACGCTGAAAGCCAGGGTTCGATTCCTGGCCGCGGAGGCACATTTTTTTTTTGACTCTGTAAAGTAATGTTCTGGTAAATTTGAGAACCATGTTGTTTGTTCGAGGTCGGAATGTTCTACCCGCCGAACTTTCCACGCCGATTATTCCAGAAGCCCACACGTGTACATAAGGGGCTCCGCGTGGCGATCTGCATTCAGACTCGCCCCAGCGCTCGATCCTGCGGTTTCGCCGACTTCGACGCCCGCGACGCTCTGTTATTATTTTTTGTAGCCCTTTTATATCTGGCACAAGTTCGCCACATTAAAAGTTTATTTCTTTCTGTTTATTTATTGTTTTTTGGTCACCACCCGTGACAATATAATACTCAATAGTATGCTGATGGAAAATTAAATATAGTGAACAAGATTATTTGTCTATAGTTACTTAACTGTCTTTGTTTTTATATATTTCCAGTGGCACTCTTTTTGTTCTCTACAATGAGGAGAGAAGTTTCGGAGCGATGTTTTCCTTTGGTAAGTAAATTGAACATAAACAATTGCTAACGGTCACAACGTACTTGGAAGGGCGAGGCGAGGAATCATCAGTTGCTGTATTCGATGAGGTATATGTGTTTTAGCTGACAGGGATGTAATCTGTAAAGACAATGAAACGCCAAGGACAGCTGTAACGTTATACTTTTTGTACTAAATTTTGAAGGCAATGCTTTTGTTGGAGCCTTACTTTATCCCAAAACTCAAAGTAGAGGCATGCTTTGTTTACAGAAGTCTGACAAACACCAAGTAGTAATTTTTCGCCTATGGGGAACGCTTCTTCTGCTTCAATTGGACTTGTCCAAGTAATAATTCAGATATGAGAGAAAAAACTGAACCTAGGCTTATCCAGTTTAGGTGCAAAAGTGCAGCACGCATCAGAAATAAAATTGTATCAAGTGTTTTTTGCGTAGAATTTTAAAACAATTCCTGAAACTAGGGTGTTCCATTTTTCGCAACAAACTGTCAGCCACGGCGTACGCAAGGGATTGAAGAAACATACTAATTAAAAGCATTATTATGAACAGTTTACTAATTACTTTTAATTTGTGAAAATAAATATATAGGTTCAATTGGAAACTTGCTGCGCGTCATTCAAAAACCACTAAATCAGTCAATTTTAGGATGACGTGTAGCACGAGGGAAGAGCGGGGGTGCGCTAAATTTACCACTCGTTTAGCAGACGGAAGGCCGGCGATTCAAAAGCGCGGATGATATTCTGATCATTCGCGTTATCGCGTCTCCGGCGGACTTTTTTTGTTTTGTGAAATCACAAATATAACTGTGGACCAATGCTGCGTTATTGTAATTAGAATCCGGCGGAAGGGCAAAGATATAAAATTGGCTTCAACTTCAACTTGGTTATTTGGCCACAATAAAGGCCACATGACCCGCTCTGCTGTTTAGTGGTTCTGCGTTGGTACGGCTTAATTTATATTGGAGCAACTTGCTTTTTGCTTAGTCCATATTTCTTCAGTTAAACTCAGCCTTTCAAATGTCTACAAAACAAATGTAGCACCTATTAACCTCTATGTTCATACACACCGCGATATGTTGGAGAACATGTTGATGTGCATTGATGATGAGGAAACAGCTTGAAAACTAAATGATTGCACAGAAACAGGACTAGAAACACGCAAATTCTACTAACTACAAGTTTTTAGTATTTGATCTATCTCGCTTTTCGGTCTAGTCTTCTTCCTCATCAACTTTCAAGAAAAACACGTACACACACACACGCATACAAACGCGCGCGCGCGCGCACACACTTTGTTGTGACGCGTGGACTGTCACTACGAGTTACTTGTTCGAAGCACACCGTAGATGTTTCTTTTCTTTGTTATGAAGCGTGATCGAAGGACTGCTGACAGATCCTTTTGAATTTATAATTTGTTCAGCGATGATAGAACGCGTAGGGAAACATGACGAACACCATTATGGTACGCTTTTGACCCTGTCTTATGGGCCTCATTAGCCCATAGCGTCGGCTGCGCCTGTAATTAAGCTGAAAAGAAGTATAGTGCCTCTAGTGTATCTAGTGCATAAAATTGAAAGAATAAAACACAGAGGGCCAGCACAGGACAACCACTTTCTTTCATTTAGCAACGGCGTTTAGTTTGGGCAAAGACATTGCACCCTGAGCGAGACCCCGACAAGATAGGTTGATAAGGAGAAAGGTAACAGGGAGATGGAGAGGGTGATATGGGGGACGGAAACGAAGCCCGGGGGGCTGGAAAGGTGTTAAAGAGGAAGAAATACTGGGAGATTTCATTTCATTTATTGTCCACAAAGGCATCTGGCGATGCATTACATGAGGGGGGATAGCAAAAAATGGGGAAAAGTCGCGATATACACATTGCATGAATAAAGAATGATCTGGGACTAGTTTTCACATAGAAAACACAGCAAACGCCATACACACAGAATGTAAACCAACAGCTGAACATAAGCGAATTCCGTACTCTAAAATAAAACAAAAATAACAATGGGATAGAAGGTGATTATTATGAATACAAAAGGACATCAGGGAGCAACAAATTAACAAAACAGTTCTTCACACCTCCGCTTAAGTCGATTCGGGTCAGATAAAATTACAACGTCGTTAGGAAGACTATTCCAGTCTTTTTTCGATAATGCGAGTAGAGAAAACATGAACAAGTTGGTGCGTGACTTAATGGGTTCCACTTTGCACGAGTGATCAAACCTAGCAGACGTGAACTGTGCAGGTGAACATAAGAATTTGCTAAATATTGTTTCGTCGTAATATATTTGATGAAAAAAACATAAACGAGCAATTTTTCGCCGCGTTTCTAACGGGTATAAACCCAAATTTCTTTTTAGACCAGTGGCACTTGTTAGGGGCGAATACTCATGACTGATAAAGCGCGCAGCTTTATTCTGTAGACCTTCTAATTAGGGCTGGGAAATTGATCGATTAACCTTCCGATTAATCGATTAAGGCTTTAATCGCAATCAAATTTTTTAACCGGTTAGTCGGTTGTTTAATCGGTACTCAAAACGAAGTCTACTGGACGCACGGATGGCTCTATCTTGGACGACCTGGCAAAACTATGGGTGACTCATGCCCCCCCCCCCCCCCCCCCTTAAGAAAAACGCTGCATGGCGTGTATCCGGTCGTTCTGTCTTGAGCGGTTTTCCGTTCCCAGCCAGGTGCAATAAGCAAGGTTCAATGAGGATATACATTACAGTTCTGCCGAGCCCACACGTTGGGCCAGACGAACAAGCCGGGCCCACAATTGATCCCCGCGCGACCGCGAAACTTCAGGTGTTGAGGATCTATTACACATCCTGCCCAGGCAAGACAAACAAGTAGAAAAACAAGCTGGGAAGCTAACAAAGCCATGGTTACTTGTTCCAATATTCGGCCCGTAAAAATGGACGAGTTCACGAGTATGAAAGGCAAACTCGTTGGAAAGTTTAGGTTTAAAGTAAACTCCAGCGGTGGAGTTTTAAACTCGAAGGAAGTCCACTGCATCATCTGCAAAAAGCCGTTTTCGCACAGTGGAATCGTAAGTTCGCTTCAGTATCACCTACGAGCGAAGCACCCATGTACGCCGCTGCAGCATGGACCGTCCGTCAAAACGCGGACAACAATCAACGCCTTCTCATCGAAGCCCCTCTCTGAAAAAAAGAAGAAAGCATCGCCCAAGCCCTGACTTCTTGTCTTCCTGTCGGAAAATGTGGACAAACTTCTTTGTCTTCGGAGCTGGAGCAAACAATATGTGTCTCTGAATCGTTGAACTATATGTTTCCTCAATTCTAAATGCCCTTTGCGCCGTGTAACAGTGACTAAAATAAGTCTTCAAAGGCAAGACGAGTGTGTGCATTTTTTAAATATATTATTTATAAAAATCAATGCAACCGATTAATCGATTAATTAATCGATTAAAGGGTGGCGATTAATCGGGTTAAAATTTTTAATCGACTCCCAGCCCTACTTCTAATTGTAGCGTTAAGTAGTTTTGGTGACGATTCCATATTACACTAGCATATTCTAGCTTAGGAAGGATAATAGTTTTGTAAGCAAGAAGTTTTGTCGATTGTGGGGCGGAATGAATGTGGCGTTTCAAGAAACCCAGTTTCCTTCATGCATTGGCGACTGCGCTCTCTATATGTGTTTTCCAAGACAAACTGTTAGTGAAATGGACACGTAAGTACTTATATAGTGGTACATTTTCAATATCCTGGTTCAAAATTGAATATTGGAAATGCGATATGTTTTTCTTATTTGTGACTGTTAATACGCGATATTTACTGGAGTTTATTTTCATTTGCCAGGTAGTACACCACTCGCTAATTTTGTTTAGGTCGTTTTGAAGAATTGCATGATCAACTGGGGCGGAAATTTTTCGCTAGGCAGCAGAATCGTCAGCAAAAAGTCTGATCGTCGACTCCATATTCTCAGGGAGATCATTGATATAAACTATGAAAAGCAAAGGTCCGAGAACACTTCCTTGAGGTACTCTAGAAACCACAGGCACCTGTGGAGAGACACTATTGTTTACCATTACTGACTGAGTTCTGTCAATGAGAAAAGCCGATATCCAGTCAAGAATGTGGGGGTCGATTTTGAGATGACAAAGTTTGGAAATTAAACGATTGTGGGGTACTGTGTCAAACGCTTTCGCAAAGTCAATGAATGTAATATCGGTTTGTGTTCCAGCGTGAGTATTTAAATACAAATCATGTACGAATTCAATGAGCTGAGTGTTACATGAGTAGTTTTTCCTGAAACCGTGCTGATTAGGAAAGAAAAAGTCGATTTGATCTAAGTGTGCCATGACGTGCGTAAAAATAACATGTTCCATTAGTTTGCACGGGACACTTGTGAGGGAAATAGGACGATAATTCGAGGGGTTTGATGAGTCACCTGATTTGAAAATGGGTGAAACGATTGCAGAACGCCAATCGGGGGGAACATGTCCCGAAACTAGGCTCTGTTGAAATAATTGTGAAAAAATTGGAGACACGAGACATTTTATCAACTTCAGAAACTTTCCTGATATGGAAGCTTCACCCGGAGCACTGTTAGTGGGTAGTTAATCTATTATCTTTATAATGCCTTCACTACAAAATTCAAGGGGGGGCATAGCGATAACATTACGCTCGGAAATGGGGGCAAGAGGGAAGTTCTCTTGTGTAAATACGCTAGAGAAAAATAAGTTAAGTAGGTCTGCTGCTTCATCATCGTTCATGTGGCGATTGTCATCTGTGAAAAACACGGGGTCAGTACGGCCATGACCCGGATTAATTGCCTTCCAGAACTTGCGAGGGTCGGTTTGAAGTAAGTGCGATAACTTGGGGCCGAAGAAGTCTCTTTTTGCTTTTTTAACTTCGCCTTTGGTCTGGGTTGGAAACGACCGATAAGAAGACCAGTCAGAATCATTACCACCCTTTCTAGCTTTTGAACAATCGTTTTTTTTTTGTTTAGTAAACGTTTTAGGGTGGTCGTAAACCAGGGTGAGAGGGTATTTGATCCGATTTTGATTTTAGAAACGTAGGTTGAAAGCAGACGTTGCAGAGTGGTCTTATTCTGAGTCTAGTTCTCTTGTGCCGAACGATGCATGCAGGTCATTATGTATTGCTCAAAAAACAATGCTAGTTCAGCGTTTAAAGCGTCCACATTAGCGCGAGCGTAATTGTGAATATACTTCCGGCAGTTAACAGAGCGTTCTAAAATGAAAGATGTCTCAACATGTACAATGGCATGGTCACTAATAAGGTCGATAACGTTAGTGGAATTCACATATTCAGCACTGGACACCAAAAATAAATCTAGTATTGCGAGGTCCCGTGTTGGAACTCGAACCATCTGTGAAAGTTGAAACGTTTGTAACAGACAAAGAAACTTGTTTGAGTGACTAGAACCCACAGAATTCGGAAGTGGCTGGAGCGTTTCCCAATTTATTTCTGGGTAGTTAAAGTCTCCAGCAAGAATGAGAATGTCATAGGAGTAAGCACTTCGTATTCTACTGAGGCAGGAGTACAAGTTATCGTTGAAATCACAAGGCTTAGTGTTTGGTGGACGGTAACAGGAACCAATCAAGGCGTGGCGAAAGTCTAGCTTTACCCGAATCCAAATTATTTCCAGGAGGGAATCGCATTTAACATAGGAACAATGTATACTATTTTTAATGGCAATGAGCACGCCTCCGCCTCTCGTGGAAACACAATCTTTCAGGAAGATTTTGTAGCTATTATGCAAGTTTAATTCGGAATTTTCAACATTGGATGTCAACCAAGTTTCGGTACCGAGAATAACGTCAGGCTCGCACGACGATGTGAAGCACTCGAGTTCGTCTTGCTTGGAAATTAACCTGCGAAAGTTTGCTAAAAAAAAGGATAACGTTTGTACATTTCTAACGTAAGGGGCCGCTCGAAGTTGTTCGCTTTGAGCAAGTCACTCTGGGGGGCGCGCACTCTCGCACTGCGGTGATAGGGATGATAGGAGAAGGAAGGGGGGAACCACGAGGCACAGGCAGAACTACCGTGATGTTGTGTATTTACGGGGAGTTGCGATATTTAGCAAGTTCAGGCTTGAGGACTTCTCATTCCCGTCCTGATAAGGTTACTGAGGCCGATGAAAGGTTGTTTTTTGCGTTCTGGAGGAGAAAAGATTCGATAATTTCACTTCCGTGCCGATTGCGGTGTCCCCCTCTTGCTTTGGTTCCTGTGAAGTCAGGCGCGCATCCAATGCATTCGTCCGCGTGAACCGCGATCGGTCTTCTGATCGCGGTTCACGCGGACGAATGCATTGGTCGCGCCTGACCCCGTAGCACACTCTCCATCTCCCTGTTAGCCTTCCCCCATATCAACCTATCTTGTCGGGGTCTCGCTCAGAGTGCAATGTCTTTCCCTCAAATAAATGTCGTTGCTAAATGAAAGAAAGCGGTTGTCCTGTGCTTGTCCTCTGTGTTTTATTCTTTCAATTTTAGGTATTCATGTTCAACCCGCTCGCCTTCATTAGTCCAATGTATCTAGTATTTGCAGAATTTTTTATCGCAAGAATGCTGACGCTGTTAGAGGCTGGACTACACTAACACGTCTTCTTTTTTTGCTGACAAGTGTCCTGATGATGTACGCTACACCGCCCCTCTGGTATCCATTGTTCTATAAAGATTACATCGACCCGTTTGACCGATGTAACACGTGCCGCACCAGAGGTGAATGCGGTAGACTACTCCTGTTTTGCACTGGGGCAAATTTTGCTATATGAGCAACGTTGCATGCCTTCTTTTGCTTGGTTCTCTTATTTCCTCAGCGGCACATGAAGTAGGTTTTGTTTATGGCAGAACATGCCATCTGCACGTTCTGTCGTCCGCGATCTGTTTTATTAAATATGAGTGATCTCGTCTTTGTATGGGATCACGGCGATTTTCTTTCGAGTCTTGTCCGTCTCCGTTTTTGCTACTTTCTGGCGTGCGTTTGAGTCTCTTACAAATATTTTCGTACATCCCTACTAGGAGGTTATCAGGGTTTTTGTAGACGAGATATTTGCCTCGTAAAACATAGCTCAGTCTAATTTTCTGTTTTGTTTTTTGTTGTTGAAAGCTGTTCCCCCACCATCAATGACCCATGTACGAAGTACTTCAGCTGAAACAGGTCACCAGCTTACGGGGTTAATTAAAAGGGCTATCACGCCACAAGAATTCCAAGGTTCAAAGAAACTAGAAATCAGTTAATATTTCCGCTAATTCGTGTATCCACCATTCACGTGCGAACCTTCTTAGCGTAACGAGGTTCCGGCAGTGTAATCTGTTCATGTCCTAATTGTAAACACAAACATATGAAGTTCAATACTCCATTATAAGACATCAAAACTGAAAAAAAAAAAATTTATTACTGCGAAATTACCTTTTTTTTGGGGGGGGGGGGGGGGGAAACACCGGACTTTTAGAATGCAAACTTCTCAGTATAAAAAAAATTTAGAAATGAACAGAGTACAGATAATCATTAATGATTCATATTAACTCAGGTAAGACATGTTTTAAATAATGCGCAGTGATTTTTGTTTTGTTTTGAATATAATAAATTGATGACTTACAGATGGTGTTATGTACTTCACTGTTCTTGAACCGTTCGAAGGCGAGACACTCTACCTTAAAATCGGTAAGTAGAGGCCGTACTTTACTGCTCTTTATAAAATGAAACATCATGTGCAATAAGCGTCAGAGTTGAAATGGTAATATTTCCAATCTTCTGTACTGCTCGGACATCTAAAGATTTTTTTTATAAAAAAACGAGCATAACTACTATTTTCCTTTACTCAATATTAACCTAGCGAAATTTGTAATTAAGAAGTATAAATAATTATAAAGTTGTACTTCTTCTTATCCTGTAGGATATTTTTTTAAACTAATCAGTTATGGGACATGTAACCCTGACCGAACAGATGAGTTTAAACTTGTGGTTCCTTATTTTCCGCGGACGTAGAGCGAGTACCTAAATGCCATAGCTTACTGATGTAACGAAAATAATTAAACAATGTAGTATATTATAACACACCTTTACGTCATGCAACTTAATCTGAATTTGTCGGCGTTTAGACAAATGATGAGATATTTATAATTTCAAGCGAAGAAAATGTTCGCGATTCTCTTTGCTCGAGGAACTTTACAAGAATATTAGTAAAGCCTTTGTGATTTATCCGCTTTTAACACGTTCTCACATCGTTCCAAACAACTTACAATGTGCAGCTTTTTATTGTTATGTACCTCTATATCTTCCCGTAAAGGTACACTGATACCCCAAAAAGTTTTTCTTAAACTTTCTGCCGGGCGATTTATTATGGTGTCAGAAGACGACCCAATCAAAATTTTGCAGCAAAGTCACGTATATTTTTAATAAAGTAAAAGAAAAAAAAAAAAAACGCAGCTCCTCAAAACTTAAATTGAAACTGGACTGGGGTGGAACAAGAAATATAAAGGAGGCGACAGTTAGCGAAAGTTGCGTAGCTGTGAAACTTTTTTTTTTCTTCAATCAACGTATTTCCAGTTTCTTAGAAGGCACAAAAAAAATTAGTATCGTATTTTCGTGTATTTCTATTATTGAGTGTTTGCCTTCAATGACCCACGACTTTTATTGTCTTTGGTTGGTTCTGTCTAAATCATAGAAAATTCACGTAACCACGGAGAAGAGAGTAAGCGCGACAAAACCGTCCAGTTCTCGATCGGCGGTTTTCGGGCGGTTAGAAAACGAATTTCGAACCGCGAATCGTGTCCTGGGTAGTTGGGTTCTTATATGTCATGAACAAATAAAAACCGTGGCGAGCGTAAATACCCTGCCAGTGTCCCTTTAAGAAGTACTGATCTAAAGATAATAAGCCGAAAGCTTCCTTTAATGAGTCACTCACTTGATGTTCCTTTATTTTTTTTTCTAATTCATACAAGCTTGACGATATATATGTTATGTGCTTTTCTTTGTATTTAGACAAAACGCTTGACAGTGCTCGACTGTTTCATTTTAGATATCATGAGCCCGTCCCATGTTATCCTGTACAAGATATTCGATGAAGATTTTGAGTGTGAGAATGCCAAGGAACTTTTAAAGAAGGTGTGTCCGGATCCGTGCGACATGACGCTGAGTCGAGAACTCTCCAATGATTGAAAGACAAATGAGTTCAAAGGCTCTGTGTTACTTCTAGCCCTTGTTGGTTATTTTGAATTGTCATGTTATGAAAGCTGAAATACTGCTCGTAATCGAGCAAAACAATAAATATACATAGAATATAAAAAAAAATGAAAAATACTTCTTTGCGTGTTTTAATATTGTACGCTTTTGAAATCATACAACTACGTTATTTTATTTGCCTTCTTCCTTATGTAATCCTCCGATTCCCCATGTCAAGTAACATGCTTCTACAATACCACCTATTGTGTTTTCGTATTTTAGAAAACCAGCCAGTGAGAGCCACTTACGCACTAACGTACTCATGGTGAACTCAACAATAAATTTCAACAATGTGCGGTACTATTAGAGGATCTTCAAAAAGAGGGTGGACGTGGCTGCCATAAATGACAGCCCTAGCCAACTAAAACCATTAAAGACTTAAAAAAGAAAAAAAAAACTGCGGATATGTTTGGCGCAGGTTTTTTTTTCAGTTCGGAAAAAAGTGGTAAACTTTTATTATCACAATCACTCTTTATTCTTCCGGGACATCTCTCAGTTTGAGTTTCCTCCGCTTCCTGGCGTTTGCGGTGAGTTGCTTCCACTTGGAGGCAAGACCGCCTACACTTTGTTTCAAGCCAGGCCGTAGTGAATGCTCCGAGGCGCTGAGGTCTATCACGTAGCGCTAAATGAACAACGTTACGGCGTTTGTCGTCTTTCTGTGTGTTTGCTTACACGAGAGGAACCAATCAAGGGCACACCGCGCGTTTGACCTTGCATTTTAAATGCATAGAATTTAGAAAGCCAGAACCTAGCGCTTTTGTTTACCCAACGTAGCTCAAGCTAGGAGGCGAATCAAGAGGAGGTGTAAACCTCAATGATGGGGGAAAGGGCGCTCAAGCGCTGAAGCCAAGAGACGAAAGAAAGCTACGATGTGGGATCAAAGCGAGGAGAATATCAAATACTACACTGTTAGAAAAACTCCTGTCAAAGTATGGGACACATACATGCTAACCTTGTTGCCACAACATGTACCGTATTACCGGACTACAGAACATGTTCCATACTTCTTTAGTATGGGACATAATCTTGTTGTATGGGCAGCCAGAATAAGTTCCATACACCATCATCACGGAACAAGTAGTGTGTGCTACAGGAAATGTACCATCATGGCACACAGCAGCACATGTTCGGTTGCAAGCCATGCTAGAACATGTACCATTTTTACGAAGTACATCACATGTTCCAATGCGTCCAAAATGACACAGGTTACATTTCTTGTACTTACGGAAAAAGTTCAGTCTTGTTTGTGATAGTACTGGCCCCATTTTATGTTACTACCGCTATTCACGAGAATATCCGGGCTTTGTCTGTCACATGCCAAGCTTCTCTTTAAAAAAGTTGATATGAGACACGCAAAACATGGATGTCCTGACAGTTTGCAGGCGCAACTTGATGCAAGTCTTTGCAACATAAAATTACCTGCAATGCGGAAATGTTCCCCAAACTTGTATGGAAAATTTGAACTGTCGTATCTAATGCGAGCACTAACCTGAAAAACAAAACAATGAATCTGTGACATATATATTCAATAGAACAGCCAGGAATGCTATGAGAAAGTGCTCGCATGCTACGTCAAGTTTAGAGATCATTGTACATGTAGGGACGGGGATAAAGGCATATAAACATTTGTAAACATCCTTATGAAACTAATTTCACGCTTGGTCGTTTTGGTTCCAAACCATAGCAACGGACCCATTGCGAAGAAGACTGAACAGTTTGCTGCTTCAAAAATATTTACATTTATTTTTCTTTTAAATGACTAGAACACATACACAATAAGAAAACATTTCATGCCGCAAATATATTTGGGGCAGCTCAGCCATCAAAAAAAAAATATCAAAGTGAGCAGTCTACTAAAGAAAAATGTCACAAAAAATTATGCTGACAAGCTACACCTCGAAAAGAACCATCTTGGCCTATGACAACAAATAGTAATATTAACAATAGAAAAAAAATGAATCTAAACAAGCACCGAATTTTCTTTCCGCTTCTTTTGGAACTTCGAGAACTCTTGGAGGGCTCCCTGCGCCTTCAGACGCACCAGAGCAACTTTTCTTCAAGACTGCCGGGGACCTCCTGTGGGTTCATTGCCAGAAGTTGCCTGAAAGAAAGAGCACTGAAATAATGGGCGGGATTATTTAGAGGAAGATGTCTAACAGAAGCTAAGGAGTTCCTGACTCCTTCTTTAACTTCTCTATCGGTTAGTAATCCAATCTGAACGAATTCTAAATCTTGACTATAGTATACTTTCAAGCGGAGACAAACGTCCCTAAACTGGACAGTCCGTGCACACACCATGAGCCTCCAAGTCTAATCCTTGCATCAAAACAAATCTTGATTGAACAAAAAAAAATATATATTTCACCCCACTGGCATTAGTTCTCAGTAATAACTGCGCACATTTCGGAACTTGCGTGAGCACACAACGCTAAGACATTCTACAACCCGAGACGGAGGCTACAAAGGAGGACAAACACATCCATCTCAATTGAGACGTATGTCTTCGTAGCCTCCATCCCGGGTTGTAGAATGTCATATTAACCAGCTCGCCTGCCTAGTAACGTTGTACACAACAATACTTCGGTTAAAAAAGTAATTCAGAGTACCAGTCAGTGCAATATTACAAAAAAGCTCGCCTGAAGTGCTTAAGCAGAATATTGTGGTTAATATTAGAACACTGAACATTCATGTCTTTTGGTTCATATTACTTATTTTGACTGATAAGCATAGCCCGGTCACAGGTATATTTATGTGCCCCTGCAAAACAAGGACCCATGCATTTGCAACCGAGTGATACTAAGGCGGGTTAAAATATAAGTTGCACGTACCGTAGGATGCATAAGTTCTAGTATTGGTTCTATATGACAATATATCTGAGTACCAGATTCGTGTTGATTCTTTCATTATATTGCAACATAATAATAGGATTTAAAAAGAAGCGGTCCTCCCCGCAGCACATCCAATTAATGTGAGTAACGAATTGTAAAGCGAATTGCGAATTGCCAAACAAATTGTAAATAAGGGTGTCTAGAAAGCAGCACATTAACATTAGACCTTTGCCTTTCTTAGTGTAAAGTTTCAACAAAAACATGGTTCAACATGTTCCAGGTTGCTGCTGAAGGTGCCAAACAAACACAAAGCCTAAGGCTAATATTCTGCTCTACAAAACATATTTTTTTCCAAATTGCTGTCGAAAGTTAGACACTTTGCTTGATGTAATTGGCAATGCCTCAGCGACAGTGTGACCAAGCTGAATGAAACCCTTAATATTTACATGGGAATACTGCAATACGTTCGAGGAATCGTTATGCGTCTGATATCCTTTTTTTTTTTTCTTTCTTTACAGATTTCTTTAAAGAAAAGCCATGAAAGCTACGCGTATGCGGTTTGCGCGAGTGAGTTATACGCCCAGGGGGACATTACCGGGGTGGCTAATCTTCGCGATAAGTCGGCTAATTAATTGAAATTCGTTAATTATATTTTAATTAGTGGAAGTAGTCGTATGTTTCCAATTAGATATTTGCTGAGCGTCGTTCAAATTCCCTAGATCAGTAATTTTTGAAGGACTTTGAGTGCGTGAAAAGCGCAACAGTGTGCTGAAGTTACTACTCGTGGAGCAGGTACAAGGCTGGGGCTAGCTAAGAGACGGAAAAATCGCGCGGGCGCCTTACCGCAACCTCGTGCTCCACAAGTGGTAACTTTATTGTACTACTACACTTCTCACGCGCTTAAAGTATTTATGAAAATGACTCATTTAATGGCTTTCGATAACACTTAGCAAGTCTTTAATTTGAACCATATGTCTATTTTCACTCATTAAAAAGTTAACCAATTTTAATTCATTAGCCGACATATTGCAAAGATTAGCCACCCACACAATGTCCCCCTGGGCGTATAACTCACTCGCAAAAACCGCATAAGTGTAGCTTTCATGGCTTTCTTTAAACAAATCTGTAAGAATAAAAAAAATCCTGCATATGTACAGTACTCAGCAAAGGAACACGCGACTGTATTACCTCTTAAGATTACATCAATCTATGACGTAGCGCACAAAATTGTTGCATTAAGCATTAAGCGTTCGGCCACCGACAAGTTAGCGCGTTTATGAGGTAATAACAGTTTGTGTGTTCCTACAAGTTTCGGAAACATTGCACATTGCCAAAGGAAAACAGTGTTTGAACTTTTTGACTTGTACCCTATACTGTAAACGACTTATTTTTCGCGGGCTCAATATTTCGCGATTGAGGTAAAAGTTGAAGATTTGGAATAATTCGCGGGTTCTAATTTTCGCGATGCGGCGGGATCCCAATATAGATTCCAATGTGTTTACATTTTACCAAGATCGTTCGCGGGACCTTTTTTTTTTTTTTTTTTTTTTAATTGTAGGCGATTCGGGAAAATTACTATCTTTCGAAAAATAAGTCGCCTACAGTCTTCGAAATCTCCAATTCTGAGCCCAATTGGCTTTGCCGGAAATACGTTGAAGAGCACACCACCATTCAAAGGTATGCCAAACTGCTTAGGATGTTGGCAAGGACACGATAACAGATTAGGTACATAATTTATTGCTAACGGCCTTTTATGTCATTAACGCTGTCAAAAATTACTTATCAGTTATTGCTGCTTCCCAGACAAAAATAAATCGCCTATTTATTTCTTCACGAAATGCAATATCCACTTGACAATTCAACCACTTGAAGGGATTAGAACTGTCCATACGATACATTTTTCCAAAGCAAATTCACAGTGCACATTTTCATAACTGAAAGGCACGTTCATAGTTACCTCTAAACGAGCTTCAACGCTGCTGGCAGCTCAGCAGGGTACTTTAGGTTGAGACAACAGTATGTGGCGTACATCAGCTCCATAGCAGAGAGGAAGCTGACGCCTTCGAAGCACCTGGTGCCATCCAGTGGCAGTTGAAGATGCTTCTGCCTGAAAAAAAAGTAGATCTTTTTAGTCATAAGGGAACGCTGAACCAAACGTTTATGATTGCAATTGTGTTTGAGAGCATTAATACCTAGGACTTTTGGGATTTATACTATTTTCAAACATGGCACACCTTTTCAGTTTTTATCTGGGGAGATTTTCAGTTTCTTCCGGTTAGCATGTATACCCCTGAGTTTTATCGCTTTATTCTGGTGATATGTATAGTATCTTCCTTTAATTCACAACGCAAAACCGCACTCCGTTGCGGTGAATGAACTTGATACGCGATGAAAACAAGTCAAATCCCATCCTCTAAAAAAAGGGAACTTGACACACAAAACCCAATTACAATTCACGAGCATGCTCATGAATGTGCGAGGCTGCATGCACAATGCGCGAGTCTGGTCGCATATTCACGAGCAAGCTCGTGAATTGCGAGGTTGGTTAGGTCATGATGGCGAAAATATTTGTTTGATGGCTCTGCAGTAATTTGTATTGGCAGAGCAAAGCTCTGCCACTATGGCCAGGATTCGGGTCGTCCAATGAAAGAACGTTAACGCGCGTCGTGCGTACAGCAACTTCCAGTAGAGCTGCACGACGTCGTGCGTGTAGCAATACTCTACATAAAAAGGCTGTCCTTCTCAGGCCATAAGCGGGAGTTCACTCTGAGCATGCGCAGCGCTCAGAGAGCTCCAATGTGGCGTCGAGTGAATACCACCTATTACATTAGAGGTTTCGACTCGACCGGGGTAATTTCGAAGTATATTCGTCTATCAGTAGCCCGAGTTATTTCGGAAATATCAGTCCCGAAAAAATGCCATCAATTTAGTCCACAAAACACCTGGAGTGACGGAGCATCCGCGGCGCGCACACGAGCATTAGCAAGACGATGATTGATTACTGGCACAGCGCGGATAAGTTTACTGGGTGACTCAAAATATCGCACGATAATGCGTAGCTATTACTAAGATGCAAAAGCCTGCATTATTTCTCTGCATCAAGCAGGGGCCACCTTTATTTGACCGCATATTCGAAAAGCTGCCAAGAACGCTCACACGGTCGAGAAGGTGAGAAACGCAGTGCTCCGCTATGCCTTTCAGACGCATAAAAAAAAAAAAAAAAAGAAAGTTAAAAACAAGCCCCTTTTATATCGAACGCTGCATTGAGAATATATTACGCTTTGACCTTAGGAATATACTTCGTTCCTTAAAACATAAATGACCAATGTTCACGTCTTCTAATCCGATCTTCCCTCATTCTCCAATTGCCCCATCCCCCTCCCCGATCAAGCGCTGAACTTTGAACCATGTGAGGTTGAAGTTAGCGGCGAATCTAGTTTAATTCGACGCGCTTAAGTCACGCATGTTGACAGCGGCTTGGCATAATAATGCGGTAATATTGCGGAAACCGTGCTCTCCTAGAGCCCAACTACTAAATAGGGTCGGGCAGTATGTCGCCCCGAATCAGGAACTATAAAAGGCCTAGTTTTATGCGGCTGGGAAGACGAGACGCTGCACGATGGGCATCCCGAACTTGGAATATACGACACCTTTAGAGATAGTAGACTAACACTGGCGTTAGGAGCAACTTAACGTATACGTACCTTGGAAAACGAAGCCGTCTACGTACCGTAGAACGCCGCTGACGACGCGACAACAACGCCAAACTCGCCTTCCGAACGGGTAGCAGCATAACACTCCGTGCGACGCGACTGGCGCGCCGCCGCGCGGCCGGTACCGAAGATAGGCAGCGAGAACCCCAGAGAAAACGAAACCGAAACCACGCCGCGTACGTTGGTACGCATTGAAGTCGGAGTGGTGCGGTTGCGCTGGGTTCACAGCATGAAGTGCTGCCTGTGCTGCGTCATTTTAAGTGCTTCAATAGTTATGCGTCGTATCTCGTGGAGACAAAGTTTCACAGTTTTTCACCTCGCCGATGTTTTGTGGGACAGCGACAACGATGGACCCGTGCCGTACGACGTGAGAAATTTGGTCTCCCGATCATGTCTGCCACTGTGTCGGCACGGCTGACATATTCTACACTGCCGCTTTGCGCTCTGCGTTTGTTTTCGTACCAGTAACGCCTACATGTGTCAGCGCCGATAGGACGAACCCACACTCGCAGGTATGCATTGCCAATTTCGTTGGAGGAATGCCCTCCAAAGAAGTTTCGTCCCCATCGTACCTGTCGATGATATTTCCGGACAAGTATGGCACGCAATCTGTACTTCATGAAGAAAGATTCGAAAGGTAAAAAAAGTGACAAATATAAATCTAAAGAAAACAACAATGAAACTCGGAATCACTGGAGAATCGACGTTTGAGTGTGGAAGTTTATGTGGTGTGCTTTCTTTCTTGACCAGCCTCCTTTCGGATGTGGAAACGCTGACACTCCGAGTTCTGTAGACAACATTTTTTTTTCTCGGCTTTAGAGCCACCTATCGCAAAGTGGTTCGAACTGGAAGTACCGTCCACTGGTCCCTTCCTACCTGTAAAATGTGCACCTCCCACGATGAGTGGTATTATCTGACAGCCTTTGACGGTCAAAGCCAGTTCCCATTTAGTTACGCCGCCCAAACTAAATTTCCACCTGGTTTCGCGATGCCAACTCTTTTTGTTATATTAAGTGTTGTGCCAAGTGACGGTCATGTCAAAGTACCTGTGCGCCGAAAATCAGCACCTTGCACAACAGGTTATTACACAACAGCTGACCGCAAAAGCCCTTGGCGGCCAAACCGTGTGTTGGCCGACAACTTTGTTTTCTCGGCTTTGGAACCACCTTTCGTAAAGTTGTTTCAATTGGAAGTACTGTCCACTAGTCCCTTCCTACCTCTAAAGTCTCCACCTCTCCCGACCAGTGGCATTCTCTTGACAGCCTTTTCATGATCAAAACCGGTTCCCATTGAGTTACGCCGCCCAAACCAAATTTTCACCTGGTTTCCCTATGCCACCTTTTTTTTTGTATAATAAGTGTTGTGTCATGTTACTGTCAAGTCCAAGCACATTAGCGCCCAAATCTGCACTTTGCACAGCCCGCTATAACACAACATTTTGGGTCCAATATTGGATGTCCCGTACAGCTTTATTTCTTTATTCGTTAGAAACATAACTGTCCCACCTGCTGTCTTAAAGAAACTTGGCTCTCTTCGTGCACAAACTTAGTGAACCTCTCACTCGCCTCCAAATATCATCGTTCCAGCAGTCCTAGGTTTACAGCGACGAGCGAAATAAATTTCCCACACAGAGCAATTAAGGTGGCGGCCGTCTTGTTTTTCGGAAAATTACTCCAACTCCTTTTTCGGCCGCAATTAGAGAAATTACCCCTAATTACGACTGAAACTCAATATATAAGTCGAGAACAGCTAAATGCCCTTCTGCCCCAGCACTCATGCAACGTCACCCTCAACGTATCGGCTCAAAAAGCAAAAGTTTCGTCCGTGCGCGCTTCCGCCGCCACAGCTTGGCATGCGAAAAGGCGCCGCAGGCTGCTGAACGCGCCTCACAGTCGAACGCCAGCTCCTCCGCTAGGGGCGCTGCGCGCGTTCTTCAAAGCACCCCCTATAGTTCCCGCATGGAGTGTATATGGCTCCTACGGAGCAGAGTAGCGCAATCCTTTGAACCCCGTGTTTTGCCGACAACATGGCCGACAGAGCGGCTCGGCGCGAGTCACGTGGTACTCAGGGTTCCAGGAGGCGGCCCGCCCTATGGGAGAATACATGGAGATCGACACAACACGGCTGATTAAGAAATGAACGGCGAGTTCGCACTTTTCAAAACTAGTCTGTCGTGAAGTTAGTAAAGCACTAAACAGTTTATCAAAGTTTTAATAATATCGGATACGTGTGCAAATTTTGAGAAGGCAATTTCCAAGGCAATGGCGTTTGAAGCAGACGATTTTTGCTCGCAGCGGAGATGGGCTTTTCGGGTTGGCAGGAGCGGGTCACGTGAATGGTGTGACGTCGCCGTGTCGTCTGCTGCATGATGCCGCTCAGGCAATTTTTAAAAAAAGTTACGTCCTTGTATGGCACAAAACTTATCGCATATTATTCTAAAATGTGTCATTATTATGTCAAAAATAATTTCCATTCCGCGCATCCCCACAAAACTGAAGAAACAACGATTT
This sequence comes from Ixodes scapularis, assembly GCF_016920785.2. Lineage (NCBI taxonomy): Eukaryota > Metazoa > Arthropoda > Arachnida > Ixodida > Ixodidae > Ixodes > Ixodes scapularis. The sequence goes on along the minus strand of NW_024609835.1, from coordinate 38,449,135 downwards.
TCTCACGTTCCCCATGCATTTCTGACCGCAGTTGGAACCTCCGGGCGTTCGCTGCTATACTTCATCTCACCTTCGTATGGACTATTGATAGCCGCACGTGCTAAAACCGCGAGCTAGTCGCTTTGAATGAAGCCGCGGCGGCTGCACGAGCGATCGTGCTGCAAGTGCTCTAGTCAAGGTAGTCAAGGCTGGCCGCTCGCGCTAGCACAGCCTTCGCGGTTAGTCCATGTTAGGGTGAGACAAAGTATAGTCGCCGAGAGACGGCGTTCTAGATTGCGCTACTCTGCTCCTAAGTAGCTATATAGTGCTCTACCCGGGCCCACGCTGGCCGGCAGCGGCCTGCGCATGCGCGGGAGAGAGATGTCTTCCTTCGCGCGGCGTAACTCTGCTCACGGGCGCTGTACTTCCGCGGTCTGATTGAGTTCCATAAAAATTCCTGGATATCCGGCACTTTTGGGCGCGTTCAATTTGCTTATACCAGTTGACCAGACTATAAACTGTAATCTTGTCAGGCTTTTTTTATTGATACGGATAAGCTCATACTTATTGCTTAAATAGCACATTTCAATGCATATGGTACAGTTCCCGTTCTTGAAAGCAAACAGCACATTATGTGCATTTCCAGAAAACGGGACATGTTCTAGTCGGTTTTTCCACGTAGATTGATGGAATTTTCTAACAGTGTAGGCGAGGAGATCGAACATGAGCGGGAGGTCTTTGCAGCTTGTTTTCCACAGAGTTCGGTGTTTACCCAACACAACACGTGTGGACTGCGTCTTACATAACGTGAAATGCGTTGACAATAAACGGAGTTACGTTGGCGGGACACGACAAGCCGGATCACTTCCAAAGCAGTCGTCAGAGGATGCGAGCACGACCCACTGCGGCAGCCGAGCGCTGCGTCATTGTTATTGTTGTCCCCATGGGTGTAGTCCTAAAGTTAGCCGCTTGGAGCGCAGCGGTTGGATCTTCTCCCCCGACGGTTGATGACAGAATAAGAGTGCAAGACCCGCTCCTCGAGCGAAGCCCTCAACTTTTTCTATTTTAGCAGAGCGAACGCTGGAGAGGATGCGAGTTCCTCATTCGATCCTCTCGAACGGGACGAGCTTGTCAAGCACTCTTAACCAGTCAACGACTATATAAGAATACATGATACTCTGCTCATTTGCATTAGACAACATGCATGCAGCACCAAATCTTCTCCCATTAGTGGGGACGGCCCGTTTTCGAGAACACCTGCGCATTGGCACCTTTTGGTTTCGACCACGTGGCCGCGTGCGGTGACAGCTCCTTGTAAGAAGGCGAAGTGGAAGAGTAATCTGACCCCGAGAAGAACAAACCACCCATCAAGCTTTCGTGCAGGGATTTGCTACGGCGAAGCCTGCCGGTATAGGATCTAGCGCGCTGCCCGCCTTTATTCTCCTGAGGGGAATCCGTACCAATACCGCCTGCACAAGAGCACCTGCTTCTTCTAAGGGACCGCAGCCAAAGAGGCGCTCCGATTAGAAGTGAAGTAGCCTTCCTGGAGAACTTCCAGACCGATCCTCAAGATATCCACGGGCCTTCACCTTGCGCTCGCTCTTAGACTTTCTGCGTGAGTCGGGCCTAGAGGTGCACATCTACCTTTCTCTCTGCGTACTCAACGTGTGTGTAATATATGCGCCAGGACGTCTAGGCCTCGGAGCCATCGACGCACTCCCCTTACCAGTATGCCTTCTTTTTGTGGCGTAATAAACGTGCATTACTGCTCTTACTGTGCCGTTTTAGATAAGAAAGAATAAGGTCTTCCGATTGGCATTATTAATTCTAATGAAAAAACGAAAAAATACTTTGTTGCTTGTGCGCCAAATAAAACGTATTCAAACTTCTTTTTTTTTAATAAAATATTTTTTCCGGAACAAAAGTCATAAAGCCGCTCTCAACTGGGCACTTGCCGACTCGAGCGAAGTCGGAACATTGGATAGTTATAAGCCCTAATTGTTGTTTCTGTGGGCTTAATATATTTTGTACAGAAACTGCACATAGACCACAATGAGTGAAAATGCTTTTGTTTACAGGTCATTGTATTTTGCAATCAAAATCACAAACGTGGCCCATAATGCAAAATAATCCATATTCAGAGCTTTGTAACTCGCAATTAAAAGTTCCGGAAACTTTTTTTATGACTGAGTCCAGTGTGTTCCACATTCATACAAGATCTCGAAAATCATTTAAAACAAGGCCATCTTTACTTTTGTTTCAGTCTTCACCAATGTAGGTCAATATTGTGCCCTATCAGGCTCGTTAAAAACATTTTGCAATTCTTTTTTTTTTTTTATTTACGGCGCGCCCAATACCACGGAATTAGCAGAACTGCGTTTGCTGGAATACAGAAAGATTATATTTGGCCGATCTCAAAAAAAGGGGCAAGAAAATGACCAAAAACATATATTAAAGTTCGGAGCAGTCAGTACAGTGACACGAGTTTGTTAAGATGAACTGCTTATAAATATATGCTTCAGCTTTATACAAAATACAAGCGCCATGAACAATGTAGACACTGTACCGGTTTCTGGATTCTGCCAACTATCTTGTTTACAAAACCCGGTGTGTGAACGAACTTGAGAGGCTCCACTTGCACTCGTCTTTTTATTGAACCGGGATCGAGGCCGATGGCGTTAAATTGACACGCGAGGTAATGGCACCACAATAAGACTGCCCGTGTGTGTGGCCGGGAAGTAGAAGGGCGCAACAAACCATTGGTGACCTGTGAGATCCAGCTGCAGGAACTACCCTTTCACGGAAGTGACCAGGCTGGGAGCGGTTTCTTCCTGAGTTCCGCCTGTGATTTCTCTTGCTTGTCTACGGATCCTTCGCAGTTTTTAATGGCTGAACATCACAGTTCGAAGCGCGTGTATTGCGCTGATTACTTGAAAAGGCGTGTGGAGGCCCACTACGACGTTACACGCGAGTCGAACTCCTGACCCGTAGGAGTCTCTGTCACGGAAAAGGGATTCCCGACACAATACAAAATACCCGACCGCGTGGCAAAATAAATGCCGCAGCCCTCCCCGACGGCTTCCTGCCGAAGAGCGAGAGAGATGACCTGCGACCGACGGCCGGGGCGGACGCAAAATTCTTCCGCAGTCAAATGTGTCTATAATCGATCGTTTTAATAAATCATGTTTGTAGAAAGACTTAGGTCCATATAAGGAAGAAGGTTACCAAAGAAGCTTTCGAAGTGTGGTGTATCTGGACATAGTTCTACAAAACGCTCGTCTCTCTGAAGAAGGTCTTCCCGTCCGTGAAACGGACTTTGTGAGCGTGAACTGCTTCGGCTGTTTCCAGGCGCTGACTGCATTTTCGTGTGACACGTCGGGATGTCACAAGATTTTTGTTCCTGAATAATCAGCCGTAGAGAAGCTGAACAGATAAGTGCAGCCTTCAGGATGTTTTTTTAAGTACGTGAAGTCTTCAAATTCATAAATCAGTGCAGCATTCACTCTAAAAAAAAATTCGTTCTTGAAAGGATCATCGACACCCCAAGAATTCTTTCAGCTCGTGATGAACGGTTTCGCCTCAAGCACTATCGCCCCCTGGTGCACTAGAGTGCACCAGGGGGCGATAGTGCTTGAGGCTTGCAAACTTAAAATTTTCTATTTTAAGTTTGCAGGCCAATACTTATTTCAGGCTGCAACAGTGGAAAAATCGGTGATCAGTGGCGCCCAACTGAAAGATGCGAAGTACTTCGCACAAGCATACTGACACAAGCGTGACACAAGTATACTCACACGTAACACTGCTGAGCCACAAGTTTTGTGATTGCTGTGTAATCTCAAGAGTAAGACAAGACTGTTCCCTTCCTTCCCTCCTTTGCAAAGCTTGGGGACAAAGTCATAGGGCCACGGCAGAGGCAGGGCTAGCATTCTGCCTTCCTATGCTTGTAAGAGTGCCACCTCCCCCCTAATTTTTTTTTCATATAAGCTTAGCCAACAGTGGTCTTTAAGAAAGCTGCCGTTGAAACAGACAGTAGAGGCAGTACATACACGCAAATTTCTTCTGAAATTCACGTCCATGTTCATTTGTACGAAGCGCTAAGAAGAGCATTTTCTAATGGTGTTCGATGGTAAAACCTGTCAATATTCTCCGATCGGCAATCGACCGTTCAATAAAATTGTACTCTATTTCGGTTTCAGAGAAACCTTTTGGAACACCTAATTGATGTTTTGATTTTCCAATTCACGGAGTAGCTGACCAGCATACTTGCGGAGTTAAAATAATAATATTTTTTCTTTCACGGAAAAAGCAGGAGGTACACTAATAGATTCAATGTCATACACTGTTACCAGCTATACTCTTGGAATTATTGAACTTGTGATTCGTCAGTTGCATGCTTTTTTGCAGTCCCTAGATTTAGAAACTGAGAGACATTTAACATTTACTTTCAGGATTTGATCTTGTGGGTGGAGTGAGCGTCGAGTATATGCACGCCGTTCTTCAAGGAGCAGCAAAGCAGTTTACAGAACTGCTGCTTTCTTCATCCAACTCTCAAAAACGGTTCTACATAGGTACGTCGTACAGTACCAAAATGTCTCATTTCCAGTTACAAGTTGGCGCATAAGTTGCTCTTTTCATAATTTGTGGCACCTCTTCGACCTATTTTTACCTTAATGGCGTTTACCAGGCCAATTCCTGACTTGAATCTTTACATGGTAGTACTATTCGCGTTTCCTGCTCGTTACTTGCCCACTCAGCAGAAGCAGGGAGTTCTCCAGTGAGGGTTCCCCCTGGTTACTAGCTCCACAGTCCGGGCAAACCTAGAGATGTTGCAAACCTCCCAAGGTTCGAGTTCGAAAGTTTGAAGATATTGAATACTTTGAACCTTGCAACCTCGGACTATCAGTCCGAGATCGCAAGGTACAAATTTTATGGGGTCTGAGTTTCGCACAGTCTCAAATTCATCTTCATGCTATTAATCATTTTTATCAGAATATCTTCTAGGCTTGAAAAGGTTTACTCCGACTTAACAAAACAAATTAATAACAAAAGGTACAGACGTTTCGCCACCTGGATAGGTGGCGAAACGTCTGTACCTTTTGTTATTAATTTGTTATGTTAAGTCGGAGTAAACCTTTTCAATCATGAATTCACCCGGCTTTTGGAACATTTTTGCATATTCTAGGCGTAACTCTATATTTAACAGCATTTTCGTCCCTTTGAAGCTGACACAAATGCCAATAGTGGTTGCCAAGTATAGAGGTTTTTTGCGCGACACAGGGGACAATTACAAGCGAGTAGACACGGACAAGCGCAAAAAACCTCTATACTGCATCATGAACCAACTCGGCCAACAACAAGTTTTAAGTGGTTGCCAAGGTTTTGCCAAATCTCCAGATCTGTAAAATCAGAATTTTAGCTTAACCTTCAAGAAGATTAGGCATAGATTGGGCAAAATAAAATTGCCAGGCTGGTTGACCGATTTTGATTAGCTCTAGAGCTGCTTGTCACATTTTTTAATACGTATCTAAAACTAAGTAAAAAGTCTAAAACTAACAGATACATATAATAATCGCTAAGCAAAATGTTATCGACACGGGTGTCTTTGTTAGCTGCTCCAAATTTTCAAAAAAATAGAACGTGAAATAGGGCAATGTGAGCCCTGAGGCAGTGTTAGTAGCCGTGGTGGCTACTAGAAAAAAAGGCGAAATTAGGTAACAAGTTAGCTGACTAATTCAAATGTTATATTAACTTTTCAGTTTTTCACTTGAGTGCACCTAATATGTCTAGAGGATGTAGGCTTGACCTCAATATGGTCCAACTGTGCCATTAAATTTTGATTAAAAAATTTGTGGTAGGCACTATGGGGTCGAGAAATGTCACGGTACTGAGCATCGGACTGAAACACAGCGGACAATCGCACCGGTAATGTCATCGCTTTGCATGACACTGCTGACGCCCCCTGTGGCGGGGCACGAGAATCGATGTTATTGCAGCCGGCTTCACTTAAACAAGCCAAGCCGGCTGCGATAGCTTCAACCCACGTGCCCGCACCGCAGCTGACATCAGCAGTGTGACACAAAGCAATAAAGTCACCGGCGCTTTTGCTCGCTTAGTTTCAACTTGGCACCGTGTACCAGGGTGACATTTCTCGGCCCTGTAGCGTTCACAAATTTTTAACGAGAATTTGACGGCACGGCTAAACCATTATACGGTCAAGCTTAATTCATTAGCTAACTAATTACCCAAATTTGCCTTTTTTCTAGTGGCCACCATGCCCCGGGCCCAATTTACCCTACCTCCCATTTTCTTTCTTTTTTTTTTTTTAATTTTGTTGCAGCTAAGAAAAATATTACGTATAGAAATGGTAACAGTGTCATTTTAGCATGTTTATTTACAAAACAACGTTGATTTTCTTCAAAATGGTCACGGCATTCAATTTTAGTTTGTGTTTTGCAAAATCATAGCATGGGTGCCCATCTTTGATGGCCGGAGTGCATCCAATATATGCTTTATGTCCACTGTATTTTGCTGTTTGTCACTCTTTGTACTTGCACGGCGCACTACAGATGCTTGATCTATGGCTTTTGAGACCACCCACAACCACATTCGCAGAAGCTGAAAAACATACAGTGCTGTCACCACTTGTTAACATGTAGCGTAAGCTTCTACTTCGCTGTGAAATGGACTTTCTGTACCACGTCGCTTTGGCCATGCCGAAACCAGATCAAACATCGAGCTGACCTGTCGTCTGATATGTGCTTGTTCCTATGTTCGCATAGTCTGCATGCATGAACAGATAGGTACAATTTTTTTCCAAAGCTTAGCCCAATCAAAACAGGTAAAACTGATTTCATTACAGCCTGGCGTTTGAGAAATTCGACTGACCTTCGAGGTTCATTGAACATTTCAAATTGAAGAGTTTGAAAATTGTCATATTTTTTAGCGTAATGAATTTAAATGTTAGGAAGATTGATTCCGAAATTTCTCGAACCTCTTTAAACCTCATGGTTTGACTTTTCACTTTTGAACCTTGGGTTTGAGCATCAAAATTCTAGGGAGGCGAACTTTCATAAATACATTTTGGAGTGATTGTACTTTGTACACAGCCTCATATATATGGTTATTAAAGCAAGATAAATTACTCATGTGCCCAGTCACTTATGGTGCTTACAGGAGCACCGTCCTGCGTGGCACGGGTCAACAGCCGCCTCCTCCAGATCAAGCCACCACACTGTGTGACAAGGCTGCCTCGGTCACTCAACGAGCGCAGTTTCTGGAAAGCGTCAGAATGGAGACTCTGGCTTCTGTTCTACGCTCTTCCTCTCCTCGTGGACATTCTGCCTCTGGAGTATTGGAAACATCTCTCCAAGCTCTCGCAAGCAATACACATCTTGCAACGTGAGACCATCACAGCCGAGGAGATCAAGCGTGCAGGTAAGCTTCATACTTTTTTTTCTTCTATTTGCCTCATAAAGGTCTTTTTTTTATACCGTATGACAGTCTCATGAGAGTGTCAAGATCTACCCGCATTGATTAGACAGAACGTTGTGTGTAAAGTCTCAGAGCATGCAAATCAGGTAACTGTGGTAGGAAATCACACCCAGAAATCATCCAATGAGCTGCACGGCATTTGAAATTTCAGTTAATCTTATGCATTCATTTTATAATCTGAGATTATATCCTGTGCATGCTTATTTTTTTGTTTTCAGAAAATCTGCTGATCGACTTTGTTGGTCGCTGTGAGGCCTTGTGTGGAGTGGCTTCGCTTACGTTCAACGTGCACCAGCTCCTCCACCTGCCCAACTCCGTGCGCCAGTTGGGACCACTTTGGGCGCAATCCGCATTTGTTTTTGAGGGAGGAAACGGAAAGTTGGTGAAGCTGGTCTCTGCAGCTAGAGGACTTCCCGATCAAATCGTAGAGCGAGTCGTAATGATGCAGCAGCTTGAATGCCTTCTGGCAGATAGCAACGTGGCAATCACTGCCAATGAGCGGAGTGTGTGTGAAAGATTTCTTGATTATTCACACATCCAGAATGCCTGCTATGTTGATGAAGCATGCTTGCTAGGACGTGAAAAAGCTGCCGTTCTAACATCTATCGAGGAACGTGCGCTAGAGGACTACGGTGGGACAGGCACAGTTGGCAGCGCTTTGGAATACTAGCGTTTTGTGTACAAGGGGCAGGTGTTCCATAGCACCGCATACACAAGAGCTTCAAAGAGTGACACCACTGTAGTGTAAACTGCTGATGGAGAGTATTTCAGAATTAAGAGAATTCTCCATGTTGCTGGTCTCGGGTGCACGCTCCTTAGCAGACGGCTGGTGTTACGGGAGACACCACTCTCTCCTGAGCATATAAAGGAATGTTTTCCTTCGTAGGTAGACATCTGTAAGGTGCTGAAACCCGAGGACATTAAGGCCAACTGCCTTTTCATGGTGTTTCCGGCTGACAGCAAGTGCTTTGTGTGCGACATGCCAAACAAAATTGAGAGGGACTAAAGTTCTTTAACATGTATACAGGGCTTTTTTTCCTCATTCTTTACAGAATTTTAAAAAAAGCTTGTGTTGGGTACATAGATTCCGTCTTCTCTGTGTGCTTCTGGGGCTCGGCAGACATTAGATGAGGGGGTAAATGTCACAATATTTTGACTAATTAATCAAAATGTGTAGATTGATGTTTTAATTAACAGTTTAATGGGCCACATACACTATCAGTTTTAAAGAGCGCAATGTCTATCTGCCATTTAAGTGATGCGACAGGTCTCTACGCTGTAGATGAGCAATTTAGCCAGTGCAGTGCAACCTCTAGACTCGGGTCTTTAATGTGCATCATGCAATAGTAATACACGGACATGTGCCAGCTCGATGCTCATCCAGATCGAAATGGGTAGGGGTTGTGGATAAAACCGAAGAATATTACCGCTTGCATGTGATCGCACATACTTCATTACTTTTCTCTTTCAAACTTAAAATGCTTTTGGTGGTGCATGTTTGTGCACTTTTTGGCTTGAGTTTGCTGTGTTGTGCTTGAGCAGACCTCTAAAGAGGGTACTACCTTCTTTTGGGTAATAATACAGAGTCGTTGCATTTCATGCTTTGTCATTGTTGAACTTCACTGTCATCAACCATGTTCTATTTATGTCCTTTGCTGCTTGTTTTAGATGCTATATTTTGTCAAAATGGTTCTATTGTGTAAAGCATTGCATATTATAACATGAACTAAAGTGGAAAGAAAAATAAAGCACTGCTGCCTGATTGCACTAAGGGATAAAGACCATTACCGGGTGGTCTGTGTGTAGAGCCCAGACTTAAATAGACCTAAAATTCGGATTGCTGAGGTACAACACTGTAATTTACCATACAAGTTCAGCTAGGTGGTGGAAATTTTATATGTGATAATATTGATGAAACTTGCTCGAGTCAAAAGTTACAAATAAAAACATAACAAGTTGCATGGGCCGACATGTGGTTAAGCCTTTTCTTCTCAAAGCTAGAAAACGTTCTGGTCCACTGGAACGTTTTATGAACAAAAACGGGGAACACCAGTAAGATGAGAGCTTTTTCTTTCCCTTGCACTTTTTGTTAAATAAAACATTCTAATGGCCTACGAGGATGCTTTTTTTGGTTTCGGAATGAGTATTCTTGTGTATTCCTTCGTAACTTATGACTGAGCCAAGTATTTTTTACCATATCACTAATGAAATCCACGACCTTGCGAAACTAAGGTAGTAAAGTACAGCGCCATAGTTCACAGATCCGATTTTTGCTATAGGTCTCGGACCGACAAAGCTGTTATATGAAAGTATTGATGTCGGGTAGCTCAAAGGATGGCAATTGAGTGAGTGATTTATTTGCACTTAAATTGGTCCGTACACGGCGGTGAGCCAAGCAAAGCAGATAGGCAAAAACCCTTACGCGTGTGTGTCTGCCATCCTGCGGCTGTGTCCGTTGGGAGTAGTACTACCCGGCTTTATAAGCATTAAAATTATGATGGCAGTAATGATGGAGGTGATGGTGATGACGATGATGTTGCTGGTGGCGGTGGAAATGGTGATGATTCAAGAGGAAGAGAGGGTGAGGGAGTGGAGATCATGATGGCTGCAGACGCGAAGGCATTCGTCTCGACAATACCTTGCAAAGTTCCCGGGATTCATCGTGTGATGTGGGTAGAGGGCTACGAGAAGCTAATGGGAGGGTCAAAAAGTCTCTAATGGCGGCGGGCAATAGGGATTCGCTGTGACGAACAGTCCTAGCTGCCTCGAAGAAGTTCGGGCTGACCTGATCTTCTACCGAGACGCACGGCGGCCGATAGGCGAGTCCCCGAAAGAGATTCATTGAGCAATCGGCACAGCACGCGGACTCGAGAAATCCTTTGTCTCTGATCGAGGGGCCGCCAGCCAAGTTTTCTGAGCCGTGCGTGGTACGGCACGTCAGTCTTGCCAGGGACCAGGCGCAAATTTTGCGGGTTGCACGGCGCTGCACACTCTACAGTCTCTAAATTAGATGTTGTTGAGGGGGAGACCAAACTGCATGCAGAGCAGTATTCCAATGAAGGCAGGACTAAGGATGTATATTGTGCCTGCAGGACCGACGGCCCACCTGGCCTTGCGACGCGGGTGATGAAGCCAAGCGTCCTGAGGGACTTCGCGATAATGCCGGCAATATGTGGGGAAAAATCAAAGTTTTGCGAAATCGTGACACCTAAGATAGGCAGGTGCTCTGATGTGCGCAGTGGAGTGCCTGCTACAGTATATACAGGGCAATTGTCTGTTTTTTGCAGTTTGAGAAACGTATCACGGAACTCTTGGATGCGCTCAGGCTTAGGTGTTGTCTCGAGATCCATCTCTCTACATCTTCTATATGGTTTTGCAAGTGACGTGCGTCAGACTGTGACGAAATTGTCGTCGCGATTGATGTATCGTCTGCGTATTGCACTAGGATACACTTGTCATTGCGTGGCATGTCGTTCACGTATATGAGAAAGAGCGTCGGGGCGAGGACAGCGCCCTGTGGCACCCGTGATGACATGACCCTCTCTGTAGAGCGTGCCCCACAGTGCGCAACTTGTTGGCTGCGATTCCGCAGAAAGCTTGATATCCAGGTGAATAGGAAACCGTGTATGCCTGCGTGTGTAAGCTTCTCAAGCAGGTGGTTAATGTCGAGCATATCGAACGGATTGCTTAGGTGAAGTTGGATTAGATCTGTCATGGTTCGATTATCCATGTGATCACTGATAAAATGGGTAATAGTTGCCAGTGCTGATTCGCAGCTGCAACCTCTTCGAAAGCCATTCTGACTGTCAGAGTGATAGCCGAATTCTTCAACGTGGTTGAGAAGCTGGCTGTTAACTATCCTTTCAAATGTTCGACAGACAATCGAGGTGATTGACACAGGACGGTAATGTTTTGGTTCATTCGTCGGCTTCCTTTTCCCTTGTGTAGCGGAGTGACCAAAGCTCATTGCCACATTCCTGGCACAGTACCACTGTCGAACAGCCTTTGCAGAATCTGGCAGGTGGTCGGCAGCTTTAGCGGACCGAGCTTTTTGAACCACGTCGGCGTGGTTCAAAGTTCAAAGAAAGGAATGCCATTCTGAAATTGCATTACTTTCTAAAAGTAATGTAAATTGCAATGAATTACTTTTTGTTCATTAGTCCTAATTGTAATTACCTTATTTCGGACAAAGGTATAGTTTTGTTTGTTTAGACCAAAGCTCTGGGAAGCTGGAGCAAAAGGCGGCAAACGTTGTAACTATAATTAAATTACATTTACGAAGTAATTTACCAAAGTGTGCTGCTAGGCAGATTATAAAACAACCTTTCTTCGGTATATATACACGATTTTGAACAGTTCAACTGCCTGTTAGAGGAGCTCGATTTCCAATTTGAACAGGTTGACTACCAGTTTGAGCAGTTAGCTACCAGTTTGAACAGTTCCACCACAATGCACTGCTACAAGTTTAAAAAACAGTTTGATTATCAGTGTAACCAGTTCAGTCACCATTTTGAACAGTTTGAATACCAGTAGGACCAGTTCTGCTACCACTTTCACCTGTCTAGCACTCAGTTTAGCCTGTTTGGCAAGTTCAGCTGTCTGTTTCCCCAGTTTGGCTGCCTGTTTGGCAAGTTTTGCTTCCTATTTGGCAAGTTTCGCTGCCTGTTTTGTAATTTTGCTTCCTTTTTGGCAAGTTTAGCACCCTGTTTCGCCAGTTTTGTTCCCTGTTTAGCCAGTTCGGGGACCTGTGTGGCAGGTTTGGCTGCCTGTTTGGCAAGTTTGTCTGCATGTTTGGCAAGTTTGGCTGTCTGTTTGGCAGGTTAAGGTGCCAGTTTGGCTTGTTAATGGTCCAAGTCGGCCAGTTTGTTTTCTTTTATCACCAGTTTAATCAGTTCGATTTCCATTTTGCCCAGTTCAAATTCGGGTATGGCGGGTTGAGAATCATACTGTTTTTTTCAATAGGGAGTTGCTTGGTGCCGGGAGGCGTTTTTTTTTATTCCCATTTAGTTATGCTTCAAGCTCCTTTACGCAGTCACTAACCGGATCGTAAATGTAACGCTTGTTATGAATGTGAAGTTTATCAAAGCGGATTTTAAAGGGCACGTTTTGCGGCTCTGCAAACTGGTATAACTTGCCGCGCGCTAGGCGAGCTGATTCAGAAAAGTCTTCACGGAGGGCGAAAGTAGTATTTTTTAGTTTGTGACCGGCCGCCAAGATTGATTCCTTATCTTTAAAACGTAGCAACTTGACAATTATAGGGCTGGATTTGTTTTCAGTGAAGCGTCCCAAGCGATGGGACCTTTCGAGGTTGGAAGGGTCCAGCTCCATGCCCAATCTATGTAAGCAGAAACTAGTAACAACTTCTTCGGACTTCGCCCACGAGAATGGTGTTGTTTACGGGGGAGTTAGGGCAAGGGTTAGTCTCAATATCTCCCGAGATTAAAAGCAAAAGATGGGAGATCATTGCGTGGTATGCGCAATTGAATAAACATCTCAAAATATTATTACGGCACACTGACAAGTCGTAGGGGCACGACATCACCATAAAACAGCAGAAACCGTTACGAGCGTTAGCAGCGTTGCTAAGATAACTAACCTGTAGCAGACGGGAAGTTTGCATGACAGTTCCAGCGGCAATGTCGTGCCCCAACTGGGAGGCGGATCGGGCGGGCTTTTGTAGACAATCTTCACGTGGATCACATGACGTCCCCGGTTGCCAGATCCTAAGGTGGTTGGGAGCCAGCGTCAGCTGAAGGAAGTGCGGGCAGGGTAATGGCTGATCGGAAGCCACTCGGACTGGTGGCGGGTGAATCCAGGTGGTTTCCTCTCCACGGTGGTCGTAGAGTGGCGGGCTGGCGGGTAGAGCCACCGCAAGGGCAGCAGCCAGGAAAACCTCTAGCAGACGGGAAGTTTGCATGACAGTTCCAGCGGCAGTGTCCAGCAGGCCAAGTGCAGAGATCCGTGTTTAGCATTTTTGTACTCTAATACTTTAGCAGGTCATAGTCAGTTGTCCAGTTTGAACCTACTCAATGTTATCTTACATTTTGTCAAATAAGATTGATGTTTAAAGTAAACAAAAATATTGCCTCTAAAACTTAAGCTTCTCAAGGCGTTTAGTAATGTTCAAATTTATGCTTCGTCCCTTAAATGAGTATATAAATATAGCTAATAACAATATTTAATTAGTAATAAAGCACATGAACTTTTGTGACACGTATCCTAACAACACTTATTTCGTTTTATTTTATAGCTAGAGCGTTCTTTCTTAAGTTTAGTGAATGCTATGTTGTAAAGCATTCATATAGACACTACATGACTTAGTGCGTTGTTTCTTTGATTCACTGACATATACTTGATAACTATCGGATTCCTGCTAGTCTTATTTTTCTTGTTAAATGCATTTCGGTATCTTTGCCACGAATAAATTAATTATACTATTGTATTCTTCAACATCGTCATAGTATTCAACGGGATAATCAGCAATTGCCGATTCTATATACGACGTTTAATCATTCATAACGTTCTAGCTTGGAGCACGATCAACGTAAACCCTTCCAGAGTAGTGAATTAGAATTAAAACATAAATAATAAATACAACGTAATAAAAAAAAAAGAAATCATGGCAATTTATGACGCCTCTAAAGCTCCAAATATTAGTCTATAAATTCTGATAAAGAAAGCTCGCCGAAGACACTTAAGTCTGCTTACGTGTTGTAATGCGAGAGCAGTCCTACACGCAACGCATTCTTACAAGCAGCGCGCCACGTCTTTCTTTCGCACACGGTGCTCCGGCGGTGACATCACTCTCCTCCACTGTGCAGGTGTGGCGAACCCCGCCGCCCTCACGACGGCTTCCGTGAGAAAGCATCTGCGTTGCTGTGATGTTCTTTGTGTTTTATTTCTGAGGCGCGTGCTTGATGACGTAGTTTCTTTACCATCTTTGGGGGACAACGCCGACGGCTTTTCGCGTAATGGGACAAGTAAGGCTTTCGCCTTAAAAACAAGTCCAGGTTGCATCAACCAAATGTCGTTCTGGATTGGGGCATTTTTAAAAGAAAAGCTATATAGTCTATCAGTCAAATGAGGAGACATCTCCGGGTTGAGCGCAGTAAATATGACAAACTTATAACCTACAAGGGTGAATAAATACGCTTGTTTGAGGCTCACCAAATGAGGCGTCATCTCTCATGATTGGACACGTATATGCAGGATAGCCGATACACAAAGTGGAAAAAGTATACTTTTTGTTTGCCGAGATGAGAAAATGATATGTATTTTTTAAAGGCTGGAAGGAACAACGTAAGAAAACGTTTTGGCTAGTGCTGTGGAGATAACTAAAGTCCCAATACATAAAACCTGACAGTGTGTAGCAAATGTTCAACTGTTATACTAAATATAAGTTAAAGTAAGTCGGAAGTTTACTAGGTTACTGTGGTACTAGGGCTTGCTCATTGCCGGCTGAAAACGTTTTACAATAGGGTCATTGTCTAGTCACTTATATTTATGTTTCAAATATGTGTAAGTTCGGGCTGTGTTTGTGTATTTTTCGCAATTTGCGTCGTTTTTTCAGTTCAGCAAAAAAAAAATCCTCTATCTTAAAAAAAAATATATTTTACGACGCACAATTTAGATATTCATCTAAAAAACTGCAAACAAAAAGCGAACTGCCTATTTCTGAAAAGAAATAAATACTGATCCCGGAGCCATACCCCAAATCGGGGTTCGGCTCCAGTGACGTATCCCATTTGACCGTAATATAAGGGAATGTAAAAAGGTATGAAACATAACTTTTACCTTTCGAGTTCAGGGCAGGGCACTCAATCAAACATCGATAACCTACATTCATACTTTTTTAATACCCCTTGCCTCCTAGAAATAACTAAAATATTATATTTTAGTTTGATTATCTATCATCTTTTAATAGTTATAAACTAAGCGGTTTTCACGAAATAAGGTAAAAACTGCGAACTAACTTTTCGTAACTGAGCAACGCTTCTTTGTTCTATAATCGTTGTTTTTCTAAATTTTCTAGGGATGGTACTGTGTTATTCATATACGTATACGCAGCTGCAAGGAACATCCTGCAGCTGGAAATATAGAAACACAGTAAAATATATCGCCTCCATTTTTGTCTTTATTGTTTCCACATGCAGTGCGAGGCCATGTGCTGTTTCCAGAAAAACACCACATGATCGCATAGCGCTTTTGATCAGAAAAATATTCAACCGTTATGCACAAAAATGGGTCGTATGAAGTTTTATTTTTTTTACTTTGTGTCTCTTTTTTGATAGTGCGCACATTTAACGTGTGTGCCTTGGAGCCCGGAAGCTGATTGCAGGTTCAGTTCAGAAAGAAAGGTAAATACAAGAATTGCACTCTATTCACGCAGAAGACAAAAGGAAAATGTCTGGGAACGTTAAACGCTTTTACAGTTTGCAGTCATCTCAAACACCTTAAGAATTATTCAACAAGAGTTTACTATGTATATTAGATACTTATCGATGGTTTTACATTAGAAGCATATGCCATTCTCTTTTAAGTTTTATAACTTTACCACGTCTTGCGTTGTTAAATACACCCCAGAGTTATCAGACACGCCATTTTTTGTTTTAAGTTCTTTTGGAAAGCAACGGTCATTATTGCTTTTCCATCCGGCTCCATGGGTCAAGTGGACGTCTTTCTAAATTAAGAAGGGCATCAAAGTAAATTATCTATTCTAAAATTACATATCATGAAGCTGGATCGCTTCGTTTGATGCTTGCCAACCCAAAGTTTCTGTATTTAATATTATCAAGGTTTTACCAAAGCATATATCCAGATTACTTAGAATTCAGTTTTTTGCAATCCAAAATATCAATGCAGGAACGTATATAAATTTCAAGCAATTCAACTTTTTTCTTGCTCTCACTGGAATAAAGTTCTCCGAAAAGATAAAACAGATTGGTAGAATATATTTTATGTTCTTATCTGATATTTAATTGTTTGGGTGATGCCTTTGTTGTTCAGAGCAAGAGTGCCGATTCCCAAAATCTGTGCAACAGGAAAACAAAATTATCTCTACCGTTTATAGTGTGTAGGGTCGGCCGCCCATGATATATGCGATAGTACTTCATACTGTTTGAGCGATACAACCAGCTTAGCTGGAGTGTTAACCTATGTCAGTTAACGTGCATTGCACATTTGTGGTTATGTCACGGGATTCCGGTTACAAATTCGTTCATAGTTTAACAGCAATGACATGTTAAACACAGGAATGGTCCCTTAGTTCCGCAGTGCGAGTCCGTATTCCAAGCTCCCCGAGCTGTATTGCGCTAACAAACTTGGTCCCCAATCCACTTGCTTTATCGCCAGAGGAGGAGATCAGCACAAATCGGTGGCATAACGGCCAAGAAACCTTCAGCCGATTAACGCCTGACTCGGTTCACCGGTTATTACCAGGATAAACTCAAGAAGTGCTTGCATCCCATGAATTGGATTCATTGACAAATACATTCTATTCAGAAATTTTGCTTGAACTGTATAGTCAGAAAAATGGAATCGGTCATAGGTATTAAATATATTTTCAAGTCTCCCAGGCAAAACGCCAGAGAAACACCTAACCTGGCACTGCTGCAGAAATTTCAGTGGCACAACCAGCACTGAAGCCACGTTCTGGCACTTGGTTGGATATTTAGGACCCAACGTTTTCAACCGAAAGTTAAACAACCAGAAATGAAACCTAATTCTTGCGTTTGAACGGGAACAGAGGTCAAAAGTTGCCCGGTGATAACTTAACAACATGGCAGTGAGACGCCTAACTCCGGCACTTGTTTGTCAATTTAGAGTAAGAATACCCACTCTTGGCAGAGAACATTACGTTTGGTTGTACCTCGGAATTTTTAGGCTTTTAGGCTCCTAAATTCCAGACAAAACCAAATGTGGAGTCCATGAACTATGCCACCTGGTCTTTTATAGCAATCAACATCACAGATGGTCAGTAACTCAAATCAAAGTATTTTACCTACATATTTTAAATACTTTGAGTATTTTGTATTCCGTATATAATAGGGTGAGTAATTGTCAATTATTCTACTAAAAGCTAAAACTGGGTATTTCAAATACAATTGTAATCAAATACAATTTTCTGCCTCCTTCGCGATATTGTGGTCATGTCAACATTTTGTCATGGTTTAAATGCACTAATTATGAAGAAAAAAAAGATGAAAGGGGAATAAAAGTTAAACGACAAATTTAGGTTCGGAGGAGAAATATTGGCTTTTTTGTTAACATAATTCTCTCTTTTTTAAACATCGCATTAATTAAATTGTGGAAAAAGGCTTCTTTGTATAAGTTCAACATTTAAGATTAAGTTAGCATCGAATGAAATATATTTCTGATGTTGTACAGCTGCAACGGAAAAATATCAGCACAAGTGACCGATGACCACATCAGCAGAATCGTAACACGCGGCGCTATCGTTCCCCAACACACCGACAGAGAGAGTGCGTCTCGCTCTATGTTGCAAAGCGGGGGCGGCCGGTGTAAAGCAGCCCAATGTATAGCCCGCATTTCGAAAGCAATCTTATCCGTCACTTTCGGCCGAGCAATATGCCAACGTGTTTACGCACGTAGCGCGTTTATTAATTTTTTCCTTCTTTTTTTTTTGGGCGTGCGTTGTGAGCGGGGGTATTTCCTTTACCGTTGTTTTCCCATAAGCTGACAATAAACCCCGTTCGAAAGACTAAATTCTGTTGGCAGGTGTGGAATCCCTGCACAATGGCGAACTAAAACCGCAACGTCACGGCACACTTTATGCGTTCGGTTGGATTAGAAGGCAAAAACACATCCACATAGAAAGGTGGCGAGCGCAGCGACGTTGCACTTTCGTCGCCATTTGATTGGCTGGTCGGCTCCTAACCGCTCACAACGCCCGCGTAAAAACATATACCAAAATAATAAACGGGCTCATGTAACCACGTAGGCGCATCGCTCGGCTGAAAAATTAAGGATAATATAGTTTTCGAAATGCAGGCTTTAGGACAGGCTTCCTTCGGCCGACCACCCCCGCTTTGATACATGGAACGTGCGTGGCACTCTCGGTATCTGAGCGCTCGGGGGCAATAGCGCCGCGTGTCCCGATTTCGCCGCTCCGGTCCTCCGTCACTTGTGGTCATCTTTTTTCGTTGAAGGTGTACCTGCCTATTCTATGCCAAACAATAATTGATATTGAACTGATATTTTTTTTCTAAGCGCCTCATTTTCGCTAGACAGGATTAGATTCCAGTCAATGATGTTAAATTATGGAAGGCAAATGCATTTGTAATAGTATTTGAAGATGATCATATTTACTCCTCGTTTTATCTGCATCTTGTATATAAAGACATATCTGATAATTGCAATTCAATGCATGATTCAATATATTTCGTCAAAATATATTAGATTTGTATGTGAGGCATTTCGTGAAATGTTTTTCAGTCCTGATTGTCGTTATATTTTGTCAAATGTCTTATGATTCATATTGAATTTTTTTGTGTATTCTTATTAACACATCTAATGTCACATCTCTAAATATGTACTGAAAATGCATACACAGCTAAACTTTACCTAAATTTCATCACACTAAAAGGCATCGCACACTCAAAGCAGCATAATAAATTGTTTGTTTTAATTTCTGTATCGCTATATTGATCATCAATATTTGAAGATTTCCTGTACGATATCTTCGAGACCTTTCTAACAATTTTCTATGTATCTTTCAGACCTGGTTCACGATAACAACAATCATGCTGGTGATGTTACTTTTTTCTTCTCTTCTCGCCACTTGCTACTCCAGTAACCCGACAGAACAATTCTTTAAAGTATGTTGCAGTTGTCTTATACCAGATATTCTCCGGGCTTGCATAGACAGACGTGCTAAATTAAGGGGTTATGGAAGTAAATGTAACAGAAAGAGAATTGCTTTTGGCAGCACCCAAGCGCGGTAGGTGGGAGGTAGGTTGTATTATTACTTCTCACCAGATATTCTCGCAGACACGTTCAAGGGCTGCATCAGCACAATTATGAACTGTATATAGCTGAATCATCATCTTTCGCTGGACAGTAATGGCGGAATAAAAAGCAAGATGCGAAATTTTCCATCCAAAAAAATTTCTGAATCTAGAGTTGGCATTGAACTCAAAGATGGTGCTAGCTGTTGTGTCAAGGCGACCTGCAGGAGAGGCGGCGTCTACGACTAAATGTCACAAACACAAAAAAGCTGGAATTATCTTTGAGACGCTCCATGGATAAAAAAGGTTCCCAAAGATCTTCAAATTTTATAATGATGCATGAAAGGTTCATCCCTGTGCATATTCCGTCGCCATTAGATCTACGCTTTCGCGAACTATCAGCAATCTTGAAGTGTCGCTGGTTGATGTGCTACGACAAACCCCTTGAGGATTTCTTTGGTCAGACTTGGTAGAACCAACTACAAATATCACAGATATTAAACAGAAAGTGACCTTTAAAGGAGCTGTGCAACGATTTTAACGTTGGAAGAATTTGAATCTTCTACTTTTGACATTGTTTATCTTGCCATAAAAAACAGAAACACACCCAATCCTTCAAAGTGTTTCAAATCCGCCGCGTAATCGCGACGGAAAATTTTGAATATTTCCCGACCTGCAGCCGCGAGCGGTGGCCATGGGAACCACGCGAAATGACATCAAAGGAGACTTGTAAAAATAGGAAGTTGTGCAAATACAAGCTCAATCAAAGGTAATTTTTCTCGAAATCTTGTCGGTCCAACATAAATATAAATGCGTCAAAGACCTGGTATCGTCAACAAACCTTTTATTATACCGAGTTTTAATGGCGCCATCTATCCGAGGTCAACAAAACCGTCGCCTCTATCTGCCACCGCGAACAGCCGCCAGGAGCCGGAGGGGGATGGGGGCGGCCCCTAACGGCGTGGCCTGACCCGGACGAGACTTTCCTCCTTTCGCCACGTTGATCGCGCTGTGCAAGCACGTGGTGACGTGGTCGCGAGGGGGTGAGTTCTCGCTGCACACTGATAGCACTAGAGAGGGGGCTTCACCGACACCCCGCGCGTCTCCCTTTCACGTCACAGCTCACGTGACTCGGAAGATGTTGAAGGAGTTGAGAGGTGCCGAAAACCTCAATTTTGTCAATTTTTAGAATAAAAACTAAAACATGCAGGCAAAAGCGTTTTTTTTCTTCACTTCAGAAAAGTCGAGACACCAACTCCCAAAATATTTAAGCACAGCACTGAAATTGTTACGCAGCTCCTTCAAATAACATTCAAGTGCTAGTTTTGGTATATGTTAGCACAATCAAGTTGAGCATTTCTTTGCTTAACGAAACTAAGAAAACCTGTAGTGTCAATTGGAATATTTTCATGGAGCAAGCTTTGTTATGCCGTGATACCCGAAGTAAATGCATGACAAGAAAATAGATGCCAGTAAAAAAATAGTTCACCTCTTGAAGTGGTAGTGTCTTGTTGGGTTTTTATGTTCCATTGTAGATTCAACATTTAAAAATATACTGTTGTGAACTAATACACACATGCCTGCTTCGTGATGTGCTATGAACATGAAGAAAAATTGATGGTGGTAGAGAAACTCTTATCTTGTCTTCTGGGATTCGGCATGACTTGTCATGCATTATAGAAACTTGACGTAAACCCACAGCAAAATACGATATGCAGAGCCACCATTTTCACGGCTCTTAATATTTTTAATATAACGCAGTAATTTTAGTAAAAATGATTAATCGCCTGGATTTGTAAGGATATGTATAAATGATGTTTCCGTTACTTTGGAGATTTATTTACTGTAGGGTTCTAAATTGGGACAGTTCTTAACAGTTAAAGGGAAGCTACGGAGCTTCTTGGAAAAAATGAGTTCAAAGTGAATTCTAGTGTATTTTTACCCCGTGAACCCGAATACCCAAACCGTTTGCTGCGTAAGTATTGTTAAACGCGAGAAAAACGCGAAAGACAGTCGCTGTACGTGACGTCATCGACGGATCTTTTGGCTGCCCAAGGCTAGGGAGGTGGGGCTTCAGTCCTATTCTGAAATTGCACGTATGGCTCTCCGGCGCGTCGTATTGAAATATAATTTTGATATCTGTTATTCTAAAGGACAAATGAACGCAATTCAAGCGTTTTTTTTCTCAAATGTAGAAGTGCCCCATCTTCCCTTTAACCATAATGGAATACAGCCTCAGTAAACACGGACGACGAAAAAGAAACCAACACTCTCCTTTCGTGCTCGTTTCATTTTCGTCGTCCGTGTTCACTGGGGCTTTATTTTATCAGATTTACTTCAAATTTAAACTCTTTGAATATTATAAATAAAGTCAGGAGTCAACTGGAGAAGATAAATCTTCAAATTTTATAGCGAGAAAAGCACCTGTATTTAGGGTGTTTCCTACGAGGAGTTAAGAAGTTCCCGCACTAGCAGCACTGAACAGAACCGAAGAATTGTACCGCAGCGCAACGCCAGGAGATATTTCCAGGTGACTTGCAAGCCAGTCAGCCAAAATTAATTTGGCGAAGTCAAAGTGATTTCAAGTTGCGCCGCTACCAAGCTTAGAATTTATTTTACAGTGTTCACACTGCTGGATATAAATGAAAAGCTTGAACGAAATGCGTGCATAAAATTTTTGCGTAAAAATTTAGCGTGAACACGTCAGAAACACAGAGATTGCTACGAAAAGCATTTGTTGGCCATGTTCCAGGAAATACACAAATCTGTAAGTGATATGGTTGTTTTCAGCCAGGTTAAGAATTGCTTGAAGACAATCAACAAGCAGTACGTCATTCAAGAGCCGTTACTCCTAAAAGGTTAAAAAAAAATGAGCGTGTTACTTTACAGAAGCCGTCAGAGAAACATTTCGAACATCTGATCAAGTCGGCGTAGTCTGTTTCGAATGAATATTTATCATGGGACGAATTTGCGCCAGTTGTGTGACACACATCCTGTCGATCGCGTGAAAAAAAAAATATCTTCCAAGATTTTAAGGACAGTTTTTGGTTCGGAACAACATAGATGCACTCCATCCATATACTCCTTATTTGGTCATCCATGACCCTTGAATGTTTCTTACGATGAAGCCTGAAAAGACGGCTCACTCGAGCAGATTCGAAAAAAAACTAAAGTTCTTCTGAAAAAAACGGAATTACAAGAGGCTTTTCGACAATGGCAGACCCGCTGGGACCGTTGTAATGCTGTCATTACTCAATAAACTGGAATTTTTCGTTCCTCTAAAGCATCGTCCATAATGTGAGTCATCCATAATAACGAAACAAACCTGCATGTATTTACCCAATTCGTTCCCAAATTTTTTGTTTATTTAACGTGGATTTAAAAGTAACGCGATTCGTATTAACGAGACTCGTCTGTACCTCTAAAAATGACTTTATTGAGGGACAAAATAGTAAAGAAAACTTGGGAACCTCGTATGTCGCTCTAAAACGAGTTCGAAAACACTTTGGTGCCACCTCGTTTTTCCCAGCGCGGCAAATGTATAATAGAGATGATCATTTAGACGAAGTTAGGAAATTGAAAAAAGTAATATAATTTGGTTCTTTGTATACAGAATTATGCTACGCGACTTTTTTGTTAATTTACGAACTTTTGTCGATTTTGTTAATTTAAAACAGGCACACACAAACACACACAAACACACACACACACACACACACGCACGCACGCACACACACACACACACACACACACACGAGAGGGCTGCGAGCAATTCCCGCACTTTGGAAGATCAGACTATGCCAAGTGCGGGAATTACTCCCAATCCTCGTGTGTGTGTGTGTGTGTTTGTGTGTGTGTGCGTACATGTGCTTGTGCGTACGCTTGCATGCGTGTGCGTGTACTTGTGTGTTTGCGTGTGTGTGTTTGTGTGTGTGTGTGCGTGTGCGTGCGTGTGTGTGTGGGTGTCCTTTATGATTCGAGGTTGTGCGCGGTTCTCGGTATAGGTAGAAAGTTAGGGTACACTGTATTGTGGGCGAGGAGGCCCTTTGAATTGTGAAAGAGATCTGAGACATGCATATTAGGCGATGGTTGTTCTATTCAATAAACTTCAAGCTGTGTTAGAGATCCATAGTAACCCTGAGACGTAGAAAAAATAAAAAAAACGGAGAGAACAACCGTCTCTACTTCGTTGCCATGCCGTTTTTTTATATTTTCTTCGTCTCAGGGTTACTATGGATGTCATTCACAAACTCGCCTTGAGTTTTTACCTTACTTCACCGTAATAGAGTCTTCGTTGTTCTATCCGTTTTCTTTCCTACGTCTCCGGGTTACTATGGGTGTCATTCACCAGCTCGCCTGCGGTTTTTACCTTCTTTCCTGTGGCATTACTTTTTTTGTGCAACCCGAATATTCTATAATCTCAGTACAAATCTAGTCTGATGATAGCATCACCAAACTGAATATAGAAGAATTTCTAATAGTTCTTGGAATCTCATTTTGAATTTACACATTAAACGTGGACAATAATCATAGTTGATGTATTTTTTTTTATTATTATACCAAAATCTGTTCAAGAGTGTGCTACGCAGCTCTGTGAAACAGCTCAAGTATTGCGCTCAACCCTAACCTGTTGGCTTTGTCTGACCTTTTTTTTAAGGACACGGAAACAAGACCAATCCTTCTCTACGAGTGCTACCAGAGTGGAAACAGTATTGATGCACCAGGAACCAGTAACCTTACTGTTCTCTATGACGGCACGAGCAAAATAACAAAAATACGTGAAGGTGCCACGTGGTCAGCAACAAAGGGAACTACTGAATCTTTCGTTGTGTATGTTTGACCGAATTTTTAATTAAAAATGGTGTGACCACTGGAAGCATGCATAGTAAACGTGATAACTTTAACATTATTGTCAAGTATTATGTGGTGGATAATTCGTTTCTGAAAATCCTTAAGCGTTTATTAAACAAGCTTCAAAATAATTTCAGAGACATTGACTATGCCTTTTTTTATGCCGTCCGGACTGTATGAAATGTTTCGTGAAACTTAAGCAGGAGGGCACATCATTTTAAAATAGCCATCATCATTGCCTATTTGTAAATGTCAATACGCGACCGAGTAATAAAAATTGTTCATATCGCTGTACACACGATAGTTCACAAACCGTGGTGTTTTTTTAACAATATTTTTTTCGGAGATAGAGATTCAAAAGTGTGCCAGCAAGAGTAAAATATATTATATATCTTTGTTTTAATGTGAGGGAAGCAGCCAAAATAGTAGTTCTGCCATGATGCTATAGATATAATAATCAATAATATGGTGATGGAAAATTAATTTAGTGAACAAGATTATTTGTCTATAGATTCTTAACTGTCTTTTTCATATATTGCCAGTGACACTTTGTATGTTCACTACAATGAGAAGAGAAGTATCGGAGTGATCTTTTCCTTTGGTAAGTAAATGGAACATAGACAATTGCTAACAGTCACCACGTACACGGAAGGGCGAGGCGAGGTAACATCAGTTGCTGTATTCTATGAGGTATATGTGTTTTAGCTGACAGGGATGTAATCTTTAAAGAAAATGTAACTCCAAGGACAGCTGTAACGTTATATTTTTTGCACTAAATTTTGAAGGCAATGCCTTTGTTGGAGCGTTACTTTATCCCAAAACTCAAAGTAGATGCATGCTTTGTTTACAGAAGTTTGACAAACGTCGAGTAATAATTTTTCGCTTATGGGGAACGCTTCTTCTGCTACAATTGAACCTGTCTACGTAATAAATCAAATATGACAGAAAAACATTAAACCTACATGTAGTAAATTTATCTAGTTTAGGGGCACAAGTGCTGCATGCATCAGAGATAAAATTATATCAAGTGTTTCTGCGTAGAATTTAAAAAAAAAAAACATTTTAAAACTGGGGTGTTCGATTTTTCGGAACAAACTGCCGGCAACGGCCTGCGCAAGGGATTGAAGAAACATACTAATCAACTACATTATTACGAACAATTTACTAATTACTTTTAATCTGTGAAAACAATTATATCGGTCCAATTGGAAAATTGCTGCGCGTCATTCAAAAACCACTAAATCAGTCAATTTTAGGATGATCTGTAGCACGAGGGAAAAGCACGGGTGCGCTAAATTTACCGCTCGTTTAGCAGACGGAAGGCCGCCGATTCAAAAACCCGGATGATATTCTGATCATTCGCGTTATCGCGTCTCCGGCGGACTTTTTTTGTTTTGTGAAATCACCAATATAACTGTGGGCCAATGCTGCACCATTGTAATTAGAATCCGGTGGAAGGGCAAAGATATAAATTTGGTTTTAATTTCAACTTGGTTATTCGGCCACAATAGAGGCCACATGACCCGCCTTGCTGTTTAGTGGTTTCGCGTTGGAACGGCTTAATTTATATAGGAGCAACTTGCTTTTTGCTCACTCCTTATTTCTTCAGTTAAACTCAGCCTTTCAAATTTCTACAAAACAAATGTAGCACCTATTAACCTCTATGTTCATATACACCGCGATATGTTGGAGAACACGTTGATGTGCATTGATGATGAGGAAACAGCTTGAAAACTGAATGATTACACAGAGACAGGACTAGACACACGCAAATTTTACTATCCACAATTCTTTAGTATTTGATCTATCTCGCTTTTCGGTCTAGTCTTCTTCCTCATTAACTTCACAGAGAAACACACACACGCACACACAAACGCGCGCGCGCGCACACACACACACACACAGACACTTTGTTGTGAAGCGTGGACTGTCACTGCGAGTCACTTGTTCGAAGCACACCGTAGATGTTGCTTTTCTTTGTTATGAAGCAAGGAGTGCTGACAGATTCTTCTGAATTTATAATTTGTTCAGCGATGACAGAACGCGTAGGGAAACATGACGAACACTGTGATGGTACGCTTTTGACCCTGTCTGATTGGCCTCATTAGCCCGTAGCGTCGGCTGCGCCTGCACTTAAGTTGAAACGAAGTATAGTGCCTCTAATGTATCTAGTAATTGCAGAATTTTTTTCTGTAAGAATGCTGACGCTGTTGAAGGCTAGACTACACTCACACGTCTTGTTGTTTGCTGACAAGTCTCCTGATGATGTGTGCTGCACTCCCCCCTGGTATCCATCGTCCTATCAAGATTACATCGACCCGTTTGACCGATGTAACACGTGTCGCACGATAGGCGAATGCGGTAGACTACTCCTGTTTTGCACTGAGGCAAATCTTGCTATATGAGAAACGTTGCATGCGTTCCTTTGCTTGGTTCTCTTATTTACTCAGCAGCACATGCCTTCTTTATGGCAGAACATGCCACCTGCACGTTCTGTAGTCCGCGATCTGTTTTAATATATATGAGTGATCTCTTGTTTGTATGGGATCACGGCAATTTTCTTTCGAGTTCTTTCCGCCTCCGTTTTTGCTACTTTCTGGCGTGCGTTTGAGTCTCTTACAAATATTTTCGTACATCCCTACTAGGAGATTGCCAGGGTTCTCGTAGTCGAGATATTTGCCTCGTAAAACATGGCTCAGTCTAATTTTCCTGTTGTTTTGTTCAGTGCTTAAAGTCTCCCGTAAGTTGAGGGGGGTCCCTACAAGAGGGTTGGGGGGGGGGGGGAGGGGGGGGAGGGGGGGAGGTTGACGAGATGTACTAGATGCACATAAAATAAACCCCAGTGCTGGCTCTACCCACGATGCACCTGCAACCTTCAACTTGCTAATCCCCAATGAAATGTTACATACCTGCAAACAAATATATTTTATTGCAAGATATGATTTTTCTTTCAGTAATGCTAGGACTGTAGAGGAGGGTCTCAGACCATCTTTTAAAATCAGGCGCGGGGGGGGGGGGGGGGGGGGGGGATCCGAGACCCCCTGAGATCCCCCAGACTTCAAGCCCTGGTTTTGTTTTTGAAAGCTGTTTCCCCGCCATCAATGACCATGTACGAAGTACCTCAGCTCTAACAGGTCACCTGCTTACGGGGTTAATTAAAAGGGCTAGCACGCCAGAAGAATTCGAAGGTTCAAAGAAACTAGAAATCAGTTAATATTTCCGCTAATTCGTGTATCCACCATTCACTTGTAAACCTTCTTAGCGTAGAAAGGTTCTGGCAGTGTAATCTGTTCATGTCCTAATAATAAACACAAACATATGAAGTTAAAAATACTCCATTATAAGACATCTAAACTGATAAAAAATTTATTACTGCGAAATTACCTTTTTTTGGGGAGGCATCGGCTTCTTAGAATGTAAACCTCTAAGTATAAAAAAAAAATTGAAATGAACAGAGTACAGATAATGATTAATGATTCATATTTACTCAGATAAGACATGTTTAAATAACACACAGTGATTTTTCTAATAAATTGATGACTTACAGATGGTGATGTATACTTCACTGTTCTTGAACCGTTCGAGAGCGAGACACTCTACCTTAAAATCTGTAAGTAGAGGCCGTATTTTATTGTTCTTTATAAAATGAAACATCATATGCAATAAGCGTCAGAGTTGAAATGGTAGTATTTCCAATCTTCTGTACTGCTCTGATACCTAGAGATTTTTTTTTTGAAAAAAACGAGCATAACTACTATTTTCCTTTCCTCAAAATTAAACTAGCAAAATTCGTAATTAAAAAGTATCAATAATTAAAAGTTATATTTCCTCTTGTCCTGTAGGACGTTGTTTTGGACTAATCAGTTATGGGGGACATGAAACCCTGACCGAACAGATGAGTTTAAACTTGGGGTTCCTTATTTTCCGCAGACGTAGAGCGAGTACCTAAATGTCATAACTTACTGATGTACTTAAAGTAATTAAACAATATAGTATATTATAACACACCTTTACGTCATGCAACTTAATCTGAATTTGTCGGCGCGTAGACAAATGATGAGATATTCATAATCTCAAGCGAAGAAAATTTCCGCGACTCTCTTTGCTCGAGCAACGTTACAAGAATATTAGAAAAGCCTTTGTGATTTATCCGCTTTTAACACGTTCTCACATCGTTCCTAACAAGTTACAATGGGCAGCTTTTTATTGTTATGGACCTCTATATCTTATCGTAAAGGTACACTGATACCCCCAAAAGTTTTTCTTAAACTTTCTGCCGGGCGATTTATTATGGTGTCAGAAGACGACCCAATGAATATTTTGCTACAAAGTCACGTATATTTTAATAAAGTAAAACAAAAAAACGCAGCTCCTCAAAACTGAAACCGAAACTGGACTGGGGTGGAACAAGAAATATAAAGGAGGCGACAGTTAGCGGAAGTTGCGTGGCTGTGCAACTTTCTTTCTTTTTTTTTTTTTTTCTTCAATCAACGTATTTGCAGTTTCTTAGAAGGCACAAAAAAGTTGGTATCGTATTTTTGTCTATTTTTAATATTGCGTGTGTGCCTTCGATGACCCACGACTTTTATTATCTTTGGTGGTTCTGTCTAAATCATAGAAAATTCACGTAACCACGGAGAAGAGAGTAAGCGCGACTCAACCGGCCAGTTCTCGATCGGCGGTTTTCAGGCGGTTAGAAAACGGATTTCGACCCGCAAATGGTGTTCTGGGTAGTTGGGTTCTCATATGTCATCAACAAATAAAAATTGTGGCGAGGGTAAATACCCTGTCAGTGTCCCATTAAGAAGTACTGATCTAAAGATAATAAGCTGATAGCTTCCTTTATAAAGTCACTCACTTGATGTTCCTTTATTTTTCTTTTCCAATTCATACCAGCTTGACGATATGTTATGTGATTTTCTTTGTATTTAGACAAAACGCTTGACAGTGCTTGACTGTTTCATTTTAGATATCACGAGCCCGTACCACACTATCCTCTACAAGATATTCGATGAAGATTTTGAGTGTGAGAATGCCAAGGAACTTTTAAAGAAGGTGTGTCCGGACCCGTGCGACATGACGCTGAGTCGAGAACTCTCCAGTGATTGAAACACAAATGAGTTCGAAGGCTCTGTGTTATTTCTAGCCCATGTTGGTTATTTTGAATTGTCATGTTATGCAAGCTGAAATACTACACGTAATCGAGGAAAACAATAAATATACATAGAATACAAAACATTAAAAAATACTTCTTTGCGTGTTTTAATATTTTACGCTTTTTTAAATCATACAACTACGTTATTTTATTTGCCTTCTTCCTTATGTAATCCTCCGATTCCCCATGTCAAGTAACATGGTTCTACAATACCACCTATTGTGTTTTCGCATTTTAGAAAAACAGCCAGTGAGAGCCACTTTCGCACTAACGTACTCATGGTGAACTCAACAATAAATTTCAACAATGTGCGGTACTATTAGAGGATCTTCAAAAAGAGGTTGGACGTGGCTGCTATAAATGACAGCCCTAGCCAACTAAAACCATTGAAGACTTAAAAAAAAAAAAAACTGCGGATATGCTCGGCGCAGGTCCTTTTCAGTTCGAAAAAAAGTGAGAAACTTTTATTATCAAAATCACTCTTTATTCTTTCGGGACATCTCTCAATTTGAGTTTCCTCCGCATCCTGGCGCTTGCGGTGAGTTACTTCCACTTGGAGGCAAGACCGCCTACACTTTGTTTCAAGCCAGGCCGTAGTCAATGCTCCGAGGCGCTGAGGTCTATCACGTAGCGCTAAATGAACAACGTTACGGCGTTTGTCGTCTTTCTGTGTGTTTGCTATCACGAGAGGAACCAATCAAGGGCACACCGCGCGTTTGACCTTGCATTTTAAATGCATAGAATTTAGAAAGCCAGAACCTAGCGCTTTTGTTTACCCAACCTAGCTCAAGCTAGGAGGCAAATCAAGAGGAGGTGTAAACCTCAATGATGGAAGAAAGGGCGCTCAAGCGCTGAAGCCAAGAGGCGAAAAGAAAGCTACGATGTGGGATCAAAGCGAGGAGAATATCAAATACTAGGCGAGGAGATCGAACATGAGCGGGAAGTCTTTGCAGCTTGTTTTCCACAGAGTTCGGTGTTTACCCAACACAACACGTGTGGACTGCGTCTTGCATAACGTGAAATGCGCTAACAATAAACCGAGTTACGTTGGCGGGACACGACAAGCCGGATCACTTCCAAAGCAGTCGTCAGAGGATGCGAGCACGACCCACTGCGGCAGCCGAGCGCTGCGTCATTGTTATTGTTGTCCCCATGGGTCTAGTCCTAAAGTTAGCCGCTTTTAGCGCAGCGGTTGGATCTTCTCTCCCGACGGTTGATGACAGAATAAGAGTGCAAGACCCGCTCCTCGAGCAAAGCCCGCAACTCTTTCCATTTTAGCAGAGCGAACGCTGGAGAGGATGCGAGTTCCTCATTCGATCCTCTCGAACGGGACGAGCTTGTCAAGCACTCTTAACCAGTCAACGACTATATAAGAATACATTATACTCTGCTCATTTGCATTAGACAGCATGCATGCAGCACCAAATCTTCTCCCATTAGTGGGGACGGCCCGTTTTCGAAAACACCTGCGCATTGGCACCTTTTGGTCTCGACCACGTGGCCGCGTGCGGTGACAGCTCCTTGTAAGAAGGCGAAGTGGAAGACTAATCTGACCCCGAGAAGAACAAACAACCCACAAGCTTTCGTGGAGGGATTTGCTACGGCGAAGCCTGCCGGTATAGGATCTAGCGCGCTGCCCGCCTTTATTCTCCTGAGGGGAATCCGCACCAATACCGCCTGCACAAGAGCACCTGCTTCTTCTAAGGGACCGCAGCCAAAGAGGCGCTCCGATTAGAAGTGAAGTAGCCTTCCTGGAGGACTTCCCGCCCGGTCCTCAAGATATCCACGGGCCTTCAACTTGCGCTCGCTCTTAGACTTTCTGCGTGAGTCGGGCCTAGAGGTGCACATCTACCTTTCTCTCTGCGTACTCAACGTGTGTGTAATATATGTGCCAGGACGTCCAGGCCTCGGAGCCATCGACGCACTCCCCTTACCAGTATGCCTTCTTTTTGTGGCGTAATAAACGTGCATTACTATTACTGGGCCGTCTCACATAAGAAAGAATAAGGTCTTCCGATTGGCATTATTAATTCTAATGAAAAAACGAAAAAAAAATACTTTGTTGCTTGTGCGCCAAATAAAACGTATTCAGACTTTTTTTTTTAATAAAATATTTTTTCCAGAACAAAAATCATAAAGCCGCTCTCAACTGGCCACTTGCCGACTCGAGCGAAGTCGGAACATTGGATAGTTATAAGCCCTAATTGTTGTTTCTGTGGCCTTAATATATTTTGTACAGAAACTGCACATAGACCACAATAAGTTAAAATGCTTTTGTTTACAGGTCATTGTATTTTGCAATCAAAATCTCAAACATGGCTCATAATGCAAAATGGTCCATATTCAGAGCTTTGTAACTCGCCATTAAAAGTTCCGGAAACTTTTTTTATGACTGAGTCCAGTGTGTTCCACATTCATACAAGATCTCGAAAATCATTTAAAACAAGGCCATCTTTACTTTTGTTTTAGGCTTCACCAATGTAGGTCAATATTGTGCCCTATCAGGCTCCTTAAAAACATTTTGCAATTCTTTTTTCTTTTTTTTATTTACGGCGCGCCCAATACCACGGAATTAGCAGAACTGCGTTTGCTTGAATACAGAAAGATGATATTTGGCCCATCTCATAGAGGGGCAAGAAAGTTACCAAGAACATACATTAAAGTTCTGAGCAGTCAGTACAGTGACACGAGTTTGTTAAGATGAACTGTTCATAAATATATGCTTCAGTTTTATACAAAATACAAGCGCCATGAACAATATAGACACTGTACCGATTTCTGGATTCTGCCAACTATCTTGTTTACAAAAACCGGTGTGTGAACGAACTTGAGAGGCTCCACTTGCACTCGTCTTTTTATTGAACCGGGATCGAGGTCGATGGCGTTAAATTGACACGCGAGGTAATGGCACCTCAATAAGACTGCTCGTGTGTGTGGCCGGGAAGTAGAAGGGCGCAACAAACCATTGGTGACCTGTGAGATCCAGCTGCAGGAACCACCCTTTCACAGAAGTGACCAGGCTGGGAGCGGTTTCTTCGTGAGTTCCGCCTGTGATTTCTCTTGTTTGTCTACAGATCCTTCGCAGTTTTTAATGGCTGAACATCACAGTTCAAAGCGCGTGTATTGCGCTGATTACTTGAAAAGGCGTGTGGTGACCCACCACGACGTTACACGCGAGTCGAACTCCTGACCTGTAGGAGTCTTTGTCACGCAAAGGGGATTCCCGACACCGAACAAAATACCCGACCGCGTGGCAAAATAAATGCCGCAGCCCTCCCCGAGGGCTTCCTGCCGAAGAGCGAGAAAGATGACCTGCGACCGACGGCTGGGGCGGACGCAAAATTCTTCCGCAGCCAAATGTGTCTATAATCGATCGTTTTAATAAATCATATTTGTAGAAAGACTTCGGTTTATATAAGGAAGAAGGTTGTACCAAAGAAGCTTTCGAAGTGTGATGTATCTGGACACAGTTCTGCCGAACGCTCGTCTCTCCGAAGGATGTCTCCCCGTCCGTGAAACGGACTTTGTGAGTGTGAACTGCTTCGGCTGTTTCCAGGCGCTGACTGCAGAGTCGTGTGACACGTCGGGATCTCACAAAACTTTGTTCCTGAATAATCAACCGTAGAGAAGCTGAACAGATAAGTGCGGCCTTCAGAAATTTTATAAGTACATGAAGTTTTTAAAATCATAAATCAGTGCAGCGTTCACTCTAAAAAAAAAAATACGTTTTTCAAAGGATCATCGACACCCCAAGAATTCTTTCAGCTCGTGATGAACGGTTTCGCCTCAATCACTATTGTCCCCTCGCGCACTAGAGAGGCAACTGGTCGTTGAACAACTTTTTCGTTAGGAAAGGTTCTTGACAACCTTATCGCACGGTTGCTCGGAGAAACCGAGCCACTAAAGCCCTTGTCCAAAATTTACTCGATGTTAGTCCAAATTAAAGGTTTTGTACCTCTAATCTCTATGGCAATTGCTGGATAGCGCTTCCGCGCTCAGAGCCGTGCCTGTAGAGTTTGGCCATTCATTAGAAACTATAGAAGACAAATGAGGAGACACCATCGGACGAAAGCAGGCCGGGTGTTTTCCAGAGCGGCTTCACAAAATCGAATGTGGTCAACCAGGAGCCGGAGATAATACCAAGGCGGCGGTCGCAAGAAACGAAATTAATAAATAGGTCAGAGTAACTCTCGGTGACTGAAAATATGGTATCAGGTGATGTTTCAATCACGGTCATCCCAGATCATGGTGGAAGGACGCAACTAGCGGAACGATCGATATAATCCATGCGCCTGGCGCCTAGGGCCGGAAATCTGCCTTCCGAGCGGTCACACTCTGTCCGAGAAAAACAGAGTTCGAGCGGCAGATCCGCCGCTTACATTTTTCTGCATGATCATAATCGAAACATCACGTGCCCCCCCCCCCCCCCAATTTTTAATCATGAGGGGTTACTACATTTAACTCTTACGCGCTTATTAAAACCGTATACATATGATTAAAACAGTTCCTCGCTAGCACCACTAGGTGATTCTTTTCGGCTTCTGCTTGTCGAAGAAGCATGCCAAGCCCACTTTCTGCGTCTGGTGCATGCCCTGGCTCTGCCCGCGCTTCCCATTGACCAAACTCTCTCTATATATACACGGCTCTGGCCGGAGTAACCCGGATCCATTTGAGTAAGATTTGGAACACAGCCCGAGAGAGCAGCGAGCTTAGCGCGAGGGCGTTCGTGAGCTCGGGACAACGTTGGCACGGGAGTTTCACGACGTTCGCGATGCGGGACCACGTGACAGAGGACGCAACTCGCACTCCGGTTACTTGACTTGACTCTACCCAAGACTCGAGCGAACACTCATCCAAGAACTGTTGTCAGAAACATGTTTTGGTCTTCTTTCTCTCTTTTTTTTTAAGTTTTATTTCTAAACTCTTACTAACTAATGCTGAAGAATCAAATACATCTCAAGCGAAAAGGATTACGTCATGAAGAAGCGCATTCAAGTTGGGGCCATTGAAGCATTTGAAAATGTTGAAGTTTGAAACGTAGAAGCATTTGGTAGGAGTCACGTTCAAAGTCGAAGCACTGGAAGCGGTTCGTGCGTTAAAACAGTTGTAGCTTTTCGAGTGATGCTCAAAACGTGTCAAATTGGCTGACAGAAGATAACTTGGGAAACTTCTTCCAGAGATGCGAAGCCTGAAGGTAAGAAAAATGCCCCTCCTATCGGCTCTTCTGGGGGCTATGTTCAACAAATGTTTCGTTTGTCCTAAAAAGAAACGGAAGTGACGATATCGCGTCTAATTGGTTAGAGGCTCAAAAGACAAAAGTTTTCTATGAAATTCTGAGCGAAGACGACACCTCCTAGACAGCGTCAAAGCCTGCGCGTTACGTCACATGATGTCACGTCCGGGGGTCCTGCACGGTCGCTGACTGGATGCGAGTGTCGCGTCAGCGTTCGCGTGGGACTATGATAGGAAACGAGCCCCACGCAAACTCTGACGGGGCACTCGCATCCAATTAGCCCACGACGGACCCCCGGACGTGACGTCATGCGATGTAACACGCAGACTTTTCTATCTAGGAGGTGTTGGCGAAGACGGGTAAACCGAGCGCCGAAGTGACAAAACATTCACATATCGTTTTCTTGACGTTTCGTCTCAAAGGGAACGAGTCCGTCGATGGCCTCTTTCAGTGTGAAACCGATTGACTTTGTCTCCTTTTAATAATTGGTGCCTTTTTGTACCGGTAACAAGGGTCGCCTGTGTTTATTAGTGTTTCTGACATGAATGAGGAATATTTTACGAGTATCTGCCGCTTGCAAAAAACGTTTCAAAACGAATAGTGCTACCGCGTCGTTGAGAGCGCAGTGGCGAGGCAGCCGAGGCTGCGACGGCAACGTCCGTGTCTCGGGGCCGTGGTCGTTTTAGCATTTACCGTTATGCAAACAAAGCTGTGTTGGTGTCGTGTTGTTACCGCATCGATTATGAATTCTAGCGAAACCCGCGAAACACCCAGCCTGGCGTTCTTCTCGGTAGTTCACGTACTACGCCGTGTTGACACATCGAGATCGCCGTGGACCGTGTACTCGGGTTCACACTCGTGCTAACTTCTGCCACTTCTCCAAATGAGTTACCGGCAATACACCGTTTCGACTACGGTACGTGTAATTCTTCTCTGTCTTTAGTGCTAGTAATTTAGCCGTGCGCAGAGAGCACATCAGAACTACGTTGCCCAACTTGTCATGTGTTTTGCTGTACTCCTAATAACAACAGTAATAATACCCATGTTTGCTTGACATATCCGTATCCGAGAGCGAACATAGCTTGTGCACAGCTATACATAAAGAATGATTCCACTTCTCCGTCTGGGATGCGTCCGAATCAATTTATGACCTGATACGGGGGGTGATTTACCGTACCTTCTAACTTGCGGTTAAATTCTGAAAATTACCTGCTGTGGAATAGGTCATTTTAAGCTCAGTTCGTTGTAGGGAAATCTCGCAAACTCGCTCAATCGCGGCGCACGCTTGCTTGATATAACCCAATTTTAGGGCGCTTACAATGCTCTACATCTATTTTACTCTTAGTGTTCTCCATCCTTGCAGCGCGCCAGCAACATTGAGAAGATATGTCTGGCGGAAGTTCTAGATGACATAGTATTGTCAGACAGTGAATGTTGCATGAAAAAAAGCCATGAACATGATGGTCCCTGCGCAAGGTTTCAGCTTCAGCTAACTACACAACATTGTTCGATGCGTCTTCTAATTAATTTTGCAGGTTACCACAGTGATTTCCCTTATTGAAATCCGTCCCAAGTCTCGGACCAGTGTCGTGCAAAAGATCTTGCTGTTGGCGTGTCACATTTCCCAAAGTTCCCAGACGTTCGTAGTCCCTGGACGTCTTCAGTCGTCCGAGCGTGTTAGACTGGCACATTTTGTCACTTGCTGCACATGCACAGCGGTCATTACATACTTAAAAGTGCCCACCTAAACGCAAAACTGGCGACACCGCAGGAGGCTTTGCTATTTGTTGCGTCTTTGATGAGCAATAAAAATTATATTACCCACGTTGTTTTCCATTGCTGGGCTATTTATAGTTTTCGAATTAGACGCTCCGCGCACGTGATGCTGACTTCTCATACCGGCTGCTCTTGCGGTAGTGTCCTTGGGAGAAAGCACCGGTGCTTCAGATTCAGACTTCCGACACTTTTCGGTTATAAATTAAAAGGATAGTACCTCATCATCCGAAGGAGAAGTTGTGTAAAGTACCTCCGGTTAGGAATTTGAAGCAGCTAGAATCTTGCGGAAGCGGATGTGCTAAAATAAAAGCGAATGGAAGAAACACTAACAATAATATTCCATGGAGAGGAAAAACAAGGGGGACAAAGGACAAACACAAATCTCCAAACACAGCTAGGTGACTGGACTGAAAAAATCTGCCTGGCCCTGGTATCAAACCAGGGACCTCTATTTCCAGTGTCGCGTTTTACCGACTGAGCTAACCTGGAGTTTGATACCGGGACCAGGCGGATTTTTAAAGTCGTGTTGGACCCTTGTCCCCCTTGTTCCCCCTCTCCAAGGATTTTTATTGTGATTCTTGCCCAGCTCGCTCGGACCTTTGCATTAATTTCGTTATCATCGAAGAAAGGTGACAACTTGTTGCCTTCAATATTTTCATTTCGTGTTCCTAAGCCTAAACAGTCTGTGCATTGACCCTTTCTTTATGCTATTACCTTGCAAACCAAGCCGGACCACTAAGAATCGTCTATTGGGGAAAAAAGAACTCGACCGGTCAAAACTTTAAGATATTCTGCATGAAAACAATGCTTTCGTGGACAGTTTCTGGGAGGCGCAAAGCCCATAGTTTGTGTATAAGGCGCATGCTTTCCGAAGCGGTGAACACGGCTGTAGGTCCGTTCGTCGATCGACAATTCGTCGTACGTCAACTGGTAGCAGGGCTCTTCGTCACTTAGAGCAATTTGTAAAATCGTTAACAGTTTTTCCCGTTTTTTTTTTTTTTTTACTTTTCTGATGAGTATCGAACATAGTTTTTTTCCAGGTGAGTAGAATTATTAGCGACCCCATTCCTAGATTTAATTATTTTTTCTCGCAACAATAACTTAGACATTTACATTTTTCTAATTGACACTGACTACCGTTGACTACCGTGCGTCGGCTCATTCCAGACTAAGTGGCCGTGTCCAAATGTACAAAATCTGAGAAAATACACACGGTACATTTTTATGTAAACTTGACAAAAGCCCATCCCCCATTTTTCCGCGATCAACTCAATTTTGAGTGGGCGCTCACCCGGTATTTTATGGTACTCATGTCCTGTCCACCACAATCTTGGCACCTCTCTCAGTCACTAATAGAAAAGGAAATGGATGGCGAATTGCTAGGCAATCGTGGAATTTACGTGAAACGTTTCGGTCGTGCATGTGCAGTCTGTGTCTCCCGTATGCGAAGTCTGTGTCTGCGTCGCGCACATGGACGTGTTACATTCTTTTCGGGACGCGCATTTGCCATATCTGTGTCGCGCACGTGGACCAACTTAATTATCTTTGTGTCGCTGTGGTTGTTACATTCTCTCCGCGTTGCTGTGGCTTCATGTGAAGGGAGGTGTATGAAAATCTATCACAAAGTAGCATCTCTCCAACTCATTCCGTCTGGATGACTTCCATGGCAACTTCAGAGATAGATGCACGAAACTAAATCTTTTATAGCAGTCTGCTGATTCATGAACGAGCCATTAGAAGTGACATTTCAAGATACCCAATAGCTAAGTCAACGGTGCTAAAGAAACAGATGGGTGTGGAACTTAAAAGTTAAAAGGAAACAATTAGACCAAACTTTCTAAACAGGAGGTGAACAACAAAACTGACCAAACGCTAAAAAAGATAGTACGTGGGCAACAAACATTCAAGCATTCAAACATTCGAAAAGTTGTCGTAGTGACGAATCACCCTAAGATGAATTACCCTATGTGACGAATTGTCCTGCTACGAGTTGTCCTAATACGAATTGTCTTTCGACGAAAGGCCCGAATCCCGGCTAACGCATACTAGATTAACCATGGAGGTTGCATGCTCGGTTAGAGAACTGTAAAGCCGCAGTCGGACTGCTCGTCAATCATACAAAAAGGGTTTCTGCAGCAGACAGAATTGTATGCGGCCACGACTCAAGCACGGTAGAAGCCATTCACATGTACACCCGCCGGCAATATGAAGGTGAACACCTTACCTGGTTTCTTGCCTGCTTTACGGCTCCCTAAAGCTATATTAACTTTCAACGGCTCAAATGGTACGTGGCTTGTGGTCTAAATTTTGCGTACTAGCCCTCTTCTGGAACGGAGCTTGTTCCAAAACTTGCAGGAGCGTCAAAAACAAAAAGAGGGTTGTTCACCTTTATATCGCTCATGGGTGTACCATATGCATCGGACATGCCTGGAGACAGCTGTTTTAGGTGACGGCATACAAGCAAAGCCTCAGTTTCTGCAGACTGTCTTTTGTGTGATGGGATTCTCTTTGTGACCGCGATTTAAACGGTGTAAGAAAACAAGCTGTGAAACGCTCTGTCGCGCGCACTTTTATCTACCTTGCCTTCATATCTCTTTCAGGCGCTCATGCACCTTGAAGAGCAAGAGGATCAGGGTCATAACTTTTGCTCGCCTTTCAAGGAGAGCTTGCGCGAACGAGAATTTAAACGAGCTCACCTCCCGCGCTAGCGATGTTACAGATTGCATATTATTGGTTCGTCGCCAGTCGGTCAAAAATGGCTATGGCACTGAATATAATTTATAAAACTAAATTGAGCCCTGGCACTATTGTGTTGCGAGGATTGAATGTATAGAATCCACTCTACGCTGGCCAAATATTTCTTTTTTTTTGCGAAACATATCTACAGGGTGATTCAAAGAGACGCCAGGCTCTTTAAATCGACCGCTAAATTCGGTTTCTTAACCTATCGCGCTACGACTTTGTGCAGCGTTGCCCACAGATGGTGATTTTTTTTTTGTGTGTGTGAAATTTGCAAAGAGCGAACTTACCTGAGAAAAAAGTAAAGAAAGAAAAAGGCTTAGCTCATACGGAAACGCAGCGACGTCAACGGTCTTGAAACAACGTGGCACCGTTTCGCACGGGAGGCAAGAGATGGCGCAAGCGGTCGCGACGCCAACTGCCGCCAACGAACCAGCATACCACGCAGAGAACCGGCGTCTTTAGCAGACAAGAAACTGCAGTTCCTTGCTGTTACCGCGCCTGTCTTTTTTCTTTTTTCTTTTTTTTTGTTTGCGACTGTCGTTGTTTGCGGAACGCGCGCCGCTTTTGAGTCGAAAAGATCGTCTGATAAAAAGACCTGCTCTCGGCGCCGTATCCTCGTTCGTTGGCGGCGTTTGTTGCGCCATCTCTTGTCTCTCGTGCGAAACGGCGCCGTGTTGTTTTACAGACCGGTGTTGTCGCTGCGTTTCCACAGGAGCTAAGCCTTTTTCTTTCTTTACTTTTTCCTCAGGTAAGTTCGCTCTTTGCAAATTTTACAAAAAAAAAAAAAAAAAAAGCACCATCTGTGGGCAACGCTGCACAAAGTCGTAGCGCGATAGGTTAGGAAAGCGAATTTTGCGGTCGATTTAAAGAGCCTGGCGTTCCCTTGAATCACCCTGTAGAAGAGAAGAATGATTGATGCAGGATTCGTCACTGACTATAAGTACCTATTGATTAGTTATTGGGGTAAATTGCCCTTGGCATAACGAAGAGTTCGTTAAGTTTTACGGAATTGATATTTTCAAGGGAGAACACAACGATAGATTTGCGGTTTTAAACTTCACGGGACCGCCCAAGGGGAAACAATTCGTCACTTCTGGCCAGCTTAAAAGCGCATGGGCCTGTTCCTCGGAGTCACGCCAGGTGTGTTGCTTCAGTCTTAAACCTACTTCTGAATTTGTCATGATCTAAAACCTGACCATAAGGAGAAATAAAATAACGGACAATTCGACTAAAATCTCACACGGAGCTGAGTTTATTCGCAAGGGTACAGCAGTTAGAGCCGTCCACAAAGATAGGAAAAAGGAAAAACAAAAAGACATGTCGCCGCAAGGATGGCGGAACTGAACCAGACTGACTTCCACTTAGGTACCACACCACCAGCAGACACCCAGCGCCAAACTACCCGACAAGGTGATTCCCATCAATGCCAGGTAAACCGAGCAAAAACCAGCATCCGCCCCCCCCCCCCCCTCCCCGCCCCTTCGACCAACCGTCCCTCGACGACAACAACAACAACAAAAACACACAACAGAAAGAGCTTTCTCAGGCATTTTCTAAGAAATATGGACAGCTGGCTGCTAGTAGAGATGAAGGAGAAACATTTTTTACACATGTTTTGAATTTCAAGAGGCGGTCATTTACACACCGGCCCGTCTCTCACATAGCATAGCCAACAATTAAACAGAATTTTATACAGAAATTCCTTGATGCAACCAGTTGAAAGATCCCTGCGTTTTCTTGTTCTGTTTTTTTTTCACACCTCTGTTTTCGCTCAAACGAAAATGGTGAAAGACTGTGCTCCAAATAAATACTACGCGAGTAAAATTGAAGAATATATTACCGAAGTAGTACAAAAGTTAAGGTTCACGGCTGGTTTTACAGTCATGGGAAAGTTGCAATTTCTAGATATACAGTTGTTAAACGGTATAAGTGTCTGTTGGTCGTATGGAAGAGAGGAGCCCGATAGGGTCTTGTCTAGACACAGCGCCGATTCAAAACTCGTAAAGGTTGGTGTCGTAAGGTCCCTTCTGGGCAATGCTTTACAAAAATTGTGTATTCCTGTTGTCAGCAGCGCGCGTGAGACAGTTGGAGCAGTTAAGGGTAGCTGGGTATAGTTTGGATTTCATTGAATTAATTTTGCGTAGACAAATTGTAGACAGGCCTAAAGGCTCTGAGGGGACTCGAGCATAAATGTAGTAATTTCGTACTTTCAGAGGTTTCGCATATTCTCAAAGCTTTGGCTCAGAAGTTCGAAGTAAATGTCGTGTTTGAGACGGATTTTTATATAAGTAGTCTTACATCGTACTTGCTTGAGCGAGAACAGAGCTGCATGCAACAAAAATTATAGGGGTCCTTCAATTAGTTGCATCAAGGAAGTTGTGTTTAAGTTTCCGCGTTATTATATGCTCTGCTATGTCGTCCAGACGGGTTCGTGTGTAAATGGCCGCCTCTTGAAACACAAAATATGTGTGAAAAATGTTCTTCCGTCATCTGAACTAGCCAAACATCATGTTGAATGTAACGCGTGCTCGCCGTTATGAGAAGATACTTCAATCTTCTGCAAAGGAATAAATTATTTCAAAAGGATCTTAAAGGAAACTTTCAGCATACAGGACCACTGAAATTGTGTGAGTCAGCCGTCTACAGTTGTGAACAAACGCATGAAACAGTTCCTCCTGCGGCGAGTTTTTGTAGCTGCCGAGGGGTGGGTGGTCGAAGAGGGGGGGGGGGGGGGGTGCTGTCTTTTGCTCAGCTCACATGGCCTTGACGGAGATTATCTTGTCTGGCAGCTTGGCAGTGGGTGTCTGCTTGTGGTCTGATGTCTGAGTGGAGGTCAGTCAGTCAGGCTCAGTTCCTCCTCTATACGGCAGCATGCCCTTCTGTCTTCCCTCGTTCCCGCTTTTGTGGACGGCTCTAAATTTGTCCCTTGCGAAGAAACTCAGCTAGGATGAGATTTTCTGTGGTCTTGTCCGTTATTTTATTTATCCCTTTCTCAGGGTTCAGATTATGATGCGACCTCACCAGCTAGCATGTGTACATTCGTTCCTCGCAATGAAACCTCCGAATTCTTTTTATTATTTATTGATAGTATATTTTCATTAAAACAAAAACTGAAGCTATACACCGACTGAATCTTTACGGAAGGAATGAATAGACAATCAAAATACCCTCCGCGCATATTCAAAGTGTCTGGAGCGTTTTTGGAAGGCGATTGCTCTCAATAAACTGACCGCTGCTGTGCTCAATACATTCAACTCTTATTTTTCCTAATACGTAAAAATGTAATTTATAACACAATTTGAGGATAAAGCTCATTTCATATAATCTGGTTCAAAAAGTAGTGGCGTTCACGGTAATACACGTAAAATATCTATTGTTTTCTACATTCAAATATAACATCACTTAATATTAAAGCATCGAGCGATGATTACTTAGATTTGTGCACTTCAGTCGACATAAATCGTCATTGTCGACACTATAAAAAATATTATGGGATGTGTAGCCAACACGGCAAATGTTGGCCTCGTTTCGGGAACCCCAATCTGATTCAAACATTATCTGGAGAGGGGGAAGAAGGGGGGCAAGGTACAAACAAATCTCCAAACACAACTAGGTAACTGGTGCGCGACCGAAAAAATCCGCCTGGTCCTAGTATCAAACCAGGGACCTCTCTATTCCTAGTGGCACTCTCTACCATCTGAGCTAACCAGGAGCTAGATGTCAGTCGACCGAACGTGTTTTATCAGCTGCCACCCGTCAAACACCGAAGGTGAACGGCCTGTATTTCAAAGTTATGATGATAATGCAATTTATGCAAAGGTGCAAACGAGCTGGACAAAAATGACGAAAATAATCCCTGGAGAAGGGGAACAAGGAGGAAAAAAGGACAAACACAAATCTCCAAACACAACTTGGTGACTGGTGCGCGACCGAAAAAATCTGCCTGGACCTAGTATCAAACCAGGGACCTCACTATCCCCGTAGAGCTCTCTACCATCGGAGCTAACCAGGAGCTAGATACCAGTCGATCAAACGGGTTCTATCAGCTGCCACCAGTCAATCACCCAAGGTGAACGGCCTGTATCTTAAGGTTATGATGATAATGCAATTTATGCAAAGGTGCGAGCGAGTTGGACAAGAATGACGAAAATAATCCCTGGAGAAGGGGAACAAGGAGGACAAAGGACAAACCCAAATCTCCAAACACAGCTCGGTGACTGGTGCGCGACCAAAAAAATCCGCCTGGTTCTAGTATCAAACAAGGGACCTCCCCATTACCCGTAGAGCTCTCTGCCATCGGAGCTAACCAGGAGCTGGATATCAGTCCACCAAACGGGTTTTATCAGCTGCCGCCAGTCAAACACCAAAAGTGAACGGCCTGTATTTTAAAGTTATGATGATAATGCAATTTATGCAAAGGTGCAAACGAGCTGGACAAGAATTACGAAAATAATCCCTGGAGAATGGAAGAAGGAGGACAAAGGACAAACCTAAATCTCCAAACACAGCTAGGTGACTGGTGCGTGACCGAAAAAATCCGCCTGTTCGTAGTGTCAAATCAGGAACCTCTCCATTCCCCGTGGAGCTCTCTACCATCTGAGCTAATCAGGAGCTAGATGTCAGTCGACTAAACGGGTTTTATCAGCTGCCACCAGTCAAACACCAAAGGTCAACTTCCTGTGTTTTAAAGTTATGATGATAATGCAATTTATGAAAAGATGCAAACGAGCTGGACAAGAATGACGAAAATAATCCCTGCAGAAGGGTTACACGGAGGACAAAGGACAAACCTAAATCTCCAAACACAACTAGTTGACTGGTGCATGACCGAAAAAATCCGCCTGTTCGTAGTGTCAAATCAGGGACCTCTCCATTCCCCGTGGATCTCTCTGCCATCGGAGCTAACCAGAAGCTAAATGTCAGTCGACTAAACGGGTTTTATCAGCTGCCTCCAGTCAAACACCCAGGGTGAACGGCCTGTATTTTAAAGTTATGACGATAATGCAATTTATGCAAAGGTACAAACGAGCTGGACAGGACGATCGAAAATAATCTCTGGAGGAGGGGAACAAGGAGGACAAGGAATAAACTCAAATCTCCAAACGCAGCTAGGTGACTGGTGCGTGACCGTAAAAATCCGCCTGGTCCTAGTATCAAACCAGGGACCTCTCTACCATCTGAGCTAACCAGGAGCTAGATGTCAGTAGACCAAACGAGTTTTATAAGCTGCCACCAGTCAAACACCCAGGGTGAACGGCCTGTATTTTAAAGTTATGACGATAATGCAATTTATGCAAAGGTACAAACGAGCTGGACAGGACGAT
Source organism: Ixodes scapularis (assembly GCF_016920785.2). NCBI lineage: Eukaryota > Metazoa > Arthropoda > Arachnida > Ixodida > Ixodidae > Ixodes > Ixodes scapularis. The sequence continues at coordinate 38,404,618 of NW_024609835.1, read as the reverse complement.
CGAAAATAATCTCTGGAGGAGGGGAACAAGGAGGACAAGGAATAAACTCAAATCTCCAAACGCAGCTAGGTGACTGGTGCGTGACCGTAAAAATCCGCCTGGTCCTAGTATCAAACCAGGGACCTCTCTACCATCTGAGCTAACCAGGAGCTAGATGTCAGTAGACCAAACGGGTTTTATAAGCTGCCACCAGTCAAACACCAAAGGTGAACGGCCTGTATTTAAAGTTATGATGATAATGCAATTAATGCAAAGGTGCAAACGAGCTGGACAAGAATGACGAAAATAATCCCTGGAGAATCGAAGAAGGAGGACAAAGGACAAACCTAAATCTCCAAACACAGCTAGGTGACTGGTGCGCGACCAAAAAAATCCGCCTGGTTCTAGTATCAAACAAGGAACCTCCCCATTACCGGTAGAGCTCTCTGCCATCGGAGCTAATCAGGAGCTGGATATCAGTCCACCAAACGGGTTTTATCAGCTGCCACCAGTCAAACACTAAAGGTGAACGGCCTGTATTTAAAGTTATGATGATAATGCAATTTATGCAAAGGTGCGAGCGAGTTGGACAAGAACGACGAAAATAATCCCTGGAGAAAGGAAGAAGGAGGACAAAGGAAACACCCAAATCTCCAAACACAGCTAGGTGACTGGTGCGCGACCGAAAAAATCCGCCTGGTTCTAGTATCAAACAAGGGACCTCCCCATTACCCGTAGAGCTCTCTGCCATCGGAGCTAATCAGGAGCTAGATGTCAGTCGACTAAACGGGTTTTATCAGCTGCCTCCAGTCAAACACCCAGGGTGAACGGCCTGTATTTTAAAGTTATGACGATAATGCAATTTATGCAAAGGTGCAAACGAGCTGGACAGGACGATCGAAAATAATCTCTGGAGAAGGGGAACAAGGAGGACAACGGATAAACCCAAATCTCCAAACGCAGCTAGGTGACTGGTGCGCGACCGTAAAAATATCAGTCCACCAAACGGGTTTTATCAGCTGCCACCAGTCAAACACCAAACGTGAACGGCCTGTATTTTAAAGTTATGATGATAATGCAATTTATGCAAAGGTGCAAACGAGCTGGACAGGACGATCGAAAATAATCACTGGAGAAGGGGAAGAAGGAGGACAAGAGATAAACTCAAATCTCCAAAAGCAGCTAGGTGACTGGTGCGCAACCGTAAAAATCCGCCTGGTCCTAGTATCAAACCAGGGACCTCTCTACCATCTGAGCTAACCAGGCGCTAGATGTCAGTAGACCAAACGGGTTTTATAAGCGGCCAAAAGTCAAACACCAAAGGTGAACGGCCTGTATTTAAAGTTATGATGATAATGCAGTTAATGCAAAGGTGCAAACGAGCTGGACAAGAATGACAAAAATAATCCATATAGAGGGGGAACAATGAGGAAAAAGGACAAACCCAAATCTCCAAACACAGCTAGGTGACTGGTGCGCGACCGAAAAAAATTGTCGGGTTCGGGGATCGAATTAGGAACCTCTCAATTTCCAGTGGAGCGCTCTATCAACTGAGATAACCAGGAGTTAGACGTCAGACGAATTTTATAAGCTGCCACCAGTCTCACGCCAACAAGGGTGAACGGCCTGCATTTTAAGGTTATGATGATAATGCAAAGGTGCAAACGAGCCAACCGAGCTAACTCCTGGTTAGCTCAGTTGGTAGAGCGCTTTCTAGAAAATGGAGAGGTCCCTGGTTCTACATCAGGACCACGCGGATTTTTTTCCGTCGCGCACCAGTCACCTAGTCCTGTTTGGGCATTTGCGTTTGTTTTTTGTCCCCCTTGTTCCCTTCTCCAGGTACTTTTTTTCGCCATTCTTGTCCAGCTCGCTTGCACCTTTGCATTAACTGCATTACACTCAACTTAATCTGATATTTCTTAAAGCAAAAATGCAGGACCTGTTGGAGCGCCGCTTGTTAATGAAGTAATACTTGCCATTTGGAAATATAAAGCTAATACAAAACGTGTACGTCTATTGCGTGGGCCTAATATATTTAAAGTCTGTGTCATGAAGGTCTTCTTTTTTTTTGTCATGAAAGTTAAAAAAAAAAGTTCTGGGCATAAATTTCTTAGACAATCCCTTAAGGTGCCATGTTTAAAATCTTTGAGCAAATATTTTATTACTGCTATTACAATTAGTTCCATTTTTGATAACTTGACTCCGCATATATATTGTTTTGAAAGGTTTTAAAGTTCTAATAACATTGCATCAGTTGCTTGATATGCCGAAAAAAAGACCGTGCCTGTGTTGTGCTTAAATGCGACTATCCACCGCATCATGATCTAGAGATTTGTTTTCTAAGATATGTTTTTGTGGTAAAAGAACTACTGTCATCGTTAATGTTATTTATTTGGATATAAAACACAAAATGCAAAAAAAAAAAAACACATAACTCTTTGATCTAAGATTATCTGAAATCATCAAACCTTTCAGCGTGGAATTAACGATCCGGCACGCGTTTTAAAAGCCTAAAGGAAATGAACGAGACGCAGAAAGAAAGAGAAAGCAGGAGGTATCACCGCTCTACAGGTGTCTCTGAATGTTACAAAGAAATTCAGTTAAACTTACAAGAGTTGAAAGAGGGGCAAATTACTTGTGTAGGCACGTGGGTTTTTTTAATGTTTAGATTTATTTATATCTTTAGGTGCTGCAGACGCTATAAATATATTTAAAAAAATATTTTGAAAAAAAAACATTTCTTTTGAAACAAGTGTAAAAAAACCGCTGTAAAATGTATAGGTGTGCTAGTTGGTACATGTTTAACTTGTATAACGCCTAAAAACGAGGACACGAGGAAGACGAGACGTTCATTTGTAAGTTAGCGCTTTGTCTTCTCTCTTCTTCCTCGCGTCATCGTTTTTTTGGTGCTTTACGAGTAAAAAAAATATCCACGGAACTGAGCCGAGCACACCTGTAGGCCCGATTATATTAATTATCAATCTATATTTTCTTATGATTCAAAGCATGTTTATTAAAATATTGGTAATAGCCTGCGCATTTACCATATTTCCATAAAATAGGGAATGAAAAATTTGATATTTCAGAATTCAAAATTACACTTTGTTAATTTTAGTAGGGAATTTCGGTTTTCCAGAAGTCAAGATTTCTTAACTACCCCACCCTAATTAATCAAACGTAATGTAATTTATTTCGGAACTAACCCTATCTCCCCTAATCTGATACAATCTAACCAAACCTGAGGTAACCTAATATAACTTAATAAAATATAATCTAACCTTACCCAACTAACCTTCTTTTATCCCCCTATAGGAGGATTAACTCTAGAATTGTTCTTGCGAGGATAGCACTTCATTCATTATATAAATTCATAAACGAAAGAATGCGTAAAAAAAACGAAAAATAGTCGAAGTGTAGGCGACCCGTAAGTTTATCATCATGCTCCTAAACGTTAGGGTCGTGTTAGCGTACCGGACATTATAACGGTTGCCCGCTTTCAATTTGTATAAGCGTAAGAAGGGAAATATAATTGCTCTTTCACCTGCATTGATTTACGACTTTGGAAAGAAAATATTCAAAGCGAAAAAGAAAATAAACCTTTGTAGCTGAATTTTGAACGTTGTCTGCTCCTCTTGTCTTGCTGAATAAAAGTGTAGTTTTTTTTAATAAAAAATAAAGATTTATTTTGACCTGCCAACGGGAGAATAAATGAAAAAATATATGGTTATATATGCTCCTAGGAAAATATCTTCGAAATTCACAGGCTACAGAAAACTAAAGTTGACTCCGATTAATAGAGATCGGCTATACAATCGTCTTAACGGACGCGGATGCTTTTTTTGTTGCAATTACAGTGTATAGCTCTTGTAGAGGCATTTACTATTTTAAAACCAATGGTAGGTAAGACAATTTAACTTAAAATCGGTAAGATAAGAACGTTTCCCCTTTTTTACAAACGTATATTATATAGGATACGATATGAGCATCAGAGGTCATGTGAAAAAAACAAAAACATTATAAATTCGCTCGGAACCGACAAAAATTAAAGCTGCTTTCGAAAAAAATAAGCATGTGTTCTTGTCCGTAACTTTTAACCGTGACGTATATATTTAACGTGATAACCCGAAGCTAATTTTTCCTTTGATAGAGAAGTCCGAAGTCATGTTTGTCATACTATGAGTTATTGTTTAATCGAATAACCTTGAAAAATCTAGGATTAATCGTACAAATGAGTTCCAGCATTTGGTCCTTTATTTATTTTATCTGCGTAGAATGAGTACGTAAATTAAACTTTCGATTGTGAAATAAATATTGAAATACATTCTACCCCCAATTTGATCCAATCTAGCCCTGTTAAACTCTCACGCAACTACGCGCGACGCGCGTTCGTGAAGTATCTGTTGTTATCTACATTTCCACAAAACATCACGTAACCTTAACCTCACCTCATTTTGTGCACTTACATGAAATGATTAGTCAACCTCGATACGAGTGTATAAAACTTTGTGATGTGGATAGCCAACACCGCAATGTTGACCTCGTTTTTGGGAGCCCCGATGTGAAATTCCCTAAAACAAGTCGCGTAACACCCGAGAATGCACTGGAAGAAATCGGAAACTTTTAATAGAAGTAGTAGTCGTTAGTTGAGTTCGAGACGTCCCTTTCTGTGTGTGTCCCACACACAGAAAGGGACGTCTCGAACTCAACTAACTGGTTTATTTCTCGACCATCCTATATATACCCACGAAGCCCTTCCCTACCACACTCTCCGCAGAAATCTCCTTTGTTGAAAACAGTTCCAAATGGAGAGAACATACATGACACACAAAGAGACTAAGCGCACGCACAGACAAAAAAGGCCCTTATCTGTAGGACTTCTCGGGACATGGCAGTGACCTTGATAAAATTGTCGACGACAGCACACATAAAATGAGGACACTGCAGGGCATCGCAGTGACCTTGAAAGAAAAGTGCCGAACTAGCCTAAACAGTAGCATCGAGACCACACGTACCCTCCAAAAAAAACCAAAAAAAAACGAGAGAAGAATTATTTTGGGGAAACCCATCTTGGTGATCTCTAAACCGCGGCAATGGACCCTAACTGCAAATTGTCCCCCTAATCCCCTTTTTTTCCCTTTTCATTTCCCTTCTTTTTTCTCGCGAGTCGGTGTGTTGGTTTATAGCCTCAAAAACCTTTTGGAGTTGCTCCCAAGTTGCATTGACGCTTGAGTTATGCAGTTTACCATTGATTTTAATCTTATCGTTTCTTTAACGACCTTCTTAATATCATCTCGCTCTTTGTGTAGAACTTCCGTTTCTGATCAGTGCGCAGCACAATGGTTGCATTCCTCTATATGCTTTGCAAATTCCGAGTTCGGCGCTTTCGTGTTTCCATTTCTCTTGTGTTCTAATAATCTATCGTTGAGGCATCTCAAGGTTTGTCCCACGTACTTGAACCCGCATGTTAACGGAATTTCATATACTACACTTTCTTTGCACGGAACCGAAGTTTCCCGATGGGCCTTTTGACAGCTTTTGTGGTTTACAGAATCGGTGTCAACCCGCTTATTTTGAAATCTGAGGAGAACACTACGTCTACTCCGAACTTTTTGGCGCAAGCCTTTAGGCTCTGGGAAATGCCGTGGAAACATAGGATTACTGCTATCTTTTTTCTTTGTTTTTCCTTTTCGTGGTGTCCACTATGAAGGATTTATACTATTCGCTAGAGAAGGTTCGCTTGGTGCAAAGGGTTAGACAAGTGCTAGAGCTGAACCTGGTAACTTTTAGGCCCAAAACAGGTATCGCCGTCGACAGTTTCCTTTTTCTTCATAATTTATATTTTCAGGCGAAGGTTGTTGAATATCATGGTCGGAAATATGTTCAGAGAGATGGTGTATGCGCTGGCTCTTTCGTGGCACCGATATTAGCAGATATCTATCTGAACACTTTAGATAAGCGCGTAACTGAAAACCTTAACAAAAAGAATTTGAATGGGTGCTTGGTAAAAAGGTACGTTGCTGACATTTTATTTGCGCTTTTCGAGGGAACGATGCTTGGTGTTTGGAATCGAGTGTAAGAACAGCAGCTCCGGAGCTTACGTTTACAACCGAACAACCTGAAAACGGGGTCGCCCAGTTTCTTGATTTACGCATACATGTCGAACAACGGGAAGAAAGCCGCAAAACCTCTACTAAGTAGGAAGAGTTGACACGCCGAATCGGTTGAAGTGAAGTTCTTAGTAACAAACGTATTGCGTAAATCGTGCACTCATTTTGTGGGTAATTCGGTCAAAGAATAGTGGTAGAGGCTGGAATCTGCAGGATATGAAGAGGAATTCATCAAAATGGCAGTTAGAAATAAAGATTCAAAATGGACACCAAGAAAAGAAAAAAAATAGCAGTAATCCAATATTTCCACGGCATTTCCCACTTCCTAAAGGCTTGCGCCACAAAGTTCGGAATAGACGTAGTGTTCTCCTCAGATTTCAAAATGAGCAGGTTGACGCCATTTCTGTTAAACCACAAATGCTGTCATTAAGCCCATCGGAGAACTTCGGTTCCATGCAAAGAAGGTGTAGTATATCAAATTCCGTTAACATGCTGCTTCAAGTACGCGTGACAAACCTCGAGAGATGCCTCAACTATACGTTATTAGAACAGAAGAGAAATGTAAACACGAAAGCGCCGAACTCGAAAATAGACTACTTCCATAAAGCCCTGCATGCATTACGGCGCGCGTTGCAGTCTGGGAACTAGTTGGCCAGGGAGGAGAGTGGCGTGGTTTCGGTTTCAATCGACACGTCGACAAGAGATTACATACAGAGCGTGGACTATTAACGGCCGTTATCTCATGTTTTCTGGTCCCGAGAGCGTCATTTGTGGTTTCTAAACTAACCTAAATGGCCAGACATCGAAGCTTTAGCACAATTAAGCCCGAGACGTATTGCTTGTCTTGACACATGCTTGTTGTATTTTTGTACTTGAGCCTTTCTGTTAACGTTTCCAGGTATGTGGCCGAGCCAATGCTGGGAATTTCGACGCTGCGAAGCTCGGGGATCTTCCTTATGTACGAATCAACAAGCTGTAGCAACCAATAAGTATGCATACAACGAGCTCGAGCCTTTATATTAGTGTTGTTGGCCAGGAAGTTTGTTTGTTTCGTGCGCCCATAGACGAAATATTACTTTTTGCAGCTACTCTTTTCTTAATGCGCCTGAGTACGCGAAATAAAACTCGGAGGCGCCATTGAAAAGCTCAATTATAACAGACTTCGTATCTCTTATCTATACTGACCCGCAGCACTGCACGAAGCGAGGTCCCCTCCCACTTGCATTTTACTAATATTCAACATCGCGTATGCGCATAACGTTATCCTGCAATCGTATCGGCACATTTGCGCATACAAACCGTTTTAAGAAAGCAAAAGTCGAGCACCTGTGTGAAAAATGTCGCACCGTTCACCAGAAGTACGCCGGACGGGCATGAACCCCTATGCGGTGCGCCAAACGAACGAAATTATTCAAAGTGCATTTGACGGTTGCTCATGGCCATAACATTTGTTATATGTTTGCTCTCTTTCTGCCTGAGTATGCCGAGATAATTTCAGACACACCGTTCAGGCACAGATCTTGGGCGCCAGTATAAGCTCGTCCAAAAAGGCTTAGCGAGGAGTAGGGGACGCTTGTTAGGGCCACCGTCGTAGCTAGCCAATCTCAGCGTTTGCGAAAACTGAATCTTCTATCTGCATAAAATTTGAGTGGAAGATATATGATGACACGAGGAAGACAGTAACTTTGGTGCAGTAATGAGGTCGAATTTATTGCGTTTCCTTAAAAGTTCATGCGTCAACGCTGGGCTCAACTTTGATACTCCTCTGAGGGTGCGGCTTGCTTTTCGTCCAATGAAGCAAGTAACAAGAAGCGGACATTTGGCAAACGAAATACGTGTAAGGCTCCAGGTGACGAAATTTCAGTTGTAGCTCACTGGTACTAGACGGGATCATTGAAATTGAACTCAAAGGTGAGGTGACTAAGCCACGTCTTACTACGTTTGCATACGCACTCATAATATCCGGTGTTTCCGGAAGCAAAGAAAGTGCCTCGGTCTTCGTTTTGTATCGCTCGAGAATGAGTGTATTGTACGTTCATGAAAAGTCAGATAATCGAAAACCTAAGCAGCGCGTTTGGTCGCGGCGCGATAGCAAGAGATGGAGCTGCCCAGGGGAAACCGAAGCTGAGTGGCCAACTGGTTTCCAGAGTGCACTGAGTGGTATTTCGCCGCGATGGGGCGCGTCGGTTTTGGAAAAAATCCATTGCAAAGCACATCGAGGAATGCAAGAATTGTACTGCGTACTGGTCTGAAACGGAAGTGCTACATAAAGAGCGAGATGATATCAAGAGCGTCGTTAAAGAAACGATAAGAATAAAATCAGTGGGAAACTGTATAAGCCAAGTGTCAATGCAACTTGGAAGCAACTCCAAAAGGTTTCTGAGACTATAAACGAACACATCAATTCGCGAGAAAAAGGAAGGAAAAAGAAAAGGGAAAAAGGGGGATTAAATGGACAATGTGCAGTTAGTGTCCGTTGCCGTGGTTTCGAGGTCACCAACATGTGTTTCCCCAAAATAATTTTTTCCTCGTTCTTTTTTTTTTTTTTTCAAAGGTACGTGCTGTTTTGGTAGTACTGTTTAGGATAGTTCGGCACTTTTTTGGGGGGATCACTGCGATGCCCTGCAGTGTCTTCGTTTTATGCGTGCTGTCGTCGACAATTTTATCAAGGTCACTGCCATGTCCCGAGGTGTCCTACAGATAAGGGCCTCGTCTGTTTGTGCGTGAGCTTGATCTCTGTGTTTGTCATGTATGTTCTCTCGATTTGAAACTGTTTTCAACAAAGGAGGTTTCTGCGTAGAGTGTGGTTGGGAAGGGCTTCGTGGGTATATATAGGGTGGTCGAAAAATAAACCAGTTAGCTCAGTTGAAGACGTCCCTTTTTGTGTCTATTCCTTCTACTAAAAAGTTTCCAATTTCTTTCACCACAGTCTCAGGTGTTATTTGACATGATTAGCTCTCACCAGCTCGCCTGCACACTCACTGTATTTTCCCTAAAACAAAGCAGCGGGACATGTTCAAAAGCACCTTGTTGGTTAACTAATTGTTGTTGTTTTAATTTTTTCATGAACGTTAAACAAATCACTTGTATACAGACGTAAACTTCTTAGACAATTACTCAAGGTTTCATATTTGAAATATTTGAGAAAATCACGTATGTTTCGATATCATTAGTAATATTTTTGACGAATAGAATTGACATAAATGATGTTTTTAAAAGTTAAGAACTTTCCAAAAATATTACATCAGATTCTTGATGCAAAAAAAAAAAAAACGCGCCTGTGGAATGCTTACATTTGAATATCCACCTCTTCATGATGTAGAGTTATTTTCTCTCCTGAATTTTGTTTTCAGGAGCATTACTCCCTTTTTTTAATTTTATACATTAGGATATATAATGCTGAATGAAATAAAAATGTCGACCACCCAACTCTTTGTTCTGACCTGATCTGAAATCATGAATCCGTTCAGCGTAGATTTAACGACCCGACAGGTGTTTTAAATGCCGAAAGGAAATGAACGAGACGCAGAGAGAAAAAGAGAACACGTGGTATCACCGCTGTACAGATATGCGTTCCTCAATGTCACAAAGGCATAGAGTGGAAAATATTTTGCATGGCCACATAGGGTTTTTCAATGTTGTCATTCTCTTTATATCTTTACTTGCGTTATATTTCAAGATAAAATATTAAAAAAAACGATGATGGAAACTTAAAAACAAAATCATTTTGCTCAAAAAAAAAAAAAAAGACCTCAGAACATTGTTTAGAAGACATGAAGGTCAGATTATAATAAATGGCAAACTAGATTTTCTTGAGTATGGGAAAATCTGTATTTAAATATTGGTAATAACCTGCGCATTCGCCATATTGCCATAAAATACGGAATGGCAGTTCTGATATTTTGGAACACGAAATTACTTCGTTCATTTAAGTAGAGCATTTAGGTTGTCCAGGACACGAAATTTCTTCCTTGTCCTAACCTAACTGATCAAACGTAATGTAGTTTAATCCATACCTAATCTCATCTAATCCATTTTAAGAATTTTTCAAGGTAAGCTAGACGTGACAAAGTTTTGTGAGCAAATATACGGGGATTTTAATCGACCTGGAATTGACTGGCTGGCCGGTTATAACTCGTTGACGAGAACTGTAACCAGCCTGAAAGCCTCGAGCTTGTTTGAATTTATTTATTTCAATCGGTTTGAACAGCATAATTTCATACACAATTCGGCGGGAAATATACTAGATGTTGTATTAATGTCTGCTCCAATCAATTATATTTGTCAACCACTCACCCCCTAAGACGTGTTGACCATTTCTATCCACCTTTGTTGTGCCATTCTGTTATCTGCTGCGACAACGGGCCCTATGCAGCTATGAATACTTCTTGTACATCAAAGGCGAATACTTCGATATATATAAGTAATTCCAGTGCCATGACTGGAAACCGATCCTGAGTGATAAGTGCGTTGATTCAGCTGCTGAGGCTCTTGCAGAAATAGTCTCGAGCTCGATAAATAACTTGGGGTCTATACGTGTTTCTGGACTAAAAAAGACCCCTTCTTGGTTTCCAAAGGAACTGAGATGTTGCTTGCAACGCAAGCTTCATTATCATCGTCTTTTTTAAAAAAAATCGTGATTAGACAAGGGGTACGACAAATTTAGTGAGTGCCGAGCTTTGGCAAGATAGCTTTTTCAAGAAGACAAAAAAAAAGCCGAGTAGTAGCGTGGTTGCGATGCGGAATAGCTCTGGTTATTTATACTTTTGATTCAAGTGAAATTGCCAACATGTTTGCTCAGCAGTTTAAGTCATGTTTTTCTATCAGCATCAGTTCCTGACGGTAGCACTACGCGTCATGGCATAGTTGATTTTCTTTTCTTTTGTCCCAAATGACGAACCTAAAATTGAGGAAAGCATTCGTAATTTTAAATCAAAGCTGTCTGCTGGTGCAGATGGAATCCCCCGTTTTTTTTGTGAAAGGGTGTGCTGAACTGCTGACTCCTGTCTTACTACAAATATTTAAATTAACGTTAAATTTAGGAATATTTCCTTCCATATGGAGACGCTCTGTTTTTCTTCCAATTCAGAAAGCAGGGGACCTTAGCATTGCAAACAACTATCGTCCCGTTTCATTACTGCGTAGTCGTTCCAAAGTTTTTGAAATGATAATGCATAAACGTCTGTACAGCTACTTTAGACATAAAATGAAACCAGAGCAACAAGGATTCCTGAAGGGCGAGTCAGTTGAAACTATTTTATACCCTTTTTTAGTATATATGTCGTTTCGTTGGTTCACGACCGTGAGCAAGTAGACGTAATATACTTTGATATGACGAAGGCATTCTACAAGGGTAATCACAATACACATCTGATTAAACTCTATAGGTATGGTCTGTGCTTGACTTACTGCCATTGGTTCCAAAGTTTTGTTTCATGCCGTACAAATTATGTTCGTGTGTCAGGATTCGGATCCGGTTATTTTTATCGCCTTCCAGAGTACGCCAAGGAATTAACCTGGGTCCACTATTATGTTTGACATTCGTGAATGGAATTTTGATTTGTGTGAAAAATTATAAAATGTTCTTGCTTGCGGATGACCTCAAGCTGTTTCGACGTGTACAATCTCACTCCGATTGCGTGCGTCTTCAGGAGGACGCATTGGAAATTTCAAAGTGATGTTCACAGCTTTATCTTTTGCTGAATGAACAAAAAAAACAAAAACAATATATCTCACTAGAAGCGCGCTTCACTTGTATTCCTTTACACGTTAGGTGGCAGTGCTATCATCGAAGTTTCCGTCATTCGGGATCATGAAAAATCCTTTTATTCATCCTTAAATTCCAATTATCATGTTTAACTATCTGTACCGCCTCTTTTAGAGACCTTGGGGTGATATATCGTTTCACGATAAAAGTTTTTGCCCCTGTCTGCCTTGTGCGTTTAATTTGTTCCCTAGTGCGCACGACGCTCGTGTATTCTTCTTCTGTATGAAATGGTATTGATCTCACTGCATCGTGCTCTATTGAGCCTGTCCAAAAAACGCTTCATACTCATAATTTACGACAGGTATTTTGACCGCATTTGTTACTACAACTATTACAAATTACTTTAAAAAATTTGGTTGTATACTTTGCGTGGTAGAAGACGATAACGTGATTTTATGTTTTTACATACCGTTGTGAGCGGTGCTGTTGATTTACCACTTTTGTGAAGCACTGTTTGTTTTGATGCTCCCTTGCGGTTCAATCCACTTCAGAATCTTTAATTACCTCGTATAAAGTTTTGTGTTCTCGGCTGTTTGGCCTATTTTTATGTGCAGACATTTGTCTAGTTTTTGGCTATATCTCATAAACATTTGGCGGCATATTCTGCGAGTACCTGGCAACCCTGCGAATTGTCATTCTATGCCAGTTCGACCCAGCCAGGACGGTGCTTCGCGCCGTTCGGGAGCTGCGGTTAATGTCGGATAAACGCACACGAATACCACCGCGCCACTCGACAAGAAAGATTTTTGTGGCGTCGATACCCGATATTCTCTCACCTAGTTGCGCCATGGCCTTCCTTCCTCCGACATTGTGACGTAACCACTCGGAGCGCTACAGCCTTCTTTTCTAGGAGGTGTCGAGTAACGTCACGAGGTGGGGGGCAGGGAGGGGAAGGACGAGGGGAGGGAGAGGAGAGGATAATGAGAGGAGGAGGGAGGAGGATAGAGGAGGGGGAGAGGGGGGGAGTAGGAAAGGAAGAGGGAGGAGGAGGGGAGGAGGAGGAAGGGCATACCCTCCTCTCCGTACCCTCCCTCCTCATTCTCAAGAGCTGTGCTCTAATTCGGCATTGCAGGGAGTCGTAAACGTCTTTAATTTTTTTTTCTTTTTAAGCCTACCTCGGCTTAAAAAGGGGGAGTATTGAAACCACGTAGTTCCCCGCATCTCTATATAGGCCTAGCTTAGGCACACCATGGGGTTTCGACATGTCGAGGCGTGGATGCGAGGCGAGGACGTATTCCCTTCTGGGCGGCTCTCTGTCTGCCATTTAGGGTGATTTTCCAAAGGCACACCATTCGGGACATTGATACTGGGACGCGTCCGCCCTGCTGGGGAGGAAACCTGCTTCCGATAACCCCGGGCGCGTCCGTTTCCGCAGATTATATAAGACGGCCTTAAACAACCGCAAAGGGCGACTCTCGCTTGGGGTGGCTCTGCTCGACGGAACCCTGCTTGCTTGTCCTGGCCTTTGCTCTTCCGTGATACTATATAGAAGCAGCGCGAAGCCCGAGTGGTGATACTGTCAATAGAGACAGCGCCGTTATCTTCGACTTTGTTGGCCCTCGAGTAAACCTGTTGGAGTATTCTTCAATAAAACACGTCATTATACAGCCCCGATGAACCTACTGTTTTCTTTTTTTTTTTCCACCAAAAAGGGGAACTCACAATGGTTGTAAATATATATAATTTTAATAGAAGCGTAGGCAGCTAGCTGGAAGTTAGTCTTCGGTAGTAAGGCTACTTGGTACATTCCTGCGTATGAGCAGTTTGGCTGTGGAGTGACACCTCAATCTAGGAATTTGGAATGATGGACTCAGATCTGGATTTTAATGCAAATGTTTTGGCGACTATTCTTACCTAATTTTGATTGAACACTTAAATAATATTAATTTCTCTAGCAAACTGAGCTAAAAGGAGAAACCAGATCGTTGTAAATATAAGTAAAATATAAATAAAGGGCTATGGAGTCAAAAATGCGCTTCTTAAGAAAACATGGTTTTAGGTTCACGTGCTACAAAATATTTATTTTTTTATTTTTTGCAGTGATTTTTTTGGTTTCGAAATTCTCCCCACGGCTGGAGGGAAACATGCTGCACTTGTGAATCGGTTCATCATGCCATTAAACGCAGCGGAACGGAAATGTGAAGAAGTAACAAAATACGGATTCTGTCTGCCCTTGCTCACTGTTTCCACGTGCGGGGTCATAGGCTGCTTGAATTGATTGGTTCTACCATCGCATGTCCTGATAATGAAAATAAATCAAACGCACCATGATAGCAGAGAAGACGTATACAATTATTTTGTTGCTTTTCTTACGAACTCTGTTTAGTATATATTACGGACTGTTTTAGAGCCCCATCATTCGTGTGCAGGTACACTTGAGAGCTTGTCGCAGGTTCGGTGGCCAACGAGAGGTAAGAAATTTTAGTATGTTGGTCATTCGAGCAGCACGCTGATAAGATGTGCCGAGTATGTTGGCACAACTAGTTTTTACAATCATCTCAGAATACTTGGCGCGAAAAAAGGATTAATCTCAAGTCAAGACCGTTTTTTTTTTTTGTTACTCAAATTATCAGCAGGGTATCGTGGATACATACGAGGCAACGTTTCGTAGATTTCATTCTTTGCATTAAGGCTGCTGTAACTATATGTTCCTAATATTCTGCGCCCAGCTTCCTTTGGCGAATTGTAGGTATTTCTAAATAGAATAAACATCGAAGTTTCTTTTTAAAATTTTCTTCTTCTAAAAACCACTCGCTTTTGAGGACGTTAAATGAAACAATCAGATTTAATAGAATTAAAATTGATTATTTTTAAAACAGATGAATTCGAGATTTTAGGTATATCCTTAGAAAACCTGCAGATAACAGATCAATTAATTTCCATAGAAAGCATGTCACGTATAACATGATTGCCACACATATAGGACATGCCCAATACTGGTGCTTTTTGTCCGGTTTATATATTCAGTGTAGCCCTTTATAGACATTTAACGCATGTAGATTCCTAGAAAACTCTCTTCCAGCTTTCTTTGACGGCTTTTTGTTTTCTTTTTTCAGAACAACAACAGCCATGCACACGATGAAGCCAGTCATGCTGATGATGGTATTTTGTTCGTCGCTTCTCTTCACTTGCAACTGCAGCAACGTCAATAACCCAACAAAAGATTTCTTTAAAGTATGTTCTTTCACTACCATACGCTTGATGCTTTTTTTTTTAATGCGCAATGGGTTATTTTGAACTCTTGTGGCTGTGGGAATTATCACCGCGACAGACAGATCTGACCGAGCTAGGCCCCAAGTGTGAGGGCCAAAATGTCTGAGTAAATTAAACTTGATGCGCCCTAGAGGGCATTCAGGGGATTTCAGAATCACATATCTAAATTACGCCTTGCAGAACATTGACATTTAAATATAAGGGGCACCAAACGTTAAAGGCGGGATATGAACGTTTCAGCCCAATAAGTTACCTGATTAAATATTCGGATGAAATTCTTCCATCGGCTAGTCACAAGAATACGCAGACGACGTTAGATGACAATTCCGTACAGCAAGACACACTGAAACGTCATTGCATTAAACTGGAAGCTAGTACAATCTTCGAGCCGCCCTACGAAATATCCAGCTCTGACATTTTATTTTCAGAGATGCCGCTTCCCCTAGACTCAGTCTCAGAACATTACTCACAGTGTTTGCTTTACGCTTGGTATCGGATAAAACGTATCGCATACTGGCTTTACTGTTGTATTCATTTTGATGTTATTTCTTCGTTCTGCAAATATTGTTTGCTATATCTGCTGGTTGAACCCCCTGATCCCCTTTTCGTGGAGTGCCTGCGCAGTAAACATAGTCTAAACTGAAGCATACTCGTGACGAGCACTCAGAAGTAAACACAAACCTTTTGGGTGTTCCAGTTTTAGTATTCATACATTTTTTTATTAAAAAATATGTCAGTGTCAGAAATGCACTAGACTGAGTGACTGTCAGCAAGCGATAAGCCACTAAATTTAACATGTAATGTACTGTTATTGATGCTACTGTGCCTACGCAGCTTTTTTCTGCAGCGCGGTGAGGTAATTTTGTAAATATACAATATTCAGAAGTGGTATTGATACGAGCTTGTTAAGTCAAATGTGCAACTGACTTAAAAATGTAACGATATACAACTAAAGTATTCAAGAAACGTATTCTTGTGCTCTCTAACTCTTGAACTTTTAAATGTATGTGTACAAACTCTGCGGCTTACCTCTGTCGAAAGATACCGCTTTCTTTAAAACGCTCCAAAGGAATACTATATTCAACAATTTCAGTAAATATAGTTAATATCCGGGGTTTATAAAATATCACCTTCAGCAGACCGTTTTTATCTTGTGATTCTGAAGACTCATTTTGAATAATCTAAATTTAAACTCACATTGCTCCTTTTGAATAAGCGCAAAGCAGCTTATAAAGTCATCTCTCTCTATTCCAAAATCGGAACTTAATGTTAAGAGGGCAGGGCAGCAAACATTGTGCTTTTAGCAAACGCCACTTCGAATTAGCCTATAACGTACATAACCCAAGAAGTCTGTATAACTTTCTTACTCCACGCAATGGCAGTCACAGAAAATTAGAACAAGCAGCGTTATCTTCCTTAAAACGCATCCAGAACAAGTGGCTACGTGAACTGGAGCTTCATATATGGTGCCAATGTTCGACATAGCGTCCTGTTAAGGTTGCGAAAAGAGATAATTAGTAATGAGCTACTGATAGTGTTAGAACTTAGTTATCCCCGTCACCACAGTGATTAGGCCCAATCCACTGTTCAAAATTTCGTCTAGGCATTGATTGTCACGAATCTATTTTGAGTGATCATGGAGTGTTCGGGTCCAATTCATTCTACTATTGTCACAAAGATGTAATTACCTTGATGACGCCTCTACTATCACTCTGCTACTACGTCATAAATATTTGTGAAAGAAATTCTAAAAATAGCCCGCGTTAGTGGTGTTAAGGGAAAGTATACTTGGATTACAGTAGTGCCTGTAAGCTTTTGTGAAGTACGATGCATACAGTAAGTTAAAACACTTATAGAAAAGGGTCGAACGGGGACAGTCAGTGTTTTGTTTGAGATGCGCTGCCTGTCTTCTTTTTTCTCTCTCTTCCCTTTTAGCTCCTTTTCGCCCCAGACTCAGTGCTTACCATCGTGTTACGTTACTGTGTTGTCTTGTATCGGCATGCCATAGCCATTAGAAAATAATGCAATCAGCGAATAGGTTATAAATAAACACGTTTCCCCGGTATAAACTGGGTCGATGGTACTGTTGTTTCTACGTGTAGTAACCCTTTAGAGTGTCTGGAATTTATAAGCCTTCTTTCCGCATTTGGACTTCCTAAGAAATTTGCTGACTCAACTTGTGGCGATTCAACATTAGACTTGCTTCTTACAACCCATTTTAAACATATCTCTTCGATGCATTTCTTATCAAAGATGAGTGGTCATGCCCTCATAACAATCACTCTTTCGGTAAAAATCCCAGAAAGGCAAAAGTTCTCGAAAACAATCTGGGATTACCCATAGGCACGTTTAGAAGCTCTGAATTCTTCTCTCATCCAGACATCCGCAGGTTTTGAAAACTCTTTCAATGATCTTCCAGTAGAGGCTAATTGAATTGTTTTCAAGAACGTACTGCTTAGCTCCGCGAATCAGTTTATTCCTAAAAAATAATTACCTCCTTGGTTCTCATTGCAAGTAAAGCGAATTTTAATAAATAGAAATGTTTATACCGTATCAATTCAAAACGAGCGTGTTGGTTAATAGATACAAAACTTGAAAGTATAAAACAGAGAGGACGAGGACGGCAACAGGACACCTTTGAAAGATGTCCTGTTCCCGTCCTCGTCCTTTCTGCTTTATACTTTCAAGTTTTGTATTTATACCGTAGGGCTAAACCTAAACACAAACGACATATGACTTGAATTTCAATTGTAGTCCAAAGAATGCAAAAGTGAAATTCAGTTAGCAAATCGAAGGTTTTTCAACGATGATATCCGGAAAATACTAACTAAAAACCCCCAAAGGTTTTGGTTTATTATCAATTTTACTCCTCGCGGTGCCACCCTACCTCTACCAACCCGCAGCATTACTCATTATCATCTGCAGCGACTGCCTCTGATTCCACGCGTATTTCGGTGACATCTATTACGCCCGAAACCTTCCCATTGCCTTTCGTGCCTACTTTTGAACTCCCAACGGACATGCATGATGTTTACCTCTCTGTAGTCGGTATTTTGAATGTTATTGATCGCCTTCCCCTAAACTCTTCTCTTGATTGTGATGAAATTAACTCCAGACAATTAAAAAGGACGAACAATACATCCGCTAAATTTCTGCTTCTCATCTGTGAACCATCTGTAGCCCTTTCTCAACTGCCATATGATTAGGTTAATGCGGACGTGCTACTTATCTTCGGATCAGGCAATCCAAATGAGCTAACTAATTACAAGCCTATCGCTTTGACTGGTGTATTACACAAAATATTAGAGCATATTATTTTCAGCAAATTATTGCCACATTTGGATAATAACAACTTGTTGCTCCCTAATCAGCATAGATTCCGTAAAAACCTATCTTGTGTTGCTCAACTATTCGAACTCAAGTACGATCTTCATAGTAACATGCACTTTCAATAACTTCGGATGAAATATTTATAAACTTTTCAAAAGTGTTTGACCGTGTTCCGCGTACCAGATTAATATCCAAACTTTCCCATTTAAACGGGAATAATAATATTGTCTCCTGGATTAGGGTTTTCTTGTCTAATCGCATGACCGTCGATAACGCCACTTCCTGTTCCTTGGACGTCATCTCTGGCGTCTCTCAGTGTTCGATTCTTGGCCTTCTTTTTCTAGATTATTTAAACGACTGCTTCTTCTTTATCTTTTTTCGTAAGACTGAAGCTGATGACCTTGTGCTCTATCGAAAAGTTTGTTCCAACGAGGATTGTCCAATCTTACAAGAGCATCAGGAAAACCAACTTGGTGCTACTATTGTCCCATGACGATTAACCAGGATAAACATAAAATAACATAATTTACAAATCGATAAATAAAGTATGTTTTTTATGTACTATTTTTTCTCGCGAGTTCGAACGGGCGGCCACATTTAAATACTTAAGAGTGTACCTCGATCAAGATCAATCACGGAAGCGTCACGTTAACTACATCTGCTCTAAAGCTAACAAAACATTAGGATATTTAAGAAAGCACCTCTACCTCACCGACTCATATATCAAGCGTTTAACCTTTACTACGTTAGAACGGACTAACTCAAAATACGCATCTATCACATGGAACTCTTATCAAATATACCTTATTAACCAACCCGAAGCTCTTCGAAACCGTGCGGCCCGTTTCATTACTCGCGATTTTTCTCGGAATAGCGTTTCTCCTTTAAAAGAATTCATATCTCTACAAACTCTCGACACTCCCAAAAAACTTAACCGGTTCTCTGTTGTGTAGAAACTTTTTTATAACCCACGGTGACCCAGCACGTTCATTTCCGCGGTCCATTATATTTACTCCTGCCTGTATCATCCTTGTAAAATTGGAGCCATTCTTTCTAGAACTAACGCTTACAAATATACTCACCTCTCCCACTATGCATTTCTGGTTGGAACAGTCTGCGCTCTAGCTTGGCGATAGCAAGTGGCTAAAAATTTTTACGCAAGGTGTTTTTGTTTTTTTTTGTTTTTCAGTTCGTTTCAGAATGTCTGTATACAAATGTTTTTTTCATGTACTCCTTTGATTTCCCCCACTTTTATCATTAAACATGTGAGTTTGATGTACACGCCTTATGTAATACCTCTTCTACAGGCCTTTAAGGTAATAAAATGAAATGAAATGATATGAAACTTAACACTGATTTAGTATTCAAAAGCCTGACTTCTTCAATAGCTATCTCTGTAAACTTAACTGTTCCATATCGGCCTACATTTATTGAATGCACATGCACTGTTCCGAATGTATGACACGTTTGACTAAGAAATGACTTGTGTTGTCTCAATATGCTAAGATTAAATACTCCTGAGTGACTTATACGTGCATTAGTGCATATTTCATTCTAGGGCTTCACGGAATATTTCTTTGTGAGATTTTTGTAATGAAAATAGATCACCTTTAGATTATTGTATTTTACATAGTGATACTGATAACCAGCGTGACGGAAAAATGAAATTTAAATATTAGGTGCTGAATTATTTTCCGGCTTTTACTACGGGAGCAAAATATTTAAATCATTTTGTATGTATACAATTACTGTTATGGTTAAACTTTTGTGAAATATAAGGAGAACTTCACGGGGGACTCCACTTTTGCGTAGCATGGTTGCTTTGATATTGTTATTGAAAGTTGTTTCATTATTTCTAGTTTGTTTAACATGTGTATGGTGACAAAGTACTAAGCGTTTTTGTAATCTTGTACTGGACAATGGTTACAAGTTATTTACAGAGCTTTCAAATATGACGCATTTGTTTTCTTAAAACAAAAGTCGCGTTCAACCGTCTGGTAAACATCGTTGTGATGCAACGCATGTATAGTGTGATCAAATTATAACTCGTCGGTTGATCTGATTAATTCAAAGGATATGGAAGAGAGACCAATCCTGCTGTACCAGTGCTACCACAGCGGATTCAGCATTGATCCACCAGGATCTACTAACTTTACTATTCTGTTTGACGGCACAAATCCAAGCACAACAAGCATTGTTGGTACCACGTGGTCTGCGACGAAGGGAACTCCGAACTCTTACGTCATGTGGGTATATTTGAATTTCTACTTAAAATAATGATAACCGAAGAGCGTTAGAAACGCAGTTATTTTTACGAATTGTACTTTGAAGTGTAAGTTTTTTCAATTTTAGAACTCCTTAGGCTGCACAAAGCAAAATAATTACATCACATATGAAACACGGAGTCCCACTTCTTAGTTTTTAATAAAAAAAAAACAAAAAAACACTCCTGGCAGGCCGGAAAATTGTGTTCATAAAACCTGCAATATCGAATATAAAGTTTATACAAAAAGGTGAGGTAGTTGAGATTACCGGAGACGCAGAGACGACAAGAAAGGGACCAAGATACGCGTCTCGAACGCAACTGAATCTATTTTATTGACACGCCGTGCCTTGGACATCACTTTCTCTCATAACCCTCGACGGTTTTGTACTTTCTTTTTGCGACCACATCACGCGCTCTATATCACAACGAACGGTAATATACCCACACTAATGTTACGAAAGAAAGGTAAGGGACAAGTCAACTTGGATTACAAGAGCAACCAACCTCAAGACCCTAAGCACTTACGAATGCAAACAAAGATTCCACGCGAAATCAAATTGTACAAACGATTCCTACCCCATCGAAAAAACCACAGTATAACTTTTCACCACCTGGATTATGAAACTGAAATTTAACTGTAGTTATTTCTAGAAACCTGAAGTCCAGAATGTAGAGAAAGGAATAATTTCGGAAAACCTGAAATTCTGATAAAATGCAGACAGCTTTCCATTTCCATAATCGGGATAGCGAAACGTTATATGGTGTTTTTCGGTAGGGTATATACCTTTCCAACATTTATCACCAAGGCGAAAATTGCTGAGTCACCGGGCCGTGGAAACATGCGTGGTGTCTGATATTTCGTAGAGAGAGCTAGTGCACATGCTCAGATGGCGTTGCACATCCCTGTAGACAGAGATGGCAGCGAACAAAGGGCGATTATTGGAAAGGTCTATAGCAGTGTACATGATGGTTACAAACTATAAGTACTTTTGTCCCAAAATCTGGGAACGACTCCAGCTTGTTTGAAAAGTGCCTAGAAGATACCCGTACTAAACACGAGTTGTTGTTGGCTACGCTTCATAAAATGAAAATAGTTATAAACGTGTCGCTCTGATCGTTGCCGATAGCGAGCTCTATAATTTGTTCACCAGTAAACTAATCGCGCAATGAAGGCTGAGATAATGGTAGCTAACAATATACACAATGTATGACATTGTAATCAGTACCTCCATATTATTTTTGTATTTACAGTGGTTCTCTTCAGGCCTATTATGATCCAACTACCGATCAAGCTGTGCTCACTACATCATGTAAGTAATTTATATGTAAATAATTTCAAGCACTTAACAAGTGCTTAGAGACACGACCTGGAATTGGCTTCAGTTATTGTTTTAATCGCTCTATGCCCTTTAACAAGATTTAGATAAAACTATATTGTTAATAATAATAAAGCTTTATTTTATGACGAAGATTCGGGATGGTAAAGCATTTATACGTTTCATGCCTTTATGTTTCTCGCAAAAATTAATGTTTAAGATTATCTGGTCACACAGCATCTCTTAGTGCATACAATCAGCATTTAAGATTGCTTACTCTCGTCACTGTGCTAAAGCAACACATCAAATATTTAACGAATGTTTAAATCATCAGCACGTTTCCCCGAATATGAGCACTACCATATTTAGTAAGAAAATTACGAATTGAACTTAATTACTGGGAGCTACTGAAAAAATGCATTCCAACAAAAATGCAGCTCTCTACGCGCAGGCGCCAATTTTTTCCGACTGATTTTACAGCCGGTCGATATTGTAGATTTTACGCCATATTTTTCTGCAAGTTTGTCTTAGAGACACAAAGCTCAACTTTGCAACAGACCTCTAAATGTAACGGAACTTCTCTATGGGCCACGTGTTTGGTGCCTTAATGAGTCACCTGCTCCTGTGGCTGGTGCCACCACGAGTCACGTCATCACGTAATGTTCATCAGGCTACACCAGTTCACAAGATGTCAATGTGTCACGTGACTCACCGTACAAAGTGAAGGTCTCGCGTGACTTCACGGTGTTAACAACGTAATTGCGTCTAAGAACGTTTGCTGTCAAATCGTGGTGTAAAGTGAGATCACGTGATGTGGCCACGTCGTGTGATGTCAGACGACGTGATGTGTGTCACGTGAAGCCCCGATTTCGCAGCCTGAGTTTAGGTGCCACCGTGACGTGACGTGTTCATGCTATCTTGAATTGTGTATACATCGCCGACGCGTCCGCATCACATGCGTTTGGGTGATAGATCAAAGCGCATTTTCTTGAGTAAAAAACTGTTTAGCCCACGTCTGCGTTTTAGTAATACCTACAGTTCCAAGTGCATTTAATGGTTTATACATTGACAATAGTACGAACAATATTTTAAAAAGAGGGAGAGTTAGGCGAGTGCCGTCTTCTCCACAAATGTTAAGGTTCTTTTTAATGCTATCGCATTTCAAACAATTAATTTGTTTTATAATTTATTGATCTTTTGCGCGTTCCACCATTCCTCTAAACACGTAATTTCTTTGCAAAGCTTGGTTTACAAAAATAAAATGCAGGGCGATTTATTGCTGGACTCTTAGGAAATGTGTTAGCATGACGCTTTGAAACGCCAAACACGTCCACTTTTGGGAGATGCTGACGCTGACACCGTCACCTCTTTATTTTGGTTTTCTCATTTGGGTTTCTGTTTTGCTTCCTATATTTTTGCTTTCTCTTTTTGTGTTTTTTTACGGGGTCAGTACGAGTACACGAAAGGATAAAACATCCAAGACGGGGACGGAAACAAGGCCCCCATCCTCGATATTTTATCCTTTCATGTATTCGTATCTATGACGCAACACGCTCTTTAAAAAAGATTTTAAAAAATTGGGTCGCGTGTATGTTTATACAGCCTAGAACTTGGTCTGCCTCAACGGGCGACAAGTCTCTTAGCTGTAGATGAGAAATTTAGCCAGAGGGGAATTGAACCCAGGATCCCGGTTTCTGCAGCGCGAACTTTCGCTCCACGTGCTGCTTGAGCTGGTGTGCGATAGCCCACTCGGCCACCGATCCTTTTTTTTTTTCTTTATTGCGCTCGGCCACCGATCCCCACAGGCTCTTTTGCAATTATCACAGGGTCAGCATTAGCTTTTCCCAAAGTGAGACGTGTGTGGTGTTTCCCAAGGATCATGCTAATGCATTCCCTAATAATCCATCAATGAATCCTCCTGTAATGTGTTTCGCTCCTTTTCTGTACTCTGCCTGTCAAAGTGCGTCAACACCTTTGGATGTTGTCATCCATAGCACTCGTGGAAGGAACTGCACCCATCGCTTTAACTACACACACATACCACTGCCCAAGTACCGTACTATGAAAACCCAGAGCGAAGAACAACCGGCGACGGCAGCGCGGCAACTGAACATGCTTGCATTCCACTGCGCCGCGGCGCAACACCTCCTTGATAACAAAGCCGTAATGGTGAATGAGATGACGTCATCAGAGAAGGCCAACGCAGGGCACAGATTGGGCACGACGACCGCGCTAACGTTCGCCTCAAACTTGACTCAAGCCGAGCGCCCTGACGCAGCACTCGTTTCCTTCCCTGATGACGCTATCTCATTCAGCACTGCGGCTTTGTTATCTACGAGGTGTTGCGCGGGCGGCACCTCCTCTTCTCTGTCTGCGCGCCGCTTGTTCGCGTGACATTAACGATAACGAAAGGGCTCGTTCTGAGCAAAACCCGGCGCTGTACTTCAGTTTGTCAGCGCCGGGGAGAGAGAGAGAGAGTTTGACGCATGCTGACGTCGGCTCTTTAGACATTTGGGAGCCTGGTAAGCGTCACCCACTCTCCCCAGCCCAGACAAACGAAAGACGCCGCGGGGTATTCGTCCAAATGAGCGTTGAAATGATAATGCATTATAAAATGTCCTGAATCTACTTTGTTCGAGGTTTTTTTTAGAAACACAAAATGTAAAAATGAAATCGCTGCGCAATCGCAATATCAAATCTTGCAGACTATATCTGCAAGTTAATAAGTGGTGGATTATATTTTTTTCAAAAGCCTCCTGCCCTTCGCTATTGGATGCTTGATCATATAGAAAACACAACTTCTTAAAAAATAATGAATATCTTTTTATTCCTACAGCTAATGTACGGAGAAAATTTAAACATAAAGTGCGATTCGCGTATCAAAATAATTTATACAAGAACATGACACAATAATGAAGTTTTGACTTATGGAAGCTCAAGAAACTTCAAGGTTGCACAAACGACAGTGTGTTTCTTGTTTTTCAATAACATGTATTTCTGAATACAGCCTTTGAGGAATACATTACTGTTCTGGATCCATTCGTGGGCAAGACTCTCTACATCAAAATCGGTAAAGTTCCGACAAGCCTCTTTATCACGCGAAATAATAAACGTCACATAAGGAGAGCTATTATCCTGAGAGTATAATTTGTAATATTACATATCTGATGCGTTTTGAAATTATTAAAAGTGTTTGAAGAAACAATGTTTTGAATTTATAAGATTGGTGATTCTATAAGATTGGTGATCGGGCTTGCCGCATCTCAGGCTAACTACCATATGGGCACTCAGCCTATGGTCCCACGCATGACATCTTAAATTGATCAATAGTGGGAGACTTTAAACCTTGAACGATGGTTCAAGAATAGTTAAACAATGTAAGTAAGCGAGATGTCTTGCACTATAAACAACATTTCTCAGGTTGTAATGCCGAGAAGTCGTCCATTCTTTATTTAAGCGCCCAAAGTTTCGGATATTACACCATGTTGGAAGCTATACTCTGGCATGACTTCACATATATTTCTCGACTAATGCGTCAACTATCTTCAGAAACCAATTGCATGAGGACGATGATGTTCTAACTTGTAATATGGAATTCATAGTCCTAACTAAGCCTAACAAAACGACTCTGTTCTGTCGGTCCACTTGTTCAAATCTTTACGATTATATGTTCTAAAGGGCCCTTACTTAGTCAGGAACAAGTAGTTTTCGGAAAGCTTTTGTTAGTATTGAACAGCATGTATAATCTCAAAATATTTCCTCCTGAGAAAAATTATAAAACCTTTTCATTTTTAATAATTACTTTTATGTTTCCTCTTCAATATCATTGTTTTCATTTAGGACTTCTGGAAACACTGGATAAATACTGTGTAGGATTAAGTGCAGAAAGTCAATTTTACACTAGCCTGTACCAAAGTTAGGAGCTGGGCTAGTTGGTGCAGGAAGAAAGGGGGGAGGGGGGGGGGAAGCACGAGGCGCGTGAATGACCGGTGCCCTATATGATGTGGCAGAAAGGTTGGCGCATGTGTAGATTGCTGCATTGCGTGTTTACTTTTTATGTTTTCTGTAATAAAGCCTTCAGTTGCGAGTCAGTGCCTGTCCCGCCCAGTTTGTTCCTTCCTACAAGTCTTTGTCGTTCTGCGCTGTTCTGCCTACATTATGTTTACACTAGCATGCATTTCTTCTATATTGCAGAAGAAGTCACCAACAAAGACACTGTGGTCTACAAAATATATGATACCGATTTTAAATGCAAGAATGCAAAGAAACTCTTGAAAGAAGTGTGTCCAGACCCTTGCGACATGGAGCTGACCCGAGAAATTTCCAACAATTGAAACTAGAATCAGTCGGAAAAAATTTGCCTGGTACTCCTCTGCATTTTTATTCCAGAAATTAGGACGATATCCTGCATCTAGCCTAGAAACCTTCAATGTACACTAGACGCCTGATGCACCTTATTCCACTTGCACCCGTTTTCTTTAATAAAATATATCTTAATGAAAACTGGCAAGCCTCGACCCTACTATCAATTGCATATTCTCCAAATGTTTTGGGAATATTTTTTCTCTGCCTTCAAATTAACTGTCAACCATAAGAAAGATTGAAGCACTGAGCGCCGCAAACACGGGCAGATGACTACCTAATTATCAGTTAAAAGAATAAGATACCAACTGCATCAGCATCTGATGCAGATGACGCAGATGACGCAAATGACGCACTCCGAGTTCCTCGAGCCATCTTAATATTTCGTGTTGTTTTGTTTCCGTAAGAATATAGTTATTATTTAATACCTGATCGTACGTCACATCGCAAATACAACTGGCGGGAATTCAATTTTAAAATCAAGGACCCCTAAAAAACGAATTTTCCTAAGCACTTCTTTCCATGGGATGCGGAATGATTTGATTTTTTTTTTCTTCTATGAGGTCCAAAAAAGAACGATATTTTAAACTGCAAACTGAGTCTAGTCACGCCACTCCAGGTATCCCACCAGAGAAACGTCTAACTTGGCAACAAGCTTAACATTACAATGGGCTTAACTTGGGCTTAAAAGTGTTTTGCTTCAAAACGTTTGTCAGTGCCAGAGTACTTTTCTTTTTTGTTTTATGCGTTAGAATTAGAACGCTCGTTTTGACGAAAACCCGGCGGTCTTTTTTTTTTAGAGCGCCAGGGAGAAAGGGAGAACAAAGAGAAGAGGGTGACGCTAGCGGCACTCACATTGGTCAGAAGCGCTGACGTCAGCACGCGCCAATCTCCTCCTCTATCCCGGGCGCTGCCAAACTGACAGACACCGCAGGATCTTCGTCACAAGGAGCTCTTCCGTCTTCGTCATTTATGTGCACAAGTGGCGCGGATCCAGAGAGGAGGCGGCGCCGCGCAGCACCTACTAGGTAACAAAGCTGTAGTGCAGTATGAGAAGACGTGCAGAGAAGGCGAACGCTAGACACAGATTGGAAACGATGGCTACGTCAGCGCTCAGCTTCAAGTCAAGCTTGAGCCGCATGTTGACCAAATTGCCGTGTCCAATCTGTGCCCAGCGTTAGCCTTTTCTGATGTCGCCATCTCATTCAGCACTGCCGTTTCAATGCGAAAGCATCAACTTTCCCATGGAGCGAAGCCAATAAAGCCTGCGAAAAACGACAACTGAATTTTCATTGGCTGGGCGTTGTCTGAGCAGCGAAACGGCACCTAAATTCCCATTTGCTGCTACGCGTCATGTGGCTCCATTGGAACGGCGTCATCGTTGCTAACGAGCCAGCTTAAGTGCTGGTGGCGCAGTGGGAGGGGGAAATGCGGATATGGCTCTTGCCTGACATAAGGCCTAAAGTTAGGTTAGTCGTTACGCTTTGAGGTCTTACGTCGTCAACCGGTACGCGCAACTATTCGACATGAGGAAGGAGGCGGGTATCCGCTGGCCTGACGTTAGGCCTAACGTTAGGCATAACTTTACCATCTGAGGTCCAACATTCTCAACCGGTACCCGCAGCTAGGGCGAAGATGATGATGAATGGACACGTGATCTCAGCACGCGCCGCGCCGAGCTTCGCACTATCGGCGCCGCACCGAGCTTCGCGATCATGCCGCTGTCTCACCCAGCGGCGCAGCAGTCATCAGTCAGCCAGGGCGGTCCGTACGGCGCACCGCCGCTCTCCCTGCCGGCGCTGCGGCGACTTCTCCTCCTCTCGGCGCCGAGGAACATGGTGGCACCTGAAGCATCTATATCGTCGGCAGCCGCTATCTCGGCAGTAGCGAAACGTGGCCGTCCACACCAGTACACCGCAGACGAACTAAGGGAGCGAACGTTATTGCTTTCCAAGTGTCATGCTAACCCATTCCCTATGAATCCACCAATGAATATGTCTGGAATTTGTTTCATTCCAATGACTTTTTTTTGGCTCGTCACATCATTTCTTGAGTGTCCCAAGTCAGAGATGAAACGTGTTAACCGAAAAACCTGTCACCCTTTTGGCCATTTAGGCCCCAACGCGCCAGATGAGAGCCAAACTGCCAGCAGTGAAGCCGAGCTTTGGCACCTGTTTTTCTAATTAGGGTTGATACCCTGACTCTGGCCAGCGAAGGTCAAATTGGGCTCTACCTTGGCTTCGGGCTTTTAGGGCCGCGGAACTTCCCACACAAAAAGTGAATTTTGGCTGAAAAAACGGTGATACATCGGAGGTTACGCTAAATACTATTAGTTTGAAAGTTATTTGATGAGCTAGTATAGTATACACTACAGACACTGAAAAAACAAAGGACGATTACAACAGGCTGAAGTTGAGCTAGTTGGTACACACACAAAAAGCTTTTCACAGAAACCTCAGCTGCGAAAAAGGGCTTGCCATCTCTTTTCCTACTCCGCCCTTGTACATGTTCAGAAAAGATGATGCCCGTAAGTTTGGACAATGGCATATTAGATTTCTGAAGTTTTCGTTTATGCCCATGTTGGTCACACCTACTACGCAAACAAGTACCAGAAATCTCGAAATTTTTCCACTTATGATAAATCGTAGAAACTGTTGATTTTGAACATGTACAGTATTGTCCAAGCTATGTATTTCGAGTCAAAAATTCACAAACATGGCTCCTTTGACATTTTGTCTCAAGATTTCTGCGCCATTATCTAAACAAATTGAATAACTGCAACATTAAAACTCATGTCATATATTCGTATTAAAACTTTCTTTCGAATGATATATAAATAACTGCTTTATATAAAAAAAATTCAATTTTATGTCGCTCCAAACTTGTAAAGTACAAAGTCAAAAAATTTCAAGGTGTAATACAAAAATAACTAAAACCTCTCGAATTTTTGAAAATATATAGTGACATTTTTCCCCTGTGTGTTTTTTGTACTAGTCATAAAAAAAACGTGTTGCATCATTTTTTTTCCTTCGAAGTTACAGTGCTGCACAGTGCACCTTCCACGCCGGCATTTTATCCCCATGCCACGTAAGAGATTACCTTTCAATCCGGCGTATTTTAAGACTAGGTATTGTTTTGTGCTGTATTCGGGTATTGGTCTCAAGTTCAAGTATTCTACTAATTAAAACACTACCCGCGTTGCGTTTCCTATTTATTAATTCAACCAATAACTCTCTTTTGCCTTTTAAACTTACAAGTTCTAGGAGCTTTATATAAACTTTATCCACAACGGCGTGACGAAAACTATTTTAATCGCTGCTACATGTTTTTTTTTTTTTACAAAATATGGTAGAAAAGAAAATACAGCGGTGCAAATTATATGCTAATGCTTACACATATATCTGCGATGAAGTGGGAATGTTTGAGCTTAAGCTTCTTACACTGCTATTCATGCAGGTTGTACGTGCGACTGAACAAGGTAAACCTGCGAAATTGGAAACAGCGCGCAAAAAGACGAAGACAACGAGAGAAGAGCACAGGACAAGTCATGAACCAACTCGCTTGCATCGCCACCTTAATAAACCTGCGACTTCACTGGCAGACTTTCACTAAGGCGTCCGTTAAGATTAAGGATATTTGTAATTATTCGTGATCGTAAAATGTAAAAAAAGTAAAAATAAAAATAATAACCAGTAAAGTTATTGAGCGCACTATTTGCCCACGTTGGCAAGAGGGCGTGCTGAGAAGTCCGTCTTTTGTCCCTCTTCAAACCAGTCTGACGAATTCCGCGAAGCACTCACCTGTGCTGCCATAATTTTGACGAGTGCGAGACAAGCGGTCAACTCCCAATGTGTGGCTACAGATAGGAAATGCACGAACTGGAGAATTTCGCCCAATCCTCTTCGTAGAATTCACATCCAGATCTTACACACTGCGAAAATACCTCTGCTTTACCAGGCTTCTTTTTTCAGTTTACTAAGATAGTCAATGCAGAATGGGTCTAGGACTTTTCGATGTAGGGCGTTTCGGTGTAGGACGTTTCGGTGCGGACTTTTCGCTGCACGGACTTTTCGGTGCACGCACTTTTCGGTGCACGGACGTTTCGGTGCACAGACGTTTCGGTGCACGGACGTTTCGGTGTACGGACTTTTCGGTGCTCGGACATTTCGGTGCACGAACTTTTCGGTGCACTGACATTTCGGTGCACGGCCAATCAAAATCAGGAGTTTCTTTTTTGTTTTTTGTAAACGTAATAAGCACTATTCTAGCTAGAGATGCATTTTTCGCGCTTTATAATTTTGTAGACTTGGTCATACATTTACGGTCACTTACTAATATACAACCTGAGTGACTTTGCGTTGGCGCAGTACCATATTGTGTGAGGATTGGAGAAGCTGGACGTTATGGTTCGTTTGCCGGTGTATCTTTTCCAACGTACGCATTAGTCGCATCACATCGTGTTTACGCGTTGGGTCGACAGAGGCGTCCTTGGCGTCTTCTTTAAAGGTTTTTGGCTTTATGATTGGTAATCCGTGTAGGAAAGGCACCAACAGCAAGATGCTTGAGAACGTTGAAAATAACCCGAGTAAAAGTTAAGAAATTTCGCAGGACTTCGAGACCGCCTCCTTCCTGTGTCATTTTTCTTCCACAAAGTTTCCCATCTTTTACCAACGTCTCGGGTTATTTTTAAAATGAGCAACATCCACCAGCTCGCCTGCACACTCACCGTTTTTTTGTAGAGCTTGAGAAGTTGTTTATGTGTGATAGCTCAGAACAATTTGGAATATCTTGAAATGTGCGTGCACCGCGAAATCGTGTAACATCAATTGTTTAGCACACCTGACAGGAGAAATTAAAGTTCTTCCTATCCGTCACACGTCGCAAGGTTTCTAATATAAATCAAGACATAAAACAAATTAAAATTACCGGAGACTGTGGTAAAAAATGGGAAACGTCGTGGAAGAAAAAGGACACAGGAAGAAGGACGTCTGAAAGTTCCACGAAGTTTCCCACCTTTTACCCTAGTATCAGGTAAGTTTAAAGATTCTCAAACTTCTTGCTGTTGGGGCCTTTCCTACACAGATTACCAATAAATAACAAAGCCAATATCTTTACAGAAGACGCCGAGAAAGCCTGTGTCGACCCGACGCGTAAACACGATGTGATGTGTCTAGTGCATACGTTGGAAAAAAAAAAAAGACACCGGCAAACGAAACATAACGACCAACGTCTCCGGTCCTCTCACGGGATGGTGCTCCGCCTAAAAAGTCACTTAGGTCGCATATCAGTAAGTGACCGTAAATAGATCACCAAATCTACAAAATGAATAGTTTTTTTGGTTTTAGAGAAAACAAAATTTAAAAAAAAATCGCGGTTTTGATTGACCGTGCACCGAAATGTCCGTGCACCGAAATGTCCGTGCAGTGAAATGTCCGCGCACCGAAAAGTCCCACACCGAAAAGTCTGCCCACCGAAATGGCCATGCACCGAAAAGCCCGCACACCGGAAAGTCCGTGCACCGAAAAGTCTGTGCACCGAAAAGACCGCACCGAAACGCCCTGCACCGAAACGTCCTACACCGAAATGTCCGGATCTTTTGCAGAATACACTTGAGACATTGTAAGTCGCGGCCATGGCTGAAGACGTTCTGCCAAGACGCAACTACATGGGAATGGCAACCACTTCGTTTGTTTGTGACAGCAGCGCGCCTGTTGTCTCTCAAGATCAGAAGACACCGCGACCTCCCGAAAGCACGACAGGAGAAAGAAAGAAGGAAAGATAATGCGTTACTATCTTTTCTATGAAGCAACGTAGAGAGAAGGTATAAGCATGTCGCAATCGGTTCGACCCAAAAGAAAAGTGCACCAGGATACAGGCGGTAATTGCGTGTGGCGGCACGTGCCGTCCCTGGTTCCCGTAAAGCCCTTCTTGAGGTTCACAAGGGGTTCCACCGCCGGCTTGTGGGGTTTGCTTTCTGTCGTAGCCGTCGCCTTTCTGATTTAGCACTGGTTAGGTCGGTGCCGCTAGAATTGTGCATGGCACTTTTAGGTCTCGCGGCATTTCTCTTTTGACGCCGGCGTGGGCTCCTGGGGACGCTAGCATATTAACAAAAGTCTTCCTTAGCAACTCTGCCGCCAGCGAGTCAATGCGATAGCACGTCCTTCTGAAAACTGTGTGCATGTGAAGACAAGCTTACAACAGGTGCCCTTCAAAGCTCGTGACTCTAGAATTGGTTTCACTGGTGGTCGTGTGGTTCTTTATAGGCTTAGCGGCTTTGGTTCGCTTTCCGGTCTGTCACGTCGAACCATGCAAGTCGAGAAAACAGCTTCCGCATCGGTAGAACGCCATCCTTAAATACATCGACAACGTGCCGGGGTAAATTCAGGCCGAGTTTTGTCTGCTGTTTCATGAAGAACTCGCTGCCACGTACCTTAACTCAGACAATCAGAGAGCCGGAGTTTGAATTTCTCCACGAACGCCTTCAAATTCTTCTCCCAGAACGCTACGCCCGTTAGACAGCCTCAATGAGTTCCTGCATTCCCTATTGTCCGCATTCGGAGTTCAAGGATTTTCTCGAATTCGTTAGAATCATTGCAATGCATCCGAGAGCTTAGAGAAATTCGTTAATCTGTCGTTAATCTGGGTTAGGGAAGGGCAGAAAACAGACTTCTCAAGACCCTCTCCTGCCAACGCGGGCAGCTAGTGCACTCGATATCTTTACTTATTAGTTCTATTTACTCTTTCAATTTCTTTTTTTTTTTATTCCATAAATATTTACAAAAATATATATATATACATATATATATTTTTTTTTAATCTTAACGAACTTCTTAAGGCAGAACTCCGTGGAGTTCAGCCTTAACCGTAGAACTTTCTGCGGTGGCGTTCGCTCTTGCCGCAGAGTAAACAAAACTGGTTGTTGGTCGTATATCTAGCCGAGCTAGATACTGTTCGCCCGGCGAACGCCGCTGCAGGGAGCGGCCGACGCGGGGCGAAGGACACGGACGAATGAGGACGTCGTAAGCAGTTTTACTTCCGCCTGGCACCGAAGTTCGAAGGTGCGCGCGCACTTTGCGATTCGGTCAGCGTGGGCTACGTAGTCCCTTAGAGAGGGGGCACAGCGACGCGCAGAAAGCGTATACGGGCCACGTCCACAGAACGGGATTGGCTAGGATAGCTCGTAGCCTTCGCTGCGTCCGGATGTAAGGTGAAATGGGGTATTAGGCGAGTTCTTCTTTCGTTTATGAAACGCTAGTGTCGTCACTTCCACGTCGCAAGCTGCCGTCGCCGCGGCAGCTTGGGCAACAGTAATCTCCGTAATCTTCACCGGGAACGTGTGCGGAGAGCGCTACGTGCTTCGCATTGTTTTCAGGAGCTCTCGTCATTAAATATATGGTTAGGATGCTTGTTTCGTGCTTATTCTTTATTGAAACGAATGTTGTGCTGTATGTTGAATTCGTGGTGTTTGCACTTTTCGCTTCAATCTTCTGAAGCCTTTTTCTCCGTGAGAACGCCGACACGAAAACACACGCGGGGAGAAGGAACGTGCTTAGCATTGTTCGCAGGCGCTGTTATCAACCATTATGCGGTTTGCACGTCACACGAGGGCTTTGAATGGCGTCAACCCTTTTCGAAGCAGCTGCAAACCTAATCTTTACCGGAACGTGTGGGAGGGTGTTCCTATTGTTCACACGCGCCTTATCAGCCGTCATGTGGTTTTGATGCTTGTTTTGTTGTCGCTTGTTTTGAGGTTTTCTTTATTGAAACAGATACTGGGCTGTATGCTGTATGCCGGATTTCAGGCATACAGCATCAGAGGGGACACATCGGCATATAATCGAATGTTCGGATATATATTTTGACAATATAATTATCAAGCATTAATAAGAGCGGTCCGATTACCGACCTTGCTTTACACTTGATATCATTTTACATTAGGGAATTCTATGTTGTTAATAAATATAGTCTGTTTTTCTTAGCTCAAGTAATCGCCAATCCAATTATAGGTATGACCAGGCATTTGTAGTTTTCTTAGATTGGACAAGAAAGAAACGTAGAAACATGTCGAAGATCTTTTAAACGGGAACTCCGCCGACTTTTTGGTAGACTTCGATTTGGCTGGGAATTAGCAGACCGCGTCAATAACCCTTTCTCAAATGATAACCAAAATATTTTAAGAAAATAAAAATTTTCCGTGAAGTTATTGAATTTTCAAATTACGCTGGCCGCGAGGGTTTTAGGAGGCGACTCTCCACTGGCAACAATGAAAAATCCCTACTTTTCTCTACCCGCGTAAGTCACGAATGTGCTGGCAGACGAGCGGCTCGGGCAGCCGCGGCCCGCGAAGTGGCTTTCCGGACGCCAGCGATCGAGATCATTTTTCCGCAGCTTCAAGGTTGAAAGTTCCTTTGCAATGGGTAGCAATATGTGCTCCGCGGTAGATTGTAGAAACAGTGCCGGGAAAAAGCTTCTTTTTTTACCCTTGTTTTAGTGGGAGAAAAAAAAAAAAAAAGCGTTCCCCGGCAGCAATGGAGGCCAGCCGCGTCAAGGTGCTTTTGCGCGAGCTGTGTGCCGATAAAACTAGTGTCACGTGAAACATTTTCACTTTTGCTCGGAATACTTTATAGCCGCGTGCTACGAGTTGAGTTTCCTTCAGCAGCTGGAACAGCTTCAAGAGCGACAAGCGCAAACTCAAGCCGGCTGTGACCATTACGACAACCGTCTAAAGAAGGGCGCTAATAATATCGAGAAATATAGTACACGATCTAGCACTATAGTCGACATTTTGCACAGTCATATTTGTTATTCACAACTGGTTCAGCGATCTTTTTTTATTTTTATTTTTTTATAAACACTCTATTTTTTTTCGGACGTCGAATCTAGCTCGGGATACTCTCGGAGTTCCACTCACGCGGCCAATATGTTGAAGACGAGAAGTGAAACGTCTAAACAAAGTTCAAGTCTTAATTTAAGCATGACTTTCGACATATTGCTATTCCTGTCTGCTATTACAGAGGTTTATGGAGCAGGTGTTGAGCTCCATTAAAGTACGATAGAGCCTCGCCTGGTTTGTTTTAATGGTTGGCGGGCAATATTATTTGCAGAAAAAGTGGTGAAAACGTGTTTAATTTATTCTATTGCGAAGAAATTTTAGATCGGGCTGAAAAGTTTTTTTTTAACCATGAAAATATTAATGTTGTTGAGGGGAGGCATGCCAGATTTACAGCTGATGAAAACTGTGCTAAACCAACTTAATTAAAAAACATCTTACGTAGAATTACCCTTTTCCCAAGTGCTCTCGTGGAGGGGTGCATGAACGCGTTGCATTCTACTCAAAAAGTAAAGAGAAAAAAATACGGGTACATATTTTTAGCAACGTTTTTTTAACTTATTTTTCATTAAAATATTTATGATGTCTTTCTGTACCTCACACACTATTGTATATTCAAGCAAATATTCTTTATTTTGAGATGACCACTGTATTTGTGTATTTTATACGCATTGCAAACCAGTCCCGTGAGCTGTATTCAACACTTCTACAATACCCTCGGTGGAGCAGATATTGATGTTTTTAACCCAAATTTCGTAGCTTTCAAGACTGTTGTAACTAACCTGTGAAAATTTCGTTGTGCATCTTTACCAAGGCGTCAAGCTGTTCATGAGCACAGAAAATAAACAAATGAATGAATGAATGAATTCCATTGCACCTTGATGTTTGCCTTGGTGGTTGCGAAGTTCTTTTAATCGTCATTTTAGCACGATCTTCATGACCAGTAACCTGGCATCTAATCTACACGAATGCAGTTCATTCTATTCTATACATTTCGTTGTTTACGAGAATCTCAGTCTACATGTCTTAGGTCCCAGCCCAGCACGTACATGTTCATCGCTTTGGAAGGCGAGCAATGTACGCGCCACACGCACGAACGCTGAAAATGGCATCGACCAGAAGCGCTTTTCAGAAATGGTCTACAGATCTTTTGCTAAATTACTTAAGCACCAAAAAGCATATTCATGCCACATGAGTAGTTACATGTGCTGACGCCTGCAACAGCAACTTTTCAAAAGGAGATCTAAAACAAATGGCAGGTTCCTTCAGGTCATACGAGCGTGTGGGGCATCTGTACCCACATTCCGAGCATTTTCTGCGGTGCTTTGGCAATTCGTCAAAAAATGTATTGCGTGACCCTTCGACCTTTCTTCGCCAGCTATCTTCTAATAAAAGGAGAACGGGTTTACTGGCGATATTACGAAACTAGCGAGCCGCGGCTTGAGCATAGCGAGTTGCAAAAACGGTTTTATGAAAATTCCAATCGCTTCCGTTTTTCTTTTCTTTTTTTTTTTACTTTCTTATAGTTAGGCACGTAGGCCAAGGCCGTACTTTGCGCAAATATAGATAGTTATCAGCTTCGAACAGCACGAACGGCCAGGTTCTTTTGCTGTTAGACGCGAGAAAGGCGGGCGCCAGCGCACCCGATTGCCGGCCGCGCGCCTCGCTGCACACAAGTGACGTCACGCTTGGGCGGCGGGGAAAACTGGGGAAAAACTAAGGAGAACGATGTTTCGGTTCCGGCAACAAACAAAATTATCACTTTTTTAATTAACTAGAGCGAATCTGGGAGAACGACATAGCATTTCGGAATCAGGAAGCCATCCGCATTCAGATTATGCCTTTGTATTAGGTAGTTCGAAATGTCGGCGGAGTTCCCCTTTAAGAGTACAGAAAAAGGCAATCAACATGTTCATCATCGTCGTAGCATTGTACATTGTCGTGAAGAAATTTCTGTAAATTAGTAGTACAAAAAAAGCCTGAGCGAAAATCCGCAGTCCATTCTTTAGATTGCGAGTAACCACTCAAAATGGCGTTGTTAGCGAAAATGACACTACCCCATTATTACGGAACAGTACATGAAGCACACTTTGTGCACCTTGTTGTAAATGGCTTTATTGCAGATATATCTTGTTCTGAATTTCTTCGGGAACTGTGTAATGAAATTTTCTCGAGATGTGAACTTCGCGGAAGCGCTCATCCCACGCCGTGCTGTCACTTGAAACTACATTAACGAACAAAACGACGGCGTAGGTTTCAAGGATAATGGACGCGTTGGAACTGCGAGATAGCTTACTGCTCCAAACTCCAAAAAAGGTCAACACGTTAAGGAGGATATTCAAGACGCCTGTGTTTTGCCTACTAGTTTCGCAGTGACACCTGGCAAAGAGCACCCGGAGCGCAGTGTTTCTAAAATGCGAGTGTTTTGCGGGAACAAATTGGGCCAGCGCCTCAAGTTAAGAAGCGCCACATCATTGAGATAGGCTACCCACCCGACGATAGCCCGAATAAAAAATAAAATAACCTATATGTTTGTATACAAGGGCTAAAATTTCTATAACACAAAGAATGAATTCTGTTCAAAAGTGATTCAACAGTCGTTTCAAAATGTAAGGGAGGTTTTGTTTATTAATTTTTTCACTAAATTCAACAAATAAATTGATGCCGCGTGACCTGTTGTCCCGCGACATTGTTGTATTGCACTACACTAATACTTAACACCGTGGCTTCATGTCACGTGACCTTGCATCACGGGATGTGGTCACCTGATATTGCATCAGGGCGTCAAGTCGTGGTGTAAAATCATATTCTGACGTCACCCGTCTTCAGTCGTCCCGCTAAATTTAACGGGCATATGCGCAGACGGACAGACAGACTGACAGATTTGTGGGGTTTGGCGGTTCCACTAAAAAACCGTTCATTCTCTAAGAAACGTAGGGAAACCAGACTCCTCAAAAAAAAAGCAACACTACAGCTAAGATGAAGCACTCTGCGGTCTGTATATGAGCAAATACGCTGTTCTACGTCTATGAGAGGCTCCTCAGCTCCCGATATTCGTGCCCTGTGAATCTACCGGTTTTATGGTCCTAGTTGATCTCGTCCATTCGAGTAACCCGTCTTGTCGCTGCAGCCTGTGCATACCGCCGCGATTTCGTTCCAACTCGAAGATCACGACAGGCCGGACAATTTGCGTTAGAGCTTCGGCAATCCGTCAACTATGGTATGTGCTCGACACAAATAATATAAAAATACATAACGTGTTTTTTTTTATGTTCGCGATTATTTACCCTCGTGCTCTCCTCCACAAAAAACACTGCAGCGAGCAGCAAACGCACTGAAACTCTCCCATAAGCCGCGCGCCGCCAAATATCACGTGCACAACAGTACAGCACATTGTCGCGAGATGGCAGCACGAGCACGCCCTATTCGCTGCCTTCTCATTTTGATGACTGACGGCCTCCAAGGACGACCTGATCCAGCAGGTTGCGACACGTGGTGCTCCTGTTTACGACACGTGTCCCATCGTTCTCAGTCGCGCAAGGTCGATAACGCTTGGCTATCTCCCAGTGTCTAAATGAGAGTGGCAAAATGGAAAGCCTCACAAACTTTCCGCTCGCTGCGTCCGTACTTTTAGTCGGGACTGTTTTGATCCTGCTTTACCTGTAAGTCGATGATGCATTTCTATCTTACCAACAAGATAATTGGGCAGTAACTCAATTTTACTAATTAAATTAATGTGAATTTTCTTAATGAAGTCCTGTTTCTGAAATATAATCGCTTTATAACTTTTACGTAACTCTCACTAATTGCCTCGACCTGAATAAGCTGGAATTATAATTCAGATGGTTTTGACGTGAACGACTGCAACACTTCCGTTATGCTTAAAACTATCTTTTTGTGGGACATTTTAGCACCGAAGTTTCCTTCCAAAAACACTATATCGCACCTCTGTGCAAGCACATCAATGATAGCAATTATGCGCTAACATAAGTGAAACTCTCTCAAGGGCCAGTATTCCTTAGTGCGAGTAAATTTAAATAAGTAGCACGGCGTCTTTGATCATTTGGCCCTCAGCCAGCGAATTTGACACCGGTGGTAACGTAATTTGACTTTTACGTTGAATGGCCGCGATAAGAGATAACCCTCTATCAACTGTGGGGGCGTTGAATCACAACAAGACAACTTCTATGTTACAAACAACGCATGTCACACGCACAAAAAAAAACATATCTATTGCTGGTTTACCCAAGTGCCCCAGCGCGCGCCCGACGAATGTGGATACTGTGTTCCCGGCTGCTCTCCCTTCGAAAAGCCTTACTGGCCTCACCGCGGCGTTGACGTCCTCTCAATCTGTCCTTTTTATAATTAATTATCTATGTTTATAAATTCCATTGTACATCTATTGTTGGTAAGTGTGTTTATTTCGTTCTGCGTGATACATTTTCCTTTTTTTAATATTTGGTGCTTTTGTATCTATATTGTGTCGTTTTGTCATTGTTTGTGTCGGTTGCCGTCATATTTTGTGTTAAGCTTTTATATATAGTGTTTTTATGTTTATTATGTTGCTGCTTACATCGCTGCCGACCTGAGTCCTACTATTGTCACGATGCTCTATTGGCCCTTTCTCGCGAGAGTTTAAACATGGCGGCGCCAGTGTGCAAATAGCCCTCAACCACTTCCGGTTCCGAACTATACGGTGGGTTTCGTTGTATTTGCGAAATCAAATATACACGCTATCGTTTAGTCATGCCCACTTATAGCACTGTCAGACCTAATTCACTCTTATGATAAAAGAACGACGAGTAAAATATTTGTAAATATACGGGAACCCAGTAGATAGCGCCACTAAGTTTGTTGCCACAAAAAAAAAAAAAAAGGCAAATAACGGTTTATTGTCACTCATGCAGTCTCGAGAGAGCTCTTTCGTATGTCCATGCACAAGGCACCAGTCTAGGCAGAGCGACGACGAAGCAATCGCGACGAGGGATCTCACTGCACCTCGAGCTGGCCGACCGCGCTCGCTCTGCTAAAATGGGAGACTCAAGAGTCGTTAGCTTGCTGAAGATGCAAGACGCTGCTTCGTCATCGAGAATGAAATGCACTGTTAACGCCTGCAAATCCGTTCAAGCGCTCGGCGTACCCTACACAGCGCCTGTAAACGCGCGCCCCCGCTGCATCACTACCTTCTGTCTGCGAGCTCCGGTGGTTCATCATTGCGGGGATTTGTGCCCCGTTGCAGGCACAGTATACGACGTTGCCAAGAGAAACTTTACTACCGCGGGTCTCAAATAGCGCCCAGGCTCTTTAAATCGACCGCAAAAATCGGTTCCGTAACCTATCGCGTTATGATTTTGTACAGCGTTGGCCACAGGTGGTGCATTTTTTATATAAAATTCGCAAAGACCAAACTCACCTGAGGAAAAAGTAAAAAAAGAAAAATACTTAACTCCTATGGTAACGCAGCGAAGCCACCGGTTTTCAAACCAAACGGCGCCCTATGGT
The DNA here is from genome assembly GCF_016920785.2 of Ixodes scapularis. Taxonomy (NCBI): domain Eukaryota; kingdom Metazoa; phylum Arthropoda; class Arachnida; order Ixodida; family Ixodidae; genus Ixodes; species Ixodes scapularis. The sequence goes on along the minus strand of NW_024609835.1, from coordinate 38,363,946 downwards.
TTGAAGACCAGTGGCTCCGCTGCGTTTCCATAGCAGTTAAGCCTTTTTTCTCTTTTTACTTTTTCCTCGAATAAGTTTGTTCTTTGCGAATTTTATAGAAAAAATGCACCACCCGTGGCCAACGCTGTACAAAATCGTAACGCGCGATAGGTTACGGAACCGATTTTGCGGTCGATTTAAAGAGCCTGGCCGCTTTTTGGGACATGGGGCAGATCAACGTTGGCCAAAGGTACTGACGTGAGAGCATAGCGTAGTCAACCGTCTAGTGTTTAATAGAGCCCTTGCACTGGTGTTCGGGGCGGCTCTTACGAGCGCCAGGCGTGGGTCAAATAGACTACTCTATCGGGGAGGAGATCGAACAGTCACGCCTCTAGCGGTAGGCCACCGTGCGATAGGCTTTGAGTGTGGAGACAACAAACCGTTTTGTTTTTTTTGTTTTTTTTCATCCTATAAATTGAAGACGACGATTTGGAGGCCGCTCCTCGTGCTACTGAAGCACTGGTCAGAGCGGAGAGCTCGTGCCCGGATCGTGCTAGGTGAGGTTTAATTTATTTCGTATGCTGTGTTAGTAAACACCGGGCTGTGAGGACAAGAAGCTCGGTAAAGCGACCCCTATATAGTTCAATCTCTTGCACAATAGCGCGATAGAGCGTCGTGACAACAGTACTCACTTCAGCAGCGGCGTAAGCAGCGACGTGATATACGTCTACGCGTGCACAAAAAAAAACACACAAAATATACGAAAACAAATCAGCACACAGAACGAAATTAATACGCTTACAGACAATACGAATGCACTGACATAATAAAAAAAAATAACTAACGCTAAAACGAAATATTTAGAATACTTCAACGCCGAGGCAAGAAAATCCAAAAGAAGAACAGCCAGGAGACGAAAACACCGTACCCACTTGGGTACAACAGCAATAGGTTTATTATTCTTTGAATAGTATCAAATCTTATTGTAATTATCTGCCTCTAGATCTACCTTAGTATAAATTTACACACAGCACATTTGCAATTGATAAATCAGTTTTAATTACAACTATAAATACACTCAAGAAACTGTCACTCATGTACAAATTAGCTATGTCAGTATCATCGCAGGCGGACTCAAAAATATTGCACACTAATCGCGGATCAGCCGACAGTCTAGTAAACACAAAAAATAAATCAATAAGATGAGCGGACATTCTGGAGAACGCCATAAAAATATTTAAAAAGCACTTACTTGATATTCGAATGGTTAATTTCCAACGTCGAACATAAATAACTAATTAAGAATTAATCGCGCAGGAATATAACACTAATTTAAGCTAATAGCTACACGTACCTATATAAGAGCCGTATTTGAAAACAATAGGCTACAAAATGAAATCGGGGAGGATATATATACAATAATTTTTGTGCACTTTCTATTAGTCTAGTTCGGCACTCAGGCACTCTCAAATAAGCGAGGCACACTGAAGATGTCTGTGCGCCCACAGAAGCCCTGAAGACTGTATATTTTTTTAATAAATAAATCCCAATTATTGACAGGTGATGATATCAAGTAAACTACGTCCACCCAGGAACTCCAATTATACTCCAATCACCCCAAAGCTGGCAGTGCGACGGAAGCTTTACCGGACCAACCCGCCGCCTTTCCTGACCTCGCTTTCTGCTCATGGTTAGGAGCGAATGCGTGGTCACTTGGTGTCGAAAGATCGACGCATGACTGGTGTAGCGGACGTGTTGCTTACCCGGCATTATGAGCTTAGGGGTGAACATACCATATATAGCCAATCACTTAGTCCTGCGTAATCGAAGCCACAGATAATTGAGAGTATTCGTATTGGGTATAGGAGCAAACCGAAGCGGCTGCGCGTTTGCGTTAAAGTTGCGTGCTACACGCTGCGCATGCGCGTTGCCGCCATGCACCAATCCAAGGCCGCAGTTTAGGCTCCCTCACACGCGCAGTGTGGAAACGCAATGCTAACGTAGACGCACGTGCTTGCGTTTGCTCGTATACGCAGTAAGCTCCCTAAAATGTGCGTATATAGAAAGCTTGGAATTAAGGCTTTTTTACGATGGTTTTCAGATATCTTGCCCGATTTCGAAACCACTGGAAGAATCAGCACGTCCCGCATGAAAGCTATGCGCTCCTTTTTGGACCGATGTTAAAGATGCTATATCAGGTAACCTTGTAATATCAAGCACTTCTACTTTGGCGGCCTCTTCAGCAAAAACAATGCATTGTGCATGCTTCAGACCTATTTAAAAAGCATTCATTTTAAAACGATACTACATATTTCTGCTCAAATGAATACAGGCAATCTTAATTTTATATACTTCACTGTTCGGCTTACCAGGAAATCTAATATTTTACGTGACAATCCGCTAAACATTCGAACACATTATGCGCAATATTTGTCATATCGGTCTATTTTTCATTGAAACAATTAAAAGTTCAAGGAAAAGAAAACAAAAACACTCAGGATGCTATCTTGAAAAGTATTGCGTAACTTTAAATCGTTCCTGAACCAATATTTTGAGTGAAAAGTCTTAATCGTAACGGCCTTTATGGCTCACCAGTTAGTTACAACTTCCGTTGTCGTGAGTGAGACCGTGTCCAAAATTTAAGAAGTCAAAATATAAATATTGTACAAAACGTCTGGTGCCCATTTTCGGAAGCTCATTTCGTGACGTCACGTCACCTTCCCGGCCTGGTAGGCCAGTTTGGGTAGGTGTTTTTCTCGGTCGAGGCCAGGTGACGCAACCTGCCGCCCATTACAAGGGGCATAGCAGCTGGTTACGCATCCCTCCGGTATTTGGAAACCTCGGCCCGTTCTGCGCCCTTCAAGCGTGCTATACCTGCCCGTGCCTCGAGCAAGGACCTCGGCTGTGCTATGCCGACGTGCGGCAACAGCAGCAGCAGCAGCACAGTACACTCTAATGAGGAGCCGGAGCATGTACCAAAAAGAAAGATGCCTAATGTGCTTCCATACAACTGCGACCCGTGCGCGTCCTCGTCGTCGTCATAGCGCGTGCTCAAAACGATGCATGGTCAACTTTTTTCTGGCCTTTCAGAAGAAACGAACACTGCAACGCGTGTACAGCCTTCATAGGTGCTCAAGGTCCGCGATCGCAGCGGTCCCCATAGCTTTGGCTTCACTGCCTTCGAGGAATGTACACGGATGCACGTTCATCAGCTAACAATATGGCGCCCCGGATACGTCAGCTCCGCCAACACTACACCCAGAAGGATTCGCTCGCACCGTTTGTTTTCGGCTGACGGTTCGCCCAATCAACGCGATCAGAGTATTTCGGTCAAGGAAACACAATGATTCGATCATGATTCATATATGTATCATTCATATCATTCATAAGTACCTAACTCCAGCAAGCCCAAATTCTCCTGCCATTTGCCAAAATACTTAGGAATCGACACCTCGTTTGTGTTATTTCCCTGTTTGACAACCTTTGAAGTGGTAGAGGTTTCATATCGTGAAAAACTAATATTTAGCAACGAAGTATACAAGGGCAACGGCATGTGGAGCTTTCTAATTCATATAAACCCTGATTTGACATTTTTTCACGCATTCAAACGAAACCGGAATTTTAATAATCATAATAGACCACCTTGTTATCTCGTTTTTCCTATACACAGCCATTTCACGATATCGACATCGAGAGATACAGGAAATATGGAAAAGTTTTCGGGTAAATATGAGACTTAAACAAAGTCAGTTTTTGTCTGTCTTGATCGCATTCTAACTGATTTACTGTTATGTGTTTCTTGCACGCAGCATATTTGAAAGTGGGAGGCCCTCACTCTTTGTCGCTGATCCCAAGTTGGTGAAGCGAGTACTTGTGAAGGACTTTTTACTGCTTCCGAACAGACGGGTATGCATCACCTGTTCTTTTTTTTTTCTTTTTTAAGATAACAACAAATAAAAACTTAACTCTGATGCCGATATTTTTTTTTTTTTTTAGACAGATAATGTATTTTCCAGCCTTCAAGTATTTTTTTTTTCTTTTTAATCTTTATAGAAGAAACCCGATAACAGGTAAAATGCCATCATCACTAAGAAACTAAAATGGTGCGACCGTTAATATTGCTATTGTGCGAGACCATCTTTTTAACAAGAGCTTCAACATTATATTGAATATTTTTTCCCCTCCTGACAATCGCAGGCACTCTAGCTTTACGTGGGGCGTTCTTCGTTACCATCGTCGAGTGCTGTCGCTTTGACAGTTGCCCATCTGTGCGTCCGTGATTGGCGTCCGTTCTGCTGTCGATGCCTCACTAGTCTGCAGAAGGGCATTGTGTATTTTCGCCTATTTGCTACTTCATAGATCAAAGCTCTAGCTCGGCGAAAAACTAAGAAAAAGTTGTTGTAATTGTAATTTAAATTTTTTAATTTTTGATGTTGAACCTAATGATAAATAAAATTACCTTTAGTCGAACATATTTAACTAAATCTTAGGTTACTAAAAATGTAGCTGAATTAGAATAGTTAAATTCCTGTAATTGAATCACTTCCCAATCATATGACAACCTGCTAACAAAGTCATTCCGACAAAAACGGAGCGGAACGCATTTTGCCTTATTTTCTATTTCTGGCTTCTTTTCTAGGCAGATGCATGAGCGCAGAATAATAGATTTTCTCTTACGGGCACCACGAAATTATTTTTTCAACTTTTTCCTCCTTAGCGTTGATCCTTCATTCAAAAGGGAAATGAAAAACTACGTAGTCGTGATGTCCCTGCGCACCGGGTGCGGCGATTTCAAGCTTCCACCGTGCTTTTAATGCGAAAGCATTACCTGGTCCCATGCAGCGAGCTGACGTCATCAGATTGAAGCGCGAAAACAGTCCCTAGTTTCCGCCGCGATCCCATAGGACCGATTCGCCTTCGGTTCCATTGGCTGGCGCGCGTCAACGGGGCTCCCATTGGCCGCTGCGCCATGGCCTCCCAGATCGCGAAGCGCGCGCGCGCTAGTACGTAGCAGACGACAAAGGCAGCGGACGAGCAGCCAACACAAGGAGCGGGCGAGCGGCTTGCATGCTTTCGCATTCACAACTCCTAAGAAATGCTTAGGTGTACCTCGAGCTTTTGAAGCACACCATCCAATTTATCATTCGCAAGCGATTTTAAGTACCGTCAAGGTACTCATTGGCCACGAACGCGAATACGAATATTCGTCGACAGATTGATTGTTAACGAGCGCATACTGTAGTGGGCGCTACTGAGGTGATGGTCCCTCGGACGTATGTCCATCGGACGGACGTAGTTCTCGTGTCCAATGCGTGAGCTGGGTTCGGCTGACGTGCTTGGGCACCGCGGATGCATCACGATGAGAAGGCGGAGAGCTTTTGAGGGAAAGGAGGTAAGAAATAGTCCGCCATATTTTCAAACGTTCGTATCGAAAGGCAGGCTTTTGGCATACTAACCCTCTCTCAAAACCGATATGCAGTTAGCAAAATCCTAATCTGAAATCATTTGTCCCAGTCGAAAATTCATTTCATGGTCCTTTTAATTCTTGCCATATTCAGCCGCCCTTCGATTGCAATAAACCGACGTGACTCTTTTTTTTTTTACGTAAGGCATATTAGTCGGACAGTTTAATTAGTGACGCTATACACCTTTCCGAAAATTGCCTTCTGGGCGCTGCCATTTTTGTCTACTGGGCTGTGAAAAGCGTTCTGAACGTCCACGGTATACCTCTCTCGCGCTGCTTTCGCGAAATACGAGACACTGTGCATGCGTTCATATGCCAGTGACTCAGCATTTTTCGTCCGGCTGATAAGCGCTGGAAAGTTCTATTCACCGCATTCGGTGGGAGTTGATTCCTCGAGGGCGCCATAGTATTTGGTGCCCCAGTAGACTTCCCGGTAGAGTAGTTACTTCTTCTTCAGCAACGCAGAGCGATCGGGTAAGAAGATTTTACTTCTGAAAAGTACCTGTTAAATGTCTGTAAGATCATGCGCGCATTATTTAAAGTACGAATAACAAAAAGATGCGAGACAAATGGAAAATAAGAAAACCGGAAGCGCGCAGGGGTTCACTGATAGGGGGCGGTAGCGAGCTTGTTTGCAAACAAACATCGGTGATTACGGCCAGCAAGTGTTCCAAAATGTGTATTTGCGAATCGGAACGCAAAAGAGGTGCACCCCAACCAGAGAACAACAGAAATATGTGTTGGGAACGCACGATAACAAGGCAACCAATTGCGCGCAGTCATTGGCTTAGGTCGGGGGCAAACAAACGCACGAGCTGCGTAATAAGCAGACGAACTTGCACGCCATATACGTAGCGCAAGTTCATCTGCTTCTTGCACACCTCGTGCGTTTATCCCCCAAAGTTGCCCACGTGCTTCTCATTGTTTCCCTCGCCCCGACATCAACCAAGATGACGGAAGCTTGACTGGTTGACGGAAGCCTGGACGGCAACGCAAGGATGACACCAGCTTGTCGCGATGAGGCTCGAAAAACAGCGCGAAGCATGGAGCGTCTTTTACCTGTTCTCGAGTATACGTTGCCCTTTTGGCTGCAGCTCGCCCCTCGTTGCGTTCCGACGCGAAAGAGACGCAGTTTAAAACACTACGCCGCAGACAACTACGCTCCACCCCGTCTTTGTGCGTTCCCGGCCACCGGCTAAACTAGACCAGTAATTGAGCCGCTGATTCCAAACAAACGTACAAAGACGACGAGCGCCCATGACAGTGCCCATATGGTTGGCACCAGCGGATCGTATACCGTTGGCTGCGGCCGAACTTTATGTGAAACTGTGATGCTGGAGTTTCCGCGTCACCTCCGGGAGCCCAGCGCGGCGCGGAGTTTGGGTACGAGTCCGGTGTCGTCGTTCACCTGACACTGGTCCCCCTCACGTTGGATCACAAGTCAGAACCGAATGATGACACAGTACTCGTGTGATGTCCTTTGGTAGGTTATGTAGACAATTCGCCGCTAGGCCATGCGGGTATGCGTTGGGGAGGCACATACATGCCTTGTCAGCGATCGCGAAAGTCGCTGAAGACACCGGATTTATGTAACTGAATGCTTCATCTATAAGAGAAATGAAAACTGAAAATAGAGTAAAGCCTGAACCACATGTAAGCGTTTTAGCGAGCGACGAGACGAGCGACGGCGACAGCGGCAAGGGTGGGTGACTAGCGACGGAGAATTCTCACTTTCGCTTGGGTTTTGGATTTCTAGGAAACGTCGCTCATCGCCTCGGTCGCTTGCTCCCGTCGCTTTCATGCGGTTTGCCTCGTCGCGCGACTGACCGAAAGACAGCGATTGGGTCGCCGTCGCTTGCCTCGTCGTTCGCCAAATCGCTTACATGCGGTTTATACCCAAGTTATGAATTTAAAAAAAATAATAGGAATGTGTAGCTGACCGCAGGCTTTAAAGCAGCAGACATTCTTCTATGTGTCACGACCTGGTTATGGGTATTTAATTTGTCTAGATCTAACTTTACATCATCAAGCCCCTGTTGAAGACAATACACAAAACCTGCGCTAATTCTGTACTTTAGGGAAGCACCTCGTGCATATTTAAGTATATTGATCCACAATTTAAATATGCGCAGCATACTTTTCTTATATTTCAGTGTTGTTTATGTTTCAGCAGTGCAAATGCTCATGTATACCGAGTCATGCAACTAATTAAATAACTGGGGTGTAGATATAGGATATATTTATAATATACCAAGAAAAAATTCGAGATACGCTTTAAGTATGCTTTCGACAGCGTTCACTTAAACTCGAACCTAATCTTGTCGTGCACTGCTTTTTGATAACTTTCCTAGATAAACTTAAAGGACCTCGAATGCTAAAAGAATGCCAATAAAAAGCAAAGATAGAATATGTGTCTATGCGCTTGACGCAGTATCCTGATGCAGATTAAGACCACTTACCTTAATTGTAAGGTTGCCAACTCTATAGCAGCAGATACCCCTACCCTAAGTGAGCCAAGCTAGCAGGTACACCAAAGAAAAGCCTAACTTAGCAAAAGCTTTGGCATCCTGGGCCTAACTTGGACCTTAAATAGGGTTTTGGTCCAGGCATTACCACACAATTGCCAAAGTGTGATTTCAGCCATAGATGCCAGGTACAAACCAAAGAACAAGCTGTGAAGACAAAATGTGGCACTTGTTTGGCAATTTAAGGGCACAAAGTTGCCACACAAAAACCGAACAACCAGAAGTGAAGCCTTTCTATGGCACTCGTTTGTCGATTTAGGCCCAAAGATGCCAGACGACACCAGGGTCCCTAAACTCGTCAAACACAAAGTTGGAGCCAAAAGTTCGCGGAGCGCGCCGATTGGACGTCGGCGAAAAAAGCGTGAAGTCATCGTCGTGATAGGCCAGTCGGTGCGCTCCGTCGACCTCGGCCCCAACTTTGTGTTTGACGAGTTCAGAGTTACAGAACTACCTCCACGGAAGCCCAACTTTGCCACTTGTTTGGCGAATTGAGGCCAAGATACCCAGACTCTGACCAAAGAAGCTCGAGTTTGCGTTTACATTGGGTCCTCCGGGCTTTTTGATTCCTTAAAATTCCAAGACAAAAAACAAAATTTTAGCCCGAAAAACTGTGCCGCCTGGGACGTTATGCAGGAATTAGGCAGCTTGATTTGAAGATGACCTAGCAAAAAAAAGTAAAATACTATATTAATTTGCAATATTGTGTGCTTCAAACAGACAACAAAGTTTCTTCATCCGTTACTGGACAATATGCTGTTCGTCGTGCCATTCGATCGATGGAAGGTAATTCGCCGAATCTCAACCCCGGCGTTTTCTTCCGGGAAACTTCGAAAGGTAGGTAGAATATTTTGAATGACTACCACTTCATTATCTTGAAACGAATTTTCCTATACATTATAAGTTATTACGAAAGCTTTTTAACTCGGGATATCAATAGCACCAGCAACCTAAGTGTACAGAACTTTGTTGTAACAAATATTGAAATCCTATGAACCCAAATAAATTTCGCACCACTCTTTGTTGTCGCATATGTACGCCGTTGCACTATATATTTCTGACATACTTTCTACAAAATATTTCATGAATTTCGGAAACCTATCTATACCTTTAAAAAGCGTTTTTTCGCCCTGATATGGCCATCCACCTGCCTTGAATATTTAGGTTGCTTATTGGTAATGAATAACCATGTAGTTCCAAAGCGGCTGCATATATAATGTTCTGATCACTCGCTTTTTATCAAGTGCAAACATTTTAATATTTTCTTTTATGTATATATATATATATAGATGATGGTCCACGTTGAATCTTGTACGAGATCTACAATTAAGCACCTTCGGGAGGCAGCCGAAAGATGCGAAGATTTGAATCTCAGCCAGTGAGTATATTTTGCTATAGCTCTCGGTAAGTAACTTATTCACATGATGTCTTCCCCTGCTTTTCAATAGATTCTGACGCAACGTTCGTTTTAAGTTCTTAGCGGTTTGATTTCGGACAGATGTTTCAAACTAAAGATCACACCAAATTTAAGGTTTTGTTTTATTTTTGAAGTTACATTTTATCTTATAGATAATAGCAATTTCAATATATCAGAATCAGGCGTTTATTGCATGCTGCGTAACTTTGAACACCTAATTGTCTTATGCATTTTCTTTTTGGTTGAGTCATTAAAACTTCAAAGGAGAATAAACAAAAATGTTTTGAAGCATATGGCACAAAAACGTCTTCCAGGGAAGTAATAAATTTAGGTGACATCCTTACAAATGAAAGGTTAAATATTGCGGCTGAGCTACAGGCCAAGTGTACAAAAAGAAAACCTTGTTTTTGTTGCCTGGTACCAAACAACGCGTGATTTATATTTTGAATGCAGGTTTTATGGGAACTTCACACTGGATCTTGTGGCGCGATGTGCATTTGGGACGATGCTTGAATCGCATTCCGACAAATCAAACGAGTTTGTTTCCTACGGAACAAAAGCCTTCGGAGAAGGCATATCATTTGCAAGTGTGATCTTCTGTGGGTTTCAAGATATAATTATTATTCTAATTAACTTATCTGTTTATTCTGTTCCACTAGCTACAAATAAGTGTATGATATTATTTGTTTATTTCAGTTTTATGGCCAGGGTTGGCAAAGCTTCTGAGGTTGAAGTTCTTCAACCAGAAAACGTTGATATATTTTAAGAAGCTTAGCTTGAGCGTCATGAATAACAGACGTCGAGAAAGAACTGTAAGCAATTTTGTGATTTATTATTTTTATTGGAACCTTTCCTATATCCCATGGTGTGCTAATATTTCTTATACATTGTAACTTTTAATGTAGTTATGAGTATGGACGTTGGCAGTTATATGTATTAGGTCCTCCATCACGTGAATTGCTTTTCGCACACCCTTATGAAAATGTGGCCCATATTTCTAGGCTTTTATTTTTTGTGTGTGAAGCTAGCCCTAATTATGATGTGAAGATTTAAATTCAGGGCACTCAATTAGTCAGAGATCTAACACAGCAAAGCCAAGTTTCAGAAATTTGAACCTTATCGCCTCAGAAAAGGCATTATTGAAAATGGCTAGTTAATGTCTTAGTACAACAAACAGGTCATAATCGCAATATTAAAAACAAAACACGGTTCGGCTCTTGAGTTTACACTGAAATATATTATACAATCACATTGAAAAGAGATGAAGATATTCCTTTATAACTACGGCTGGGCGATTTTTGACAAAAAAGATACAACGTTTTCACCACGCAGACGTGAAACAGTGCACAAAGATCTAGATGAACTTTTGGACTAAAGTGAAGTGTAGGGACGATATTTCTAACTCAAAGCGAGGCTATGGGGGTATGTCTCGGACACTTCTACGCCGTACGAGTTTCCGTTGGAGCTCTTCGCGTTTGCAAATGTGAATGTCTTTGAACAGTTCTAACTTCTGAGCTACACAACGAGGTTGATTTATAATCAAAATTGTGCAGGAACGGCGCCGGTTATCACATATTCAACAACAAACAAAAATTATGCATATGCCTTTTTTTATGAAGTATTTTGCATGGAAACGAATGACACCGATTAATCGATTAATTAATCGATTTATGGGGGCAAGAATCGGGCACAAATTTATGATCGACCCCAAGCCCCATTAGGAAAAAGGGAGGATGTGGTAGTATTTCGTCTGAAGACATTTTCTACCCACGTGTTTTTATTTAATATGGCCTATGAGGTAGGCATTGTCCAATAGGCTTGTCTTTGTCGTTATTGTAGACTGATCGTTCCAGTATATACTGCATATTTAATTCAAAATTCCTCACAAAATAGCTCCTAAATATATGTGTTCAGCAAAAAAAAAATATTCTGTAAGAATATCAACATATCTTATGCCAAAACTTTTGCCCTTTTATTTAGAGGCACTGGCGCCCTGTTAAAACCGCAATACTCTTATTTGTAAGTAGAAAAGAAAACTTAAATTTCTTATTTGACTGACTAAATAAAATTTTTCATTCAAGAGAAAAATTAACTGCTACAGTTTTTCATTTTTATATATTACATTATTATGGCACCTGAAGTTGCCAGCATAAACTATTTGTACATAAAAAAACCTCTTAGTGTCCTCAGTATCAGATCCTCATTATATATTTCCAGAAACAAGATGATTTTCTACAACTGATGGTTGATGCCCAAGAATCAGACATGCTATTTGGAGATGTGGAGGAAGAAAAATACAGCGATTTCGATCATGATTCTCAATTTCAGACTGACAATGCTATGACGTCGAAAAGTAGGAACTATTATTCTGATATTAAAATTTTAGTTCAATAAATAGGCTGGAATGTGGTCCTACCTCCATCAGCACTCGCCTTTTGGCAGCAAACTAAAAAATAGAACCATCGCGCGTTTTAAAACATATATACTTTTAGGGTCTAGAATAAAAAATTTCGATATATATTTTCTCAGTAGTGTGCCAAAAGCTAATTAAACATACATCGCTAAGATCCTCCGCATATTAAGACATCATTAACGTGATGATTATGCACAGTTCCTCTCCCCGTATGTATCACTTTGTTAACGTCATTTCTCATTGTACCTAAATGTATTGCTTTTTAGTACGGTACTTCAAACACTGAACTAAAGAACTTATGGATCAATTTAGTGTTGTGTAAAAACTGTTAAATTATTTTCAGTTTAAAAAATCTTAGTCCCAATAGAAAAAAAAACCGCGCCTCGGGGATTTCTCTTACTTTTTAAAGGGACGGAATACCCTGGGTGTGTGTTCGTTGATGTCTACTGATGGGTCACTAAGTTTATTTCTTCAATACTTTTATATAATATTTTTTTTAACACACGAATAGACTTTCTAATAATGTGCAAGTACCCGAGAAAGAATATCACCATGAAGGTAAACGCTAGAGTGCTATAAGTGTTTAGAATTTTACGATTGCTTTAGAGAGATCGAAATGCGAAAACGCTGTTGAACTTTGTGGGAGCCCAGTCACAGAACACATTTCTTTCACTCAGAACTACATAATATTTCTGAAACGGCAAGCAGTGCTTATAGTCTTGAGGACGCGCTACTTACGCGTCTTTTATGTAATATTTTATACTTTTAATAACTTGGCAGATTCTGTTTCTTTGTTGTCAGAAGCGCTTTGCAACTGGAAAACCTCCAATGTAAACTCAAATTCGCTGACGACTTGCATAATCACTGTGACTAATCTTTTTGTTTCTGCAGTTCTTAGCGAAGACGAAGCATTGGCTCAATGTATGACTTTTCTTTTGGCTGGGCAAGGCACCACGCAAATGACCATCGCCTTCACGCTCTACCTGTTGGCATTGAACCAAGATGCGCAAGAGAAACTACGTAAAGAAGTTGACGGCTGCTTCGAGAAACATGTAATTTACATTTACCTCAGTTTCACCCATCTAATGTCATTATTAATAGCTTTTCCATGATTATACTTTAACCCGAGCGCGTCATTTTGTTAATAATAGCTTTATTCATCATTTATGTATGGTGGGAGTTTAAGGCCAAGTATGTCCAAGCAGTTTCGCTGGTCCTCATCCCCCGTCACACAAAGGGTAGTGGCGATAGAAAAAATGGATAAAAAGAACACAATAAATTATACTATATTACAAGGTACTTCCATCATGAAAATAATGTAAACGACCAACAACGTGGTTAATGTAGCTTCTGTAGCCTAAAAAACTCGAGTGATAGTATGATACAGTCACGAGCCGGAGCGAACCACCTTAAATAGTGCATTCTTGTGACAGGTGGTACTGAGCTGCTTGAGCTTCAAGTCAGGATCGCAATCAGCATATATATATATATATATATATATATATATATATATATATATATATATATATATATATGTGTGTGTGTAAATATATATATATATATATATATATATATATATAGCTCTGCGAGTACATACCAGTTGTTTTTAATTTTGATATACTTTTTTAATGGGGTGGCCATTAACAGGCTTCGTCTGCAGTGCGTGTTTATCGGGCTCATAAAACCATATATGTGGAATAATCGCCATGAGCATTAGCGTTTTTAAGAAATATATAGATTAGTTTCATTTAAATTTTTGTTTCACGTGAGAATTATTTTAACGTGCTTATTCTTTAATTTGGATCAAATTATTACTTTTCACATTGCGAAAACGAGCTTTGAGGTACTCATCAATCGGACTGTGATTTTTTTGGCCGATTTCCAAAATGGATCCAAACGAAGTGCCGCTTGCCCTTCCCGCAACCACGCGTAGAAGAATTGCGTAATCTTGATGGGCAGTAGTGTGTGCTTGATGATTGACATTAAGCGGGTGAGATAATGGTGAGTTTTAGTATTGCGTATACGAGTGAATGAAAGCACCGTAAGCGCATTCATTTTAGCATTGCGTACTCCTCATTGTGCCTGAACGGAGGCGGAACTGCTGTTTTGGATTGGCTCATGGCTACGACGTGCATGCGGAGCGTGGAGCACGCAATGCAACCGCAAACGCAGAGCGCTTGCATTTCCTCCTATACGCAGTAGTAAAACTCTCTAATGATACGGTGCCCAAAATGAGTATTTGGCGCTTAACTGTGGGCAGGGCTTGCGGCGCTTCTGCATCAATTTTCGAACTCTGGTCACAAAAACGCTAAAGCTGATTGGTGGCCACCGCAAAGACCTTCGCCTCCTCGTAAATTGTTTAAGTCGTTTCAAATTTTATTCATGATTTCCCTCGAAACCAGGATGGCAACATTCCCAATAGAGTTAATAATTAAGATTGTAATTAAGAAAGTTAAGTTTCTTTGACAAGTGAGTGATCATAGTGTCCATATATAAAACCCGGCGAGCTGGAAACGCACTTTCTCGTTTGCAGATGTCTGATGTCTGGTTTCTGAATACACAATGTTTAATAGCACTGAAGCTTTTGTTTTGTATCTTACCCTCTAAAAGATGGAAATGTATCTGCAGTGTGATTGGTAGAATGTTGGCTTTTATTGATATACCATCACGGGATAAAAAAAAAGCGTTGATTTTATAGTTTTTTTTTTATACTCATGCTCCTTCTTGTTTTACATTTTTCATAGGGGCCAAATCCAGATTGCGACGTAATATTCAAGCTGCAATATCTTCATGGAGTTGTTTCTGAAACATTAAGAATGTTTCCACCGGGATCAAGGTGAGGTTGAGCGGATGGCTTCGCATTAGAACACTTATCAGTATTTACACAAATATTTATCGATAGCTATATATCCTTTAATATCTAATATTGCTTAATGATTAGGTTAAGATATAGTTAATATCTTCGTTTTCCTTTTTATCCAATCATTAGTTATGTCTCCATATGTGCTTCACTCGACATAATTATTTAGCTTTTCTGTGCATGCATAGTTATTGCAGTCCAATTAATATTGCCAGAAGAATGTAACTGAGTGAACGAACTAGCACTACCAGTTCTTCAGATAACACATCGTAATAAACTCCGGCTGGGCTGAAAGATTTTAATTAAAGCTCGTGGTTTGCTTCGTTTAATATTATTTTGCTTTCAAATATTATCTCAAAACAACAGCTTGGTGACAGCCTCAGGTGTGCCTGGAAAAGGACTAGTATATATTGAAAGCGATGTCGAAAATATTTCGATGCCGACGCCAATGAAAGTCAATAAAGAATGAAAGGCCTTGAAAGATTGTAGAAAGGGCAATACTTCTTGTTCATAGCATTTTCAAAGTACAGGTTGTACCTCACGTGTGCGAGTACGTTCTGTCGTTGTTGGATTACCAATGACATATGAACTTTTTAAAGAAGTAGCTTTCACTCAACCTCCGGAGCCGCATATGTACAAAATGTGTAGGTCCGTTGGTTTGTAAGCGCTAAACCATCTTGAAGAAAAAGAAACGGCGACCGGTTCCAAGGATTTATACCCGGTCACCGGCGTGGAAACCAAACGCGCTGCTGACTGAGCTACGGACCCAGATCGCAAAGAACGGGTGGAGCAGAAGCATGTGGTGTCAGAAAGCGCGGGGAGCAAAGGGGGTGGAATAGCAAAGAAAGGAAGGAGCAGAAACAGGTGGTGTCGAAAGAGCGCGCGGAAAAAGGTGGCCTGGAAAGGGCAGGAAAGCACGCTTTCTCTCTCTTGGTGACCCACAAAATGCAAAGCAAATGCTTTGTTTACGGCAAGTGCTGAAGGTAACCACGCGCAACGTCACAACGAAACAATGATGTGTCGTAATATGTTTCCATATAAGACCCTACACTAGATACCACCTGATCTAAGACCACCACCCACCCCAGGCACCGAGAGGCTAATGGCCATCGTGTTCTAAGCACCACCCGCACTAAGAGCAGAACACGCCCTATAAAGCTATCACATTTGAACGGGCTTGGCTGAATGACTAAACAACCAGCCAATTTGTCATTCACATTTCGCGCATACGTCTCTTTGAAGGCATGAGCGAGAAGCCACAGAAGATTATGTCCTCGGCGACACGGGGATCAAGGTGCCACGCGGCTGCGTCGTGGTTGTGCCGGTTTACGCCTTGCACCATGACCCAGAGTACTTCCCGGATCCGTTTACTTTCAAGCCTGAACGGTATTTATTTATTTATTTGACTACCAACATCGCCTAAAGAGGCATAATTGTAAAGGGGGGGGGGGGGGGGGGGGGGAGACACAGACAGAAAAATTATACACTAAAGCAGAAAGTAAATCAGAACAATAAAATAAGTAATACACGATAATTAAAAGAACCCTTGAATCTTTTGACAAAAATAAATTGTGCTGCATTACTACTTATTATTATATGACATTTATTTTGCACTAACGCCATCATGGTTGTCACCTAATATGTTGACATTACTTTACTACAACTTTTGTTTCTGAAGTCAGTAGCATAAGGAAATTGTTCACGAGACTGTAGCGCAGGTATCTGGTTTCTTAAGAGTGGCAGTTTCGTTCCGATATTCTGGTCCAGGCATTTTAGCTTATATCATTTGTAATCTAAGAACCGCACTGTAGTACGTCTGGCGGGTTACTGATTTCTGGCTCATGCATCCCACGTGATTCTTCTTATTTCATAAGATAAGCTAATTAGATATTAAATTAATTTTCGCTCAAGAATCACTGACACAACGTTTTTGTTCCAGTGCCAGTTGGTAAAACATGGCATGTGTATACGTTTTTCGTAAGCAGGCAAACCTATAACGCTTTCGGACCAAAAATATATACTATTTTTTAACTTCAATTAAAAACAATGAATGCACATTTGCAGATCGCAACACTAGCCGCTGCTGACATTGTTTCATTTTTAAATTTTACGCACAGCTGAATCCCTCCTTCCACCGATGAAGTCACTTTCAAATGGAAAAGCGTACATTTCGCTCCATGTTTACCCATAGTGTTTCCACTAGGGATCGGATCAATTTCGAGTATCTAAAATACTCTTTCTTTTTTTTTAATTGACCCTATAATATTTTTCAGCTAATAAGCGTAGGAATATTATTGTCTGCGACGTACAATAACCTTTACGCATTTCATTCTCGTCGAATGCATTCCGGAAACTCCCCTGAATTCCTCAACTTAAAAATCGGTTGCATTCTCCTCCCCCTCAAAATGAATTGATCGAATTTCGATGTCGTGTAACATACAAAGGTGTGCATAACAAGTGGCGAGTAATGATGACCGAGCATCGCTTCCCATTTGAGCTCTTTGATAGACGTTGGGAGAGAAAATAAAAGAACGACAACTTTTTTATTGCGTGTTCTCGACAGGTTTTACGGCGAAAATGCAAGTTCCATCCAGCCCTACACTTACTTACCTTTTGGTGCCGGTCCAAGAAACTGCATTGGTCTTCGGTTAGCTCTGCAGGCGGTGAAGTTTTGCCTCTTCCACTCCATACGGCACGCAGAATTTGTGCGCACGTCCAAAACAATGGTGGGTCCCAAATAATATTTGCTTTATTGATATTTAAGGAAAACCTGGAGCGGTATTAAAGAATGGTCTTTTTAAGCCTTATGTCCGGACATTCAAAAGCCAAACAGAATATTAATTTGAAACGCTGAGCACCACTAAAAGCGATAATAAAAGGACAGCGACGTTTCCTCTTCCTTGTGGTTAGTGCGGAGAGCCAAGAAGAGGGGATCCGAGAGAGAGCATAACGTCATAAAAAGAGCTTTCGGTAAATGCGCCAGCTTTCCTGACAGTTTACTGAACACTCGCAACAGGATTTGTATTTTCTCCTTTTTCTTAGGTTTCTCGCTCACCTGTTCGTTAAGGTTGTCAGCTCAGTTGGCATTTTCTTTTTGCGTACTTTATTTACCTGTGTATGTGGCTGTGCTCTTCTGCCAATTTCTATCCAGCTCGATCTAAAACGCCATTTTTGAGGGCGGAAAGGAGCACACGCTCAAAGAGCAAGTGCACCTCAAGTGACGGACAAAGCTCCGCACGCGCGCTTAAACTTTTTGTGCAGGCACGTGATTCGTGTACGGGAATTGGCAAGCGCTGGGCAGCCGGGGCTTGGATTTTCACATCACGGCTGGTGACGTTCACTGGCTTTAGTTGCCTCTTTGATTTTTAAGATTTTCGGACTGAATGTTTCCCGCAAACGGGTTCAAGAGAATTCAGCAAGTCAGTTTTTATAAACTTCATTATCTTTACTTTTTAAAACAGTATAATTTTTCAAAATTTCAAGTCACGTCACGAAATGCGAACAGCGGAGCTTGCGGTCGTCAATACATGCTGCGCAATCTAGAAACAACTAGGTACTGATAAAATTGCGGAGTGGAAAGAGGGGCTGCGAGGTTGTGTTCACGACGTACACCTCAGAGTAGGCGCACACCAACTTCCTTCCACCCCGCAGTTATGCCGCAGTGCTATCACCTCCCAGTTGCCTCTACGTAGCGCTGCATGTATCAAAGGCCACGGACTTCGCTGCTCGCATTTCATTGGTACTCGATAGTAGATAACAAAAACTGTATAAAACACCTATATTATCCGGCTCAGTAAGGGTAAATTTGTGAGTTTTAATTTACATTTTTGCTATGTCTCCGAGGCACGATCGGGGGTCGGCCATTGTGAAGTCAGAGTAACTTCAGCTTGTGCTCACAGCTTCTAAGATAACAACTGTGAGGTGTTTGCGACGTGCGTCTAGTGCGACGATTTTGCCTATTTTGCTTTACCGACGAAACATTGAATGTCCCCAGGGCAACAACACTTACGTATCAGAAATATATGGAATTTGGAAGAGATTGATAGTATGAGAACGCTTGTACTCACTTTCTTGCGGAAGAAAAAAAAATGCAGAAGGCTGTCAACGACACCCATAATGTGCGGCGTTATGAGGGTTGCGCTGAAAATGATAAGGACCACCTGAAATTGCGCTTCACCTTCAAATTCAGTACGGTGTTGTGGTTTCGGAAAAAAAGTTGTCCTAATAGAAGCACTGAGTGAATGGTACTACAAATAGGATTCTCTTGTTGATTGTGAGCTTGTTGCTTCGTGAGGTGAATGAGGGGCATAAACAGGACGTTCCACGTCACATGGCATCTCATAGCGGACCTATTCTATAGATTGATCATGGATTAAAAAAGCAACCTTTGAAATATTTTTGTTGGTGCAGGCCGAATATTAAAACGCTGGGTTACGTCGTGAACATGTATATTTAAGATGATCAACAAATAGGCAATCATTGCTTTTAGAGATGCGTACTTTAGTCTTCGTCAGATCAAAATGGATCCTTGCCTTGGTTGTTTTATTTTTATTTTATACTACTCTTACTTTTTTAATCTATAGTTTAATTTCCATTTGTGACAAATTTAGACTGGCGTCCCATATAAAGGTTAATAAATCACATCCTTCATTACTTTTCAGGTTCCCTTGAACTTTTTCAAGGGCTTCGGCATCATAAGCTCCTCAAATGTGACGGTCGGAGTGAGAAAACGTAGCGTATAATTTGGTTCGTATAAGCGTTTGATAATTGTAAAATCCCTTTTTTTAAATTGTGTTTTGTGAATTGTAATTTCTGGTTCATATATATAA
This sequence comes from Ixodes scapularis, assembly GCF_016920785.2. Lineage (NCBI taxonomy): Eukaryota > Metazoa > Arthropoda > Arachnida > Ixodida > Ixodidae > Ixodes > Ixodes scapularis. The sequence continues at coordinate 38,344,462 of NW_024609835.1, read as the reverse complement.
ACAAAACCTTTTTCTAAGCTAACTGTTGTTTTGTCTTTCTTCTCTTACTCCGTATCCGCTTGAATGATGATTGTGCCTTGTACTATCCTTAATGTGCCAGAAATATTAGAGATCCATACATGTTGGTGTGTTTCTCTAATAGAACCAGTTACCACTTCGTTGGTTCTGCTCTAACTCAGTTTGAATATGACTGCAGTGGTTCGGCCCGGGTTCAGAACCGATTGACTTGAAAGTTAGGTAATAATTGCGACCTCCAATTCGCTTTAGTACCAGTTCGACAGCTAAAATATGCCCACAGCGACATTTGGGTTCATCAACAGACCGCAATCAAGGTGAAGGTCAGACATGGTTTGTCACACATTTAAAGTGTTCACAATAAATTAAACCTGAGACGGACTGAGAAATCACCCAGCATGTTTCTGTTCCTGGTTGACAGCATATAATCCAAAAAGTATCTCGGAATACAAATACTCAGCTTCCGATCATTGAAAATGATGCGAAAATATGATTTACTTGAATTTTAACCTCTATTGTTAAAGAAATCCCGCCACACTAGATTAAAAAAAACCTCAGTATTCTGTTACCGAGAAAGCTGCATTTTCTTTTCTTTTCATGATCTGATGTTCTTGCTGTGCGACATTACTTTCCAAGTTTACGCTAAGTTCGCGTTCAGATTTGATTTCAAAAAGATGGGGCGTAACTGACCAACGAAGTTAAGATTTGCATCTAAAATTTCTTTACGATACTTTTATAGTTTGTCACAAATTAAAAAATTTCAATCTTTGTTTGAACCGTTTTATGTATCGAACAAAGTAGATCATGAAGTAGAAGTTTGCGAATGCATATAAAATTTGATTTGTACTGCAACTCTTTTTGTTTTTCGATGAATAAAAAAGGAATAGAAAAGTTTACCGACTTAAATTGTGACCTTAAAGAGTAGATTATTTTTTCTACAACTCCAGTGAGTTATATAGTGCGCCTTTTGCTTTAGCTTATTCACTATTTCTATTTAAAAAGATTGTCCTTTTTAGCTAGGTTTGTTATGACACTCTTGAACGTTATCTTATGTGTTTTTGTTATCAAAGGTCTAAACACCATTACATGTCATTATATGTTTGAACGTTATTCTTACGTCTGCCCCCTACTCATGCCCGAAATAAATTTTGCGTGTACATTCATTCTTTGACTTAAATACATGACATATGCACGTAGAAACTATCAAATAATGAACAAATAGTAAAATAAAAACAAGATATATTTTGCGGATTATCTTTGAGGGAAAGGTTTGATTTAAATCATCCTAAAAAACGGTCTGATTTAAGTCACGATTGAATCAACTGCTGTAGTACTTGTTCCGCTTTTATGTCAACCCATTTCGCTGGAGTATTACCCTATTTATTTCTGGCGTAGCAGGGGTAGGGGAAATGCGACGTTTTTATTTTCTGCTCGAATGAGGTAAGAATTGCAACCGCTGCTTCTTAAACAAAGAAATAAATGTGAAGATTTAGCAATGCGGTGTCGGTATACTAAACAAAAATTAATTTCATGAATAAATATGCAGACATTACTCAAGCTGCAGCCTTCTCACTGGTTTAATTCCCCCCTTAAATGTCATTTAGCGTTCAATTGAAATTATTTTATTTTCGTCGGGCAATGCAATTAATAATACAGGACCTCACAGGTCTTGAATCCGAAAGTGGCATTTTACGGCAGAGTCTGCACAAGCTTCCGAAAGATAAACAGGATCCGGACCAATGGCTTGCTTCAATTCCTGCAGAACAGTTACGGGCACCTCGGAAAGCGGACGCTTCAAGATTTATATGCTCCGTGCATTTTGTGGAAAGTAACTACATTGAGTTAGCAGGAGTCACAAAGGGAATCACATACCATTTAGTTGAGCAACGTTTTCTCCGCAACGTTGTTTTTTTTTTTTTTTTTTTTTTTTCAGGTATAAATGTAAAAAGAAAAAAGAAATGTGCTAATATCGCAAAATGTTTGACAAAAAAAAAAAAAACACAGGACGCCCACACCTTGTATTGAACTTAGGTCCGCTGCTTGTGAAGCGGAGACCTTTCCACTGAGCTACTGGGGGACCTTTTTTTTTTTTTTTTATTCATCTACTGAGGGAACTCTTCGTTCGTAGTAATGCAGCCGGTAGGCAGTAGGTTGGAAAGTTTGCTGCTGATTTCCACCCGGCAAAGGCACCCCCCGGCTCGAAGTCGGGCAGCACCACGCATTGGCCATATTTGCACCTAGTAAAGAAGTAGTACGCGTGCATTTTCAACTCGAAGTACGCACCTAGTGCTTGACGTTTGCGCTAGCGATGTCTTCAGCCACGAGAAGGGGCGACGGCTCGGCGACGTCTTCGTGCAAATCGGCTAGGTGGTCGGGCGGGTCGAACGGAATGAATCCCAGTTCCTTTGATCGGTTCGAAATTTCTCTTTCAAAGAAAGAAAGATTCGCTGGTACCGCGAACGATTGTTCTGAAGTTGAGGTCCCACGCAGCCCCACGCCCGTCATTTTTCGTCATCGCCGTCCAGCCCGCGAGCCCCACGATACGCGATACGACGCCATGTTGAGAATTACGCAGTGAACGCACAAAATGCTTACAATTTTCTGTGCAACTTTCTTTTTTCGATTAACATATTTGCAGTTTTTTAGAAGCCACAAAAAAATGGGTTTCATTTCTTTTTTTTTTAATATTGAGCGTGTGCCTTTAATGACCCACGACTTTGATTAAATTTGGTGGTTGAGTCTAGACCTCAGAAACGGCCCATGACCACGGATAAGAGAGTGAGCGCGACTCTAACCGGCCAGTTCTCGAAAGGTGGTTTTCGGGCAGAAAGAAACTGGAATTTCGGGCCGCAAATTCTGTTCTGGGTAGTTGGGCTCTCATATGTCACGTACAACAAAAAACCTCGGCGGGCATTAATACCCTGTCAGTGTCCCTTTAAGAATACAAACATGTATTGCACGCGTTTAAATGAACAGTAATATACACATACCCCCCGAACGAACTATGCGCTAAAATCGATCAGGTTCAATCTAACACCCTTACTAAACACGTTTCATTATACGGTACATTTTTCTCATAATTTGCCATTTGAAATAATGATGTTTATTCTTTTTACCCTGTGAATACGCGTATGTCATTTGCTATTGCTTTTCAGGTGTGCATTGTTAACTGGTGTACTAAATAATAAGAACGTTTGATATTTTCTTAAGTTTTGTTTTGTTTTGTACACTGAGCTAAAAGTACGCCTGCGTATATATGCAGTGATGTCTCGTTAATATGAACACCTCTTATCCCCCCAAAATTGTCCATAATGCAAGTTGTCCATAATAACGAAACAAAATGCATGTATTTTCCCAGTGTGTCCCCGAAAACGGTGTCCATGCAGCGGGTTCTCTATATTAACGGGGTCCAGATTAACGAGACATAACTAGGGCTGGGTGTCGATTAAAAGTTTTAACCCGATTAATCGCCACCTTTTAATCGATTATTAATCGATTAATCGCCACCTTTTAATCGATTAATTAATCGATTAATCGGTCTCGTTAATTTCCATACATAATATTTTTAATAAGTAAAAATAATATTTGTTTTCTGTTTTTGCCCTTGCTGAACATGAGGTAAAGGGCCTAATACACAAGTTTTAATATTAACCAACCTTGATGTGTAGTTAAGAACAGTTCGAAGACACTGACACATTATTACTTCAGCTGCATGAGGCAAAAGGTTCGGTGATATTATCCGACAAGAGCAACCTCCTTTGATTGTTCACAGTATAGTCTCTCTCTGCTGCGCTAAACGGACACTCAAACGCTATTGAAGTGGACGGGAGACGTGTAACCTTCTGCACCTTGTCAGGAGTTACAAATCTTCCCCCTACAGTTTACTTTTGGGCTAAATTTTTACCTAAAGTTTGCCCTTCATAAAGGTGTTCCCGTCCTTGTCTGCGTGGTGAAAGCGCTTTCTTTTTACTTTATTTTGGTTCGTTAAAATATTATTGATTAACCGGTTAAAAAGATTAATCGCGATTAAAGCATTAATCGATTAATCGGTAGGTTAATCGATCAAATGTCCAGCCCTAGACATAGCTGAATATAGTTGCTTGCATTGCTGTGTATTCCTGCATGCTTAACTGATGTCGAATGCTAACTGCCATCTTGGAGCTAAGGCCTCGTCACGCTGCGCTTGTTGCAATTTTTGTTCCAGCTGCCATCTTTCTTGTGAAATAAAATAAAGTATCGATTGATTGATTGATTGATTTAAACAAACTTGGCATCCTCAGACTCCGAGTATCACGTGACCCGCACGTACTACTTAGTGGCGCACCCTAGAGTGGTTTTTGCCGCGAGTACACACAGAACTCGATAGGCTTACGACAGACGACAAAACCTTGACCGATCTTTGTCGACGTTCCCAGAAGTTGCATCAGAGGAGATGCTTCACTTGGGCCGGCCTACTCCGAAAAGTGTGGGGGAAACGCACCCGTAAAGAGGGAGAGACGGATGGCGCCGACAAAATGAAATAACAGGGGCCGACAGGAAAGCTCGAAGGCCGCGCGTGCAAGTGAGAGGAGGAGAGATCGAAGGTCGAGGGGAGAGGCACTCACGTGAGCGAGAGTCTAGAGGGGAGGGTAAAGCGAGCAAAAAAGATAGAGGACGTCTATGGCACCGCATGGGCGTGCTTCCGTCGCGATCTATACGCGTCCCGTTGTAGCGGCAGCAGCGCCTCTGCTTTAAGCCTCCATGGCCTTCTGCTTTGTCTAGTGCCATTGCAGCAGTTTTCTTTCTCGTCGTCTGTCGAGTTCTCCATTATACGTATAAAGGTTGCCGGTAAAAGGGCAGAGATGAATTTGTTCGGAGTTTTTTCAGTTCCTGACTGGATTATATTGATCACGACACTGGTTGTTTCTGCATATCTGTAAGTATTTTTACTGCCTTGATTTTCGTGTGTGTTTTGCATAATTCGGTGGCTTCCCGTAGATTGTGAATATCTAGAAAAATAACTGGGTGCGGTGTTGTAGGCGTTGCCGAAAAAAAGTGACCAAATATGTTACTCGTTACTTGCAAACGAAAGGAACGCGTCACAAAGCTACATTACCTAAAATACAAATGTATGAGTTACCGTTCCAATACAGATGAAGCCGTAACGAGTGACATAACTACATTACCCATTACTGTATATAGGTAACGTAAGTTACATTATCCGTTACTGTTTTGAAAACCTATCCAGTATGTTACTGAATTAACGCAAAAAGTAAACCGTTACCGGTGACGCCGTTACTTGTAACGCGATGAAGCCCAGAGTGTGAGTTATCCTAATTTCAGACTTGTATTAGATTGCAAACATTTTATTAGCCTGCAATAACAATATTGAATTAGCAAAAAACGTTGATAAATATAGGCCCTTGTGATATTTTATGAAAGCAATACAAAGTATTATTTTGAGTGTACAGATAACAAATTAGAATTTATTTTATTTCGGGTAGGCACACCCTTCAACGTTAGTGTTGTAGGTACAATTAAATTACGCACGACCGTACAAGCTGTGCACAATTGTTCGTAATTCTTGTTATATTGTGATAATAGCAACGAAAAAGTAACTTTAAGGTATTTTTATGTGAAACGTAATGTTGCTAGGTATACGGGCATGAAGACCTTGCATAAGAGTCAAGAATAATTATTTTCGATTTTTGTCCGCCAATTTAAGAAGGAACGCGAAAAACATGAAAGTACTTATTCCAAGAAAAGATATACGTGGTACTTTATATAAGAAGATTAATTGTTGCCTGTCTTGGCAATGAAATGTGCCTGTTTGTGGTGACCTTAGCAATTTTTGTACGATATTCATTAGGTTCGAACAACAAAGTAACCTTTCTCTGTTTTCATGTTCTATCTGCACTTACTGCTTGTGGGGAACCTGGAGATCCAAAGTGTTGGACCAGGTTGCCCGCATTCTAAATCGTCGGTGAGCATTTTCCACCGCGAGGGAGCAAAATGCAATCGGCCACACCAGCGGCGCTCCGCTGCTGATAAAAGTATAGATAAAAGGCCGTGACACTGCATGTGCTCTTCTTTTTGGGTCGTGGCGCGTGGCGTTAAGAATCAATAAATGACTACGTGCTGCTGAACCCGTGCGTTTTGTCATTCTCCGAGACGGATAACAGCAAGGAAAATCCCACGAGCTTTAAACAAAGGTCTGTTATCCTTTTTTTTTTTTTTTTGCCCGTTACAGATTTCAGCTGCGTTATCAGAAAGTGATCACAAAATGCCAACGCCTATTTTTACACATTTCTGCGCATCAATATTGATGATATGAAGTAGTGCTCATATTACACGATCTTTGTTTTTATTCAGCTACGTTGCACGTCATAGAAACTATTGGAAAAATCAAAATGTGCCGCATGAGAAATACTCCATTTTCGGACACACTCGCCGCATGATGTCTAAGGTAGGTAATCGAAGTGTTCACTAATTTTATCCGGTTTTATTACACTTGTCGCATACGTTAAAAAAAAGTACAAGAGAGAGTACGTGTGTAACCCATTATAATTTTTTTTGTACTTAAAATTAAATAATATGTCTCCTCCTCGACTAAGATGCTGAATATGAGTAAGATTACGTGAATTGGTCACAGTCGCTCTGGAATGTAATTGTTTTCTCCTATATATCTTATATTTATAGCATTTCTATATAGGCACTTCAAGCGATTATTTTGTTAAGGTGATTTCATCTCAAGCGTGCAAGAAAATATGATGGGTCTTCGAAAATTAGGAAGAAAAGTATATATTGATAGAAAATGTGTGATTAGAAAAAACTGTTATTTAAAACGACGTAATATTTTTTCTTGAGTTTTAGGTTTTGAGAGGGCACCAGCCATTTTTGCAGTTTTCACGAGTGACAAACTTTGCGGTTTCGCAACGTTTAGATTATGCTTTTTACAACAATGATAACATTTTTACTGTTTTAAGACTTTGTGTAGAAGGCCTACAGTTCTCTGGAACTGTAGGCATTTTATGATATAAAAATTCTTAAACACTGCACCTTTGTCAATAATGGAGTAGCTTTCGATGTACAATTATCTAAGGCATAAAAAAACATCAAATGAATATTTTTGTCTAAGCCTATATGGACATTATTATATTGTTCATTTAAGTATAGTTTATATAGAAGAACACTGTAAACTTGAAAAGCTAAAATACAAAGTTCAGTGTCATAAATAAAACGTGTTTTTTCTTCATTATTGCCATTTTCATATGAAAAGATTCCTATGTGTTATTATATATGCATTAAAATTACCTTGACATATACGTTTCCGTCATAATAAACAGTGCGTTTGAAAAGAAGACTTATTTGTACCTCCTTCTATGACACATATCTCCGTCATTTATTTTTACTTAAATATTTATAATTTTTGTCACACGATCACGGTTTTTATTGTCTCCGAGTCCACACATAATTAGGTAAAGCTTATACATCGATAGTATTCATAGTATAATATCGTGAGGGGTTCGTCTGCACGTTCAATTTGCTTAATTAGTAAACTACACAAATCGAAAATCTCTTATATAATGTTTGAGCATTCTCACATGGGATTAGCAAACATATGAAGGACGTTGAAAAGTTTTCTTTGAGATAATAGAGCAGTTGTGGGGCGAAATATTGGAAGCATTGCCCGCCGAGCGCGTCAATAGGTGTGCATGATTTTCTTTATTTTTTTCTTCAAATAATTTCTTTTACACGATAGTTAAGCTAGGCTTGTTGGAACCTCCCAATCTCCGTTTTGCTATAGCCACCTACATGTTTGCGATACCAAACATACGCTCCAAACCTTGCATAATTATATGGGGTGAAGCTATCAGTTCTGATAGCATGGCGCCGCTGCAGCCATTGCCTTTAATTTTTTGCAATGAGCGCGTCTTCCCTAATTTTTCCTTTTTTATATTTCATATTTATTGTTGAGATATAAGTAACTTCAACGTTCTCATAAGCTGCATTGGCTATTTTTCTTCGACGGAAAGTGGGGGCGAAATGGCGTGGCACAAGTCGAGCGGGACATAGACATGCCGTCACCCTTTATATATTTATGAGCGTCACATCCCCTTTTAGGTATGCTGCCGTGGTTGTTTATTTATTACAGACAGGGTCACTATAAACATTAGAACCTGCTACCATATCATAAGCCAAGCACGTGATAGAAAGGAAGAAGCAACACACACCCTGTGATTATAGGAGGGGCTACCAGAGCTAAAGCTCTCGTGCTACCACCTTCGTGAGGGACAGCTTTTCCCTCTCGTTTGACTGCGATGGCAGGCTTTATTCTGTCCACATATCTGACTGTCTTTTGTGTGGTGTCTGATCGTGTGGCCCCCGCTTTGGGGACTGGCGTTTCTCATAGGTTTAAATAAACCTTGTCCTCACCTCACCTCTATATATCTGATATCTCATCTCACTTTGTTAGACACAATTCACTAAAACCAAGAGGTGGGGATAAACTGTCTCTCTTGCTGGCAGCAATATCAAATGGGAGCGGCCTAGAGTTCAGTCTCGAAGACCTTAGGAAACTTTGATTGTGTGCTAAACCAACTGAGGAGTTCGTTTTGTTTACCTGCAGGATGTGTCCAAAAGGAGACGATTTAACCCTTGCATTGTTGTCAATCAAGAACGATTAATAAATGGAAGTAACTTTGTGGGAATCCGGCGAATTCCTAAAGAAATAAATAGGAAGTAACGCATTTTGCAATGAGCTCAGAACATGAAATACAAATCCTTTCCCCCATTAATTCATGCGACGTCTTCAGCGGCTTGCCATCAGCTCAGAGGAGTCGCATCTCAATGCTCGTACCATCGTAGTGCATTTTTTTTTTCGGAAAACTGGAGTGTCGTTTTTCCGCGGGCGGTACAATGCTTTTATTAGACGAACCAAATCGTGTCTATCTTCACCTGCGTCACTGCAACGGAGCGCAAAATCTACAGCTTCGGGGTCGTCAATGAGGACTTCACGCAGGATACAGTCCACCGCATTGTTCGCTCGGCGCGCAGTTGAAGGAGTGACAAAAAAAAACCTTCCGATATTTAAAAAAAATTGTCCGGATTTTTGCCGGGAAGGTTGGTCATTTCAGAAATAGTGTTCAACTGTACCAGATGAAAAAGGTGAGGTGACTAAATTGATTCTTTAAGCTACAGGACATTAAAAAAGTGCACGTAATGGCGTGATGAGAGTCTTGAAGCACCAAGCCTACTTCCACAACCTCCGGTCGTCAGAAATGTAAACCATTCCAAGCGCTGATCATATTTCTCGTGTAGTGGCCCAGAACGTGACGTGAACTTTACTCGTCAAAACTAATGCAGCATACCTCGCCCAATACAGTGATCCAATGAAAAAGGAGTATAGTTCTTTCAAATCTTGAGAACAATATTCAATTCTGTCACTTGTGGATGAAGGCTCAAAATGGAGACGGTTTTCTGAGGGTTGTGATAAACAGAAAATGCGAATCCTCAAGTTTAATGAGAACCATTTATAATCACTTACAATGCTAAGGATGCTATGTAATGTTATGCGTTTCCACCGCTTATCTCTATTCTTTGTTTTTGCCTCAAATAAAAATAAAGCAAAGGAAGTTTTGAACGAGCCTCGTCAGTATACGTGAAAACGCGGCCGCATAAAAGAAGCAAACTTTCGCACTGGGCCCGCTTGGTCTCTGAAAATAATTTATCTCGCCCCTTCATTGCCTGACATAAAGGAGTGTGAAACATAATTTTTATGATTGTTAGCTTTAAAAAAAACGTTTCAACCAGTTTATTTAAAGAAACGTTGTGATTCTTGCGTTTTATAAGGAAACATGGACATGTGCATGAACTTTTTTATATATTATTATATAACAGTAATTAAGCATTTTTATAAAATGGTACATTAGCTTAAATAGCATAAATGTTATGGTTACGTTCCCATCATATATATTATAAATACGTAAAAGATTAAAAATTTCATCTTAGGATGATGGAACATTTTTTTTTTCATATGCTCTGCTTAATATGACGAGGACAGATATATCAACATATGCAATCTTGTGCGCAGCAGGGACGAGGACAAAAGGGGAGAACAGGCCACAACAAGGGGCAATCTTGTGCGCCTTGTTGTGTCCTGTCCTTCCCTTTTGTCGTCGTCCTTGCTGCGCACAAGATTGCATAAGATGTCAAACAAACTCGCCCAAAGAACCACTCTTCTTGAATATATATCAAGGACATTTTATTGTATATATAAAAACACATAAAGAACTCTTAATAAAAAAGTTTTAAAAAGTGGCGTTGAGTTTTGTACTTTTATCTTTCCTTCTCAAGTTTACAGTGGTGTTTATTTTATATAAACTATACCTAAATTAACAATCTTATAATTCTTAAATAGGCTTAGATGCAAGCTTTCATTTAATATGTTTCTTATGTGTTAAATAATTGTACATCGAAAGCTCGCTCGATTCAAATTTGGCCCACTATTGTCAAAGTTACAAGATTAAAAAAAAAATGAAAACGCACTATTCTATAGAACTTTAACCCTTCTATACGAAGTCTTAAAGCACACAAAAAAAAAGTTACCATTCTTGGAAATTAAAAAAAATCTAAAATGTTCAAGACTCCGAAATGTGTCACTCATGAAAACTGCAAAAATGGCACGACCTACCTTCCGTCCTTTCCAAGCCCAAAGCTCAATACCGAACTCGGTCCGTAAGTCTAATTTGCATTCTAGCTATGGTTTATGTGACTTTTTTTTTAATGTGCAGAGGACCAATCATTTCTTTTTTTTTTCACTATTTGAGATTAAATCATTAGTATAGAGCATTTCTGGCGGGAGAACTTTACGTTACTGGAAATGAAGAGGTCTCAGGTTCGATCCCAGGACCAGGCGTATTTTCTTGGTTGCGCACCAGTCATCTAGCTGTATTTGGGGATCTGTGTTTGTCCTTTGTCCCCCTTGTTCACCTTCTCCAGGGATTATTTTCGTCATCCTTGACCAGCCACCTTGCACCATTACATTAATTTCATTATCATATTAACCATAAAATGACGGTCGTTCACCATTGTTGGTATTAGACTGGTGGCAGCTGATAAAACCCGTTTGTTCTACTGACGTCTCACTCCTGGGTAGCTCAGTTGGTAGAGCGTTCCACTGGAAATGGAGAGGTTTCTGTTTCGATCCCAGGACTAGGCGGAGTTTTTCGGTCGCGCACCAGTCACCTACCTGTGTTAGGAGATTGAGGTTTGTCCTTTGTCCCCATTGTTCACCTTCTCCAGGGATTATTTTCGTCCTTCTTGTACAGCTCGCTCGCACCTTTGTAATAATTGCATTATCATATTCTTTTTAGTGACCAGTAAAAAGAGCGAGTCACGATACGCTCAACATCTGAATTCATTTCGATGCCTTCAAAGCAGGGAGTTCCGCATTTGTAAATAATATAAAGAAAACGCTATCAAAATTAAATGTTGTAAATAGAACCTTCGATAGAGTAACGTGTCTCTAAAACTTCATTATTTAGAGAGTACAGCTTAATAAACAAATAATGTGGGTATAGATAACATGAAAAACAATATCATTGCAAATTTATATTCCAGACATTTCACGAGCTTGATCAAGAGCGGTATATTAAATATGGAAAAGTCTATGGGTAAGCTAAACAATCTTTCAAAGCAGTTGTTCCTCCAAATTCCAAACTTAATTTTGGAGGGTACGTGAAACAAATGTTTCATGTAATTCTACCTTTGTTTCTTTATTTCAGAATGTTCGAAGGAGGAAAGCCTTCCCTTTTTATTGCAGATCCGGAGCTCATCAAACAAATACTTGTAAAAGACTTTCTGAAGCTTCCAAATAGAAGGGTAAGTGAAAACTAAAAGAGGTAAAATTATCTGCTATCTGGGTTTATGCTGTAGAGAAAAGCTACTGGCATTGAACGTCTGAAGAAGAACACGCGCCGACTAGTCAAATGTTGTCTCGTGAGCCACCCGCGCTTGTCCGGCGCAATACTCTCAGAACTCTTTTTTTCCTTTTTGTTTTGTGGGGTGGGGGGTAAAAAGTGCCCACGGGTTTGCTCCAGTTGTGTTGTACCTTCTCTTCACGTTTTAACGCGATAGTGTTTAGGACTTCGTGTCACAGAAAAGCCAGAGTCCACGTCGGTGGGGCGGGGAAAGCCTTATTGGTTGATAGGGTCATGACGTCACAGCAGACTTGGAAGTAATCCGTTACAAGTAACGGAATTACTTGTAATTAATTACTTTTTTTGTAATTTAGTAATTAATCCGTTACTTTTTGAAAATATAATTTGTAATGTAACCTCATTACTTTTTTCAGTAACGAATTACTGAAATTACTTGTTACAATTCTTCCGTCCCGTCAAAGGTAGAAATAGAGGGGAAGAAGGGCTCTGGTGAGGTGCTAGTGAGGGAAAGGAATTCACGGAAAGCACGACAACCCAGCCAGAGACCGTTTCTCGACTCGTTCGTACGGTCAGCCAGGCTGGGAGGATTCGACCCTCTAGTAAACGGCAACAGGCTTCGACTTCTTGGAAAACGAACGGACTGCTTCGAGCTTACAAAAGAGCAGAAAACGAACGGACCATAAAACCGTGGCGTGGGGTTCGTGTCGAGTGGGACCGTGGACAGAACGACCGTAGTGCATACGTCCGCTCCGTTCCTCGCCCCCTTTCCTCTACCCTCCTTCTTCCCTCCCCATTCCTCCGCACCTTGTTCCCCCAAAACAATTTTTTTTAACCGAAACCGTGCTTTGCTTGTTGATGTTTCCGTCTATGCACACGCTCACCCCGCAAACAGAGAGACAGCTCTAATGAGACCTTGACCTTGTTCATCCTTGAATCGCTGGGAAAGCTGAATACAGGCTGGGCCAACCAGCTATGTGGCTCCTGTCGCTTGACTTCACACTAGCGGATGCGTAGGGCTAGCGGATGCGTAGGGCTAGCGGATGCGTAGGGCAAAAACATGAGGGAGCGATGACGGCAGTTCATTGGAACAAAGAAAAATCTAGCATCAACCGTGCTATCAGTTTAAACAGTAACCTTCGACAGCAGGGATTGCTGGTCGGGGAGCACAACAAAACGGCTTGGGACATCCAAGCTGAGCCCGAGACGGCTAGGGTTCTCGTCAGCGCATTGGGTCTGCGGGAACTTAGACCGAAATTTTAGGAAAAGGAAACACAGCCCGAGTTTTCTGAGAATAAACGGTGACTCACTTGAACACTGCAGTTGTGAAGGCGCCTGTAAACGCGTGGAAGACATGGAAGCGTGCTGTTCACTGAAAATTTGGCTTTTTTAAATAATTTGTAGACGGGAAAGTTCGTTCAGCTAAGAGATTGTGCATTGATATTTCGTGTGACGTCTTGGGTCTGAGTTTGGTGATCAAGAAAGAAGGTCAAATGGGACCCATTCGGTCGGATTACAGCCTTCATCAAGGAGGAGTCTTTAAAATGTACCCAGACGCAAGTACCGCATCTTGGTCTCACAGCCAGTCAGTTTTAGTAGGTAAACCAGCCTCTATTTAGGCATCATGAAGCAAACATAGAAAAACCATATCTTCAGGGAAATCGTGGTTTGAAGCTCGCCGACGCGAAACTCGGATTAACTCGAATGGTGTGCGTGCCTCCACCGCCCAACTGCATTCGTCGCATGATCATGGGATTTAGTTCTGTCGCGGTTGGACAGCGCAAGGCTCGTTTATCTTGAGCACCTGTTCAAGTTCTTTAAAACTTTATAAATTCGTTCTCCTAAAATTATTAACCTAAAATATTGGATAGAAAGTAATGAATATGTTTATTTTTGTTTTAATTTTGATGGGGCCCAACATTTTTCCCTTCAAACACCCTGTAGATAGTGTGTATTTTTTTGTGTTCCTTTGGAGTAACGCAAAAGTAATCGAGTAAAGTAACGAAGTAATGAATCGATTACTTTTAAGACAAGTAATTTGTAACGGTAATTCATTACTTTTTAGGCCAAGTAATTGTAACTGTAATTAGTTACTTGTTTGAAGTAACGGGCACAAGTCTGCGTCACAGCCACGTGACCTCGCGCAGGAATTTTAAACACGTGAAACGTGACGTCACCCATTAAATAAAAGTGATTAAAAGTGCTATGTAATGGGAATGAGAAAGGTCGCCACATATTCTCAAATGATTTCACTAAGTAATTTATTTTCCTAAGAATTTTAGGTGGAGGAATGATTCGAACCCACGTCCCTTCTGTTGCGAGCCAGACAGGCTACCGTATATAGGCCACGCAGACACGCATGCACGGCTTGGGAACAGGCAGGGATTATATGTTTAGATATCGCGTTACACTCTCAAAGCGAAACGTTTGCTGTTTTAACGCAATAGCGTGTGGGAGCTCTTGTCGCGGAAAAAAATTAATGAAAAGCGAGCAGCGTTCGCCCCCTCAACTAGCAGCCAGAACAAGCAGCCACTTGATCTGGAGTCCATTATCTACCGCCAATGTTGATCATAGCCACGCGCTGGGGTTCCGAAAGTACCGGACACTCGCCAAGTTCAGACATTGTTATGGTTCGGCTATTGTCATCATTGGAGCTATTGGATTCTGGCCACTTCCCGAATGCTTGTCGAGCTTATTAATTATACCGAGTCCTTAATTACTAATTAAGGGCTCGGGGTAAGCTAATAATTTACCCAAACTATTAATTATCACGATCTCACGCAATGCTCGAGTGCAATCTATGAGCCGCATTCAAATATCGCCACTAGGGTACTGCGACCTCCCAGCTACGTCATAAAGTTTTGAGGAGAAATTGGAAGAAAACGTTCCCTTTTGTCCTTGAAATTACAACACAACAAAAGAGTTCTTTGGTCAGTGGCGTTGTGTAGGAGTATACTTGGGTCTCACTCGTGCCAGTAAGCTTGTGTAACATGAAAAGACCTTCAAGCGAATATCGTTCCACGGCCCCTTTAAAGGGACAGTGACAGCGTATTTATGCGCACCAAGATTTTTATTTGCACATGACATTTGAGAGCCCAACTCAGTTTGAAATAAGTTTTTGTTCCCCCCGAAAACCGTCGATGGAGAACTGGCCGCTTTAAGTCGTGCTCACTCCCTTCTGTGTGGTCACGTGCCTTTTTGTATGGCTTGCACACAACCACCAAAGGCAATCAAAGTCATGGGTCATCGAAAGTACACACTCAATATTAAAAAAAAAAGAGAAATAATAGCTATTTTTGTGCCTTCTAAAACGCTGCAAATACGTTCTTCCTCAGCAGTCCAGTTTGGGTTCCGGTTTCAAGCAGTTGCGTTTTTCTTTCTTTCTTCAACATATACGTGACGCTATAGAAAAATATTGATTGGGTAGACTTCTGAAAGTTATAAAATCGCCTAAAAAATAAAAAATAAATAATTTTGGGGGGTGTCGATTGAGAAGAGCCGTCGTGGGTTGAGACGCCTCTGCAATAAATTAGTTAAGTTTTCAAAACGGTACCCACTTTTTTGTTAATACAATCACCGGTAGCCAAGGGCCTCAGTTTTCGCTAACTAGCAATAAAGGGGGATATTGGCTACATGTGATGGATATCTTCTAATTAAATCAAACACCCTGTATACGTATCTGCAGTACTGTAGACACGTATACAGGGTGTTTGATTTAATTCGAACATCTATATTTAAAATTTTGTTAAGGTAGAGTAATGTGATTTGTACGGTGCGTTTTGCGGCCCGAGAACATAAAACAGGGATTTAATTGTCACGATAAGTAAGATAATTAAACACATTTGGTAATTATCTTTTAAAATTTGTGAAAATAAAACGATCGTTTCAATTAAAAACTAGATTAGCGTCATCCAAAGCCCCTAAATCAGTCAATTTCAGAAAGGTTTGTAGCACGTAGCAAGCGCAGAGGTGTGCTGGTGGTGCAAAAACGACAGTGAAAAAATTATCAGCCGCGTTTTCGAATTATCAGCGTTGTGCCTGTAGCACAAGTAAAATAATAATAATACGTCTATTGCATTTTTCTTATGCAGTGTATTCTTCACCACGAAAGCACCTTCACGCTTGTGTGTGAGGACAGGCGGTACATAAAAAAAACATTACATAACCGTCCAAAAATATTTCCACAGGCGAAATACCTTAAACACAATCACAATCTATCATTACATAATCAGAAAATGTTCGCCACTCTGTGGGTTGTCAAAACGTACTCAGATAACGTTAATTTTTATATAAATCTTGGGATCCCCTAAATATTACTCGAAAATTCAGCACACACCAAAACCAAAAAGAAAAAAAAATTAAGATCACTATGAACACAATATCGTAAATAAATTAGATGGAACTACGCGGAGCGCAAGTTCGTCTGTTTCTTCAGCATGGGTTGCGGTGACGTCAGAAGCCGAGCTCTGATTGGCTCCAAATGGAAGTGTGGTGGCCAGAGCTCAAGGCGAACAAGCATTGAGGTCTTCCCACTATCCCTCCATCAGAACCAATCACAGCTCGGCGTTCTGACGCCAGTGCAACTAATGTGCAAAACGCAGACGAACCAGCGCTTCGCATACACCCACATTTTCCTTACGGAGAAAAATACTATTATCAATTCAATTCAACCCCACGTTTATTATGTGCTCCATACCCTCTAAATTTCACTGCTTTATGGGTTTCAGATCAAGTTCATTAAGCATAAATTTGAAACCATATATTTATTTGAACTAATTAAAAAGTTATGTAACAAATGTTTGTTAATTATCCGACATGCGACGATTAACCCTCGGCATTGTGTTCCCCTGGCCGTAAAGCTCACCCGTACCAACAGCATTCAACCTTCCACGGCTTTTTCAATGTAGTTCTGTACGAATTAGGATCAAGCACCGTGTACATATTTGGTATGTGTAATATTACATGTACAAGTATTTGAGATATGCATTTAAAATACACTGAGTATATTGAATTCAGTTATATGTTAGGAGTGCATATCTCAATGGTATTTGAATAAAATCAATTTCAGTACTTTAAATATTTGTATTTTAAACATTGAACACGTACAATTTTGACTACTGTTTTTCGCAATCAAATACGATTTTGGCACTGTTGGTTGCGACAATAAGCATCGACAAAAAGTAAGTAAAGTAAGAACAAGAAGTGAACAAGATGGGTATAAGTATTTACATTTTCATTGGATGTTTTTATTTTTAAATGCGACGCGCATTCCAACATACTTTTTGAAAAACCTTTGTAAATTAAACTAATCCTTTGAAATTAAACTCACACTAGATACAACGTTTTTTTTTCTCATGTTGTACTGGCCTATCATATGCCAAATAATGTTTAGTTCTTAGGCTGAAGCCTTGTTCTCATATAACCTCCATTGTAATTCAGTCCCTGCGCACGCTGCGATTAATTTCTCACTCAACTCAACATTTTATCATTCATCACATTTGTTTTACGACTGTATTCTACCCATGTGCGCTCCATACTTGAATATGCCCATATCTAGCATAAATCTCCATGCCTATTTCAGCGAGTGAAAATATTTAGCGCATAAAAAAACGATTTGTACGACCAACCTACGGTAGATATTTTGGTCAGAAATGCCCTTATGAATATAATTTGAATTTAAACAAAATAATGTTAGGCAGCCTTTTTGAGAACAAGTCTGTTCGATTAATTGGTATGTTTTTTACAAAGGTTGATTTGTGGTTTAATAGATAGCTCCACTCTACTTGCTTCTTTAGACTTCCACATTACCGTTACTACGAATTCTCTGATGTTAGACTTTTTTATTCAGGTATTCAACATTACTTTTCACCGATTTCGCGGATCCTTCATGTCTTGAACATCGAGACCAATTCTGACATGTTTGCACAAATATTTTAAAAATCGCAATTTAAACATGTTAATTCAAGTCTGAGTATGATATTAGGTATGTTTAGAAATATAGGCAGGTGTATTATTTTGCCATGTATATACATTTTTCAAATTTTGTATATAGTTGTCTGGCGATTTACCGATAAGGCCTTTTAGCTGTTGTTAAGCATGGCAAAAAATAATTATTCAATTGTATTAAATAACGTTTAAAGTGCTTGATTCTTGGTACATGTAGTAGACTCCACTTTTTAAATGAGGGTGCGGTCTTGTATATGTAGAGTTAAATTTAAATTAAAAATGTCAAACAATGGGAACAAGAAGTATTTGTAAAGGTACTTTCGTTTGATCAAATACCATTCGTTTTATTTATATCTTGTGTTTAAATACGTTTCTAGAAAATGTTATTGGGCATATGTTTAAATACATCCTTTCTGAAGTAGTGTGTGTTTCTATCTCGATATATTCATGCAAGTAATTTGCTTATCCCTGACATTTACATGCGTAGTTTATAACTGGAATGCACTCATCATAAATCTAGTACGTTTCTATCACAAAATTAAATGTCCACCTCAAATTTTTGTTGTTGTTTTTTTTGGCTTTTTTTTAAGATTTAGATACGTCACATAATAAACTTTGTATCAACACTGCACCAATCACGGTTTTTGAAATCAAACGTTATTCACACAATATAAATAATTAAGAGCGAGCTATGATAAGTAAACGTCAAAATTATTGCTTACTTTTTATTCCTCAAGCTCAATATTACGTGCACTCTGTAACACCAGTTATATACAATGCTACAAACTAATCATTTGCTTTACCTTGCAATGCAAACAATTAAGCCTTTACAACTCAGTGAAATAATCTATTGAGTGCGAGACTAATTTTATTCTTTATTCTGCAGGTCAACTTTGGATGATTAAATGGAAGCAATTTTTACTCGTGTGCCCCTAACTTGAACAAAACTAGTCGTACTATAAACTCATAACTGCCTCAGAGAATATATATCTGTTTTTGTTCTTGCTTTTTGTTTGGAAGAACCAGTTAAACGCTTTCACTAGTTTCGCTGTAATATACATATGAAAACTTGAATGCAGGTAGTAGCAGGGCAGTTTATTTTTGTGGCAATGCAAGTTAGAGGTTTACAGTTTCTAAACACAATAATTACATAACATAAGATCGGAGCCGGTTTGCATCTGTCCAAATACCCATCCACGCTAAGGTAACCGTGTGCCCGCGTTTTTGTTTTTTTCTTTTTTTTAGTTGGATGAACATTACAAAGTCTATACACCTTTTGAAACCTAAATATTATATAGAAACACTGCTTCGGTACTTTTTTGCGGTTACTAATTAACATTCTCAATAACCCGCAGAGCGTGAAGTTTCACAATCCGCTTCTCGACAACCTGATGAGTGTGGTGTCATACAAGCGTTGGAAGGTCATCCGTTCTGTTTCAACCCCAGCATTTTCCAGTGCAAAACTGAACAAGGTAACGAACATGTTTTCTTATTCAAATATTTCCAGTTATTCGCACAATTTCGCGCTGATTACTTTAAGAGGTCCTACACTGATAATACTAGGGGCGGGAGCCCGGTCGTACTCTGTCACACAGAGGCAAACGTGTTCATTTTACTTAGAATTTATGCCTGGTAATTTTTTTAATGCTTGTAGACTAGTTTCCTGAACTACAATGCTTTATAATTATGTCTAAGAATCATAGTTTGTTCCCTGTGTATATAACCTAAATGCGATATAAATACCCCATTCAAAAGCACTATAACCTGAGAGGTCTCTTGGCATCTTGAGGGTGAGGCAAATTTTTTTAGCCTTATTAATAGGGTTATATTTAGTGCCACATTCAATAGTTGTTTCTTTGTGCACTTAGCACAGCCTGCATTTTGTATGAAGTGCACTGTCTAGTTATTTTAACAATATTAGTTTAGTGCTGCACCGGTAGCAAACCTTACTGGCCTGTACCAGGAAGGTTTCTATCTAGGCTTTCGAAACTGCCCTAGCCGGTACCTCACAGCGAAATAAGATGCAGATTTTGTCTAAACATGAAATAATAGGCCTAGCTTTTTTGTCCGTATGGAGGACACTTTCTTCAAGAAATTTCGGGGTGAGAAAATAGGACTAGCCACATTCATCATAGTATTAGGGAGTATAAGCAGATCGTGCAGATCGCTCCAATACCGATACGTGATACTCCGCTGTCGCCTTTGCGCGCGCTTCGTATCGCAATCGTGTATCGTTACTGGAGGGATCGGAACGATCTACTAAAACTGTCTGTCGACAAACAGTTTGAACAAGCGACATTTTGAGCTACTCCGCTCATTGAAAGCCAAGAAAAGATTTAATCAGGCACAAACTTTGTGGCCTCAGTAGCTCCAATACCTTAAGCACTAATCATAAATTTAAAAAAAAAAAAGCTCGACACAGTGTTAACAAAGAGGCAATCTTCGGCGCTGATTGCCTCTAGCGAATTGAAAGAATCAATCAAAACCAAGATCATGTTATATTTTGTTAATGTGGGACAACCACTTAGATGAAAAAACTTCAGTGTGATATGTATTCTTTTGCAAATAAGATTTAAAATAGTGGCGATAACTTTAACTCTTTCGCGCAAAGTAATGCCAGCTTCCAATTTGTCTTTCATTGGTATGTTGGTCGGCGTTTTGCTATGCGTAAGTATGTAAATATTAATGGAGCGTAACCACCTTGAAAGGCATAGTTCGTGCTTAATTGCTGAAGTTATAATTTACATGCTACATTAAAACAATTAACAATTTTTTTTCAAGTCTGCAGTTATTCATGTTACACGCATTATAATGATAAATGCACCTTGTTGGTAATTTCTTTTTTTTTTCAGATGTTTTCCCTTATTGAAAGCTGTATTGATGTCACAAAAAGACACCTTATTGATGCGGCAGAAAAGGAACAAGATCTGGAGCTTGGCCAGTCAGTGAACCTATCATATATGATAGTAGTTTTTTACTAGTACAATGTTGCCTATAGTCATAGGAAATCTTAGTTGAAGACAACTCACTCAACTTTTCGGGTGGAAACGGGGCGAAAACTTTATAATATAGGAGCCAGCACACTACATACCATTGTTCCTGCACACGTTATACAAAATAGCACGAACACGGCGCTGCTTTTTCTTTAGAAAGTAGAGTTTGTAAACCATAAACCAATACATTACATTTTTTATCCCATGCACCATTTCTCGCTGATTCGATTTATAATTGACCATGCTAAAAATATTAAAATTTGCCTCGAATGTAATGCTTCACTCGAAGAAATTCTTAAATTAAACGTTTAATCCGCATTAGAACGATCTGTCAGAAGGCCAATCTTACTCAGAAATATGTCCCCCGGAACGACACGTCAGTTCGCACGTCTTCTTTTAAAACTAATTGTTTAGTACATCGTTCATTTATTAACTCAGTTGAATAAAGATCACCCAATAACACGTACCAGAAAAGTATGGATCATTTCCACTGGACGTCGCCTCTCAACATTAACTAAATATTGTACCCGTGTTAAAGTGAGACTTTTTTTTCAGCTTTTACGGAAATTACACACTCGATGTCATCGCCCGGTGCGCATTTGGAACAACTATGGATTCCCACTCTGATCAAACCAACGATTTTGTGAGGATGTCAAAGATAATTAGCGGTGGAAAAAAGAACCTCGCGTTAGTTTTGACATGTGAGTTGGCTGCATCAGTCTTATAAGAGTTATTACATCAAAATATTTAGAAAAATTAACTCCTCGAGGTCTGTGCTTTCCGCCTAAGGATAATGCTTGTTAAAGGCGTAAAGGTAAAATTCAGAAATGTGCCACATGTGTTCTTGTTCAGTTAATTAAACTTACAATTGCTACATTTTGTTAAATTAAGAATTTTGTTTTTATTTGATAATAAAAATAACAAACGCCTTAGCTATGCACGAAAACAAGTTATGCGTCAATGCAGGGGAGCACATTTGCGTAATACTTTTGCAGAAAAAAAATTCAATGACGGCTTGAAGCTGAGCTAGTTGGTTCATTGCTTGTGGTGTGTATGGTGCCAGTTGAACATGAAGGAAGGTTACATACAGAGTGAAACAAACGGGGCAAATACACATAAAAGGCGAACCAGTTGTGTTGTTTGCCTTTTCTGTATCTTCCTATATGTATCCTTCCTTCATGTTCGGCTGGACGCCATATATAAGATATGAACAAATACAAGATATTTTATTAAACTGTCCATTTTGTCCGAATTTTCTTTGTAGTCGTGTTTCCTGCTCTCGCGAAGCTGCTGAAGTTAAAACTATTTAATGAGGAATCAGTGATGTATTACAAAGATCTCAGCTCCGCAACGATGGAAACAAGGCGTAAAACCAAAACGGTAAGTGCTGCGGGATATGTTCTATATATCCGTTTGGCGGTATGCCAAAAGGGCAGAAGAGAAGGTCAATATTCCAATAAATAAATCATGGTTCCACAGAGGTTAGCAGGCAACACGCTCACTTCTGCACCAGTATCCACGAAAGCGGCAGGCCTGTAAGGGTTTCGCGGATATAGAACAGGCCACTTGTGCGATTGCCGGGATTACTTGCCCCCTCTAGTGTCGGGTCTCTACATTTCCCCTCCGTGAACAGGGGCAGCTTCGCAGCGAGACTGCGAAGCTGCCCCTGGGTGACACCGTCGCAGTCGGCTTCGTTTGCGGAGATGCCAAAGGGCAGAGGCGTTGAAACCGCTGGCGCTATTTTACCGCTTAGCTTTGGCTTGAAACCATGTACAACAGTGACGTTTCGCGCTCCGAAGCGCCTACTACGAATCTTTAATTGAACTTTGACGGCATGGTCTTACTGTATTTGCGTCGAGAGTCAATGTTCCATCTAGACAAGTCTGAACAAATAAAACCAATGTAAAAGATTTAAAAAAAATTATTTTAGGTGATCAGCTAACCAAGCAACATTATACTCTTTCTTAGTGACCGCCATGACGCCAACATAACCCCAGGGATAGAATACCCCTGACCAATGTTCCTTTCTTTCAATTTTGAACCAATTAAAAAGCAGTCTGTATAAAAGGTACTGTATATAGGACGGTCGATACTCTCTTAACTTTCAAATGTATCTCAACTAAGTAAAACGTCTGCTTACCAAAGTTATTCTTCAAGCTTCTCCAGGATTTCGCTTTTACGAATCTGAAGGAAGGGTGTGTTCCTTTAATTGATCAATAAATAAATAATAAAATTCCGTTACATTAGCACTAAATTTTGAACAGCAGGTGTAAGAGGCGTTTTGAATATAAAAAAACTGATACCAGTCATCGTCAAAAGTGCAACAAAATAGCGTTTAAACAAAATTTAGGCTCCGGTCACGCTGTGAAGGAGGTTGGACAGCGAAGCTGTGGTATCAGTGTATCAGCTGCAGCGATTGCCTACTGAGCTATAAGTCCTTCTTATGGTAAACACCACCAGGAGGTGCTCCAGTCTTTGAAGTCCCAGAGAACTTGCGGTTTATAAAAATAATGAATGACGAGTTGCCATAGCAACGAGCCTACCTCAAGACCGCTGCTCTAAATGTAGATGAAACGTTTAACTACCAGTTCTCCGGGTGAACGCCAACAGACCGAAGAGGTGCGAGATTTGTTGAAGTGTTTCGAGTATTCTTGTAAACCAACTTGCCTCCTTCAAGATGTAATATCGTAAAGCCGAAGGATCTGGTTAAATCTCCGACTCCGTTGTCCTTGTAGCATTTATGCTTTTCAGCACTGGTGACATAAGAAAGTTCAAGAGGCTTGCAAAGACGGTGCGACCGGAAATCACTTGGGACGCAAGCGGCAGTTCATGTTTCTAAACAGTAAAAGGGTCTATACCAAATGACTGACAAAAGAAAAGTAACTATAATCTACCAAAACTTTTATATATAAAAGACTGTACGCTGCCGTTGCGACGGCAGCTTATGCAACCGCAATCTTTACTGAGAAACGCATGCGGGGAGCGCTACGTGTTTTGCATTGTTAGCGGAATTAGTGACGTCACTCCCCACTTCGTACTCTACCGTTGCCGAGGCAGCATATGCGACGGCAAGTTTCAGTGAGATACGCATGCGAGGCGCGCTACGTACTTATGATTTATCATGTGGTTTTTACACTTTTGTTTTTTTTTATTGAAACAAGTGTCAAAACCACGTGATAAGAGATAAGGCGCGCGCGAACGGTGGTAAGACGCGCGCATGGGTTTTCTGTCGACTACTGTTTCGTCGACGAACACGAAAAACCCCACCGCTGTAAAAGAAAAAAAAAATACTCCGGGCCATGAACATTTTTATGCAAACTACTGTGGGTTGCCTTTTGTATTTCCTAAAATCTGCCCATACAGACGGGGTCACCAAGGACGTACTTGGATATTAGGGGCAGTCAAAACTGCGAATCAATCTTACTTGTGTGGGACCAGTGGCCGAGTGGGCTAGCGCACACCAGCTCGGAGCACGTGGAGCGAAAGCTTGCGCTGCAGAACCCAGGATACCGGGTTGAATCTCCACCCCTGCCCGTTTCGATCTTGATGAGCATCGTACCGGCGTGCATTCGTGTATCACTACTGCGTGATGCACGTTAAAGACCACAGGCTAGTTGTTGTACTGCACTGGCTGAATGTCTCATCTACAGCGAGTGACTCGTCGGAACTTTTAAATGGCTGACCAACTACACGCTGTCTAAATATCCACACAATCCCTATTATTATTATTTAATCCCACTTGTAATGCCTCAAGACTTTAAGCTCCCGCATAAATATCCCCTTTCTGTCTTCATTCCCATCATTGCCGGGATTAAAGACTGAGCTTAAAATACTAAGCATAAATCGCATCAGAGGTTACACAGGGCTACGCTCATTTAGAAGAATGATGACTCGCATATTCGAGATTAGATAAAGCTTTCCTCAGACATAAGCCGTCTGAGAGTAACATATTTTAGTCGTCTATGAAAGTAACTAATCATTAATTAATTTTAGGGCTCACGATAAAACTAATTTTTTGCGATTAATTAAAAATGATGTACAGTGATGTCCAAAAAAAGTACTAATGACTTAACACCAAACGTATGACTGCAGTTGCCCATTTGAGAAACGTAGCTGCACTCTCCTGCAAGATTCGCATAGATGTGCGACACAGGAGAGTTGTCTCTTTCTGGACGTGCTTCAGCAAAAAACAAAGGATATGCCATCAGGGTTTGCTTATTCAAAATTTCAGGATGACACTTGCATTCCAATTTCCAGTGAACAGACTCAACGCGGCGGAGTATTTTGGTTGTTGACGTCAGGATATTCTTATGCTTTCTGTTGTGATTTCATTGCGCTCTTTCAAGGTACACGCTTGAAGATAGTCGTATTGATGGCAACGCGTGCGATAAATTCCGGCGCTCAAAACCGGCAAAAGAATTGTAATCATTTGCTTTATTCGTTCTATGTTTTCCACCATTAATGGGTGCCTCCAGTTATGTTTGGTCAAAGCTCTTAGTCACCGTTTCTTAAACCATGACATCAAAGAGGACCATTTCACTGTCTTGTAATCAAAAACGTTTGATTTTCAGAAACAAGATGACTTTCTGCAAATCATGATAGACGCACAAGAAAGGAACAGGACACTTGATGTGTCTCAAGGCGGAGAAGAGGATGCTGTCAAATTGTTCGACATTGATTCTAAACTTACAGATGAAGCTCCACTCTCATCTAAAAGTATGCTAAATTTGATTGATACCAACTTGAATTTTCCTATGTGCTCTGGGGAAGCAAAGAGAGTTATTTCGAGTGATGTTAGAAAGTCTCAGACGCATGTGCTATGTTATATAAATATTTCAATAGAACTCGGCTGTTAGAATTTATAAAAATTACCCAAGAAATTAGTGCGTGTAACCATAAAAAGATTATGAGCATAGAGGCGATAATAAACATCACGCCGACTACAGCAAAGAACAATATCCCAGGTAGCACGCCAGAGAAACGGCTAACTTGCCACAAGCTTGTCAATCCAAGGGGCCTAGCTTAGGCCTAATGCAGTTTTGCTCCAAGGCGTTACTTAGTGCCAGAGTTTTTGTTTTTTTTATGAGTCAAAAAAAAATAATAGAAACGCCAAAAAAATCAAGCTTTTTGTTGTGCTCTGTTCCGAAGAGTTACAGCACAAATAGGGGTTGACTAAAGACACAGGGGAAATAATGTTCACACCTGTTCGTTCCTGGCATCATACATTAAATGTGTACACTGTTTTACTTTTATTGAGTTAATGTGGCAATAAAAACAATGTATTCGAAGTTTAATTTACATTCGACTGGATGAAACGGTATGGGCTTTGAGCGTTAATGAAAAAGTGAAAATTCTAGGTTACCTAAGATACTATGCTTTCAAGCAAGCTTCAGTAAGTCTCGCTCAAAAGATTTCCCCTAGTATTTCAAGTAAACAATCTGTGTGCGT
Organism: Ixodes scapularis; assembly: GCF_016920785.2. NCBI lineage: Eukaryota > Metazoa > Arthropoda > Arachnida > Ixodida > Ixodidae > Ixodes > Ixodes scapularis. The sequence continues at coordinate 38,318,142 of NW_024609835.1, read as the reverse complement.
TTACTTAGATTGGAACTTTACAATTCCCAGTTAAAGTAGATTTAAAAACACCATAAATATAACAAAAGTTTGCCTAAATTATCGCCCTGATAGTTTCAATAAGCCATTGAAAAACAAAATCATGTATTTCAGCCTGAGTTCATAAGTGTGGTTGTGTCCTGAACACCAATGAGTCTTACGTCAGAGTGACAAAATTGTGCGCGTTTGAACAAGAAATCAAGTGATTAAACGAAAAAGATATGAACAAAAACGACGCTTTTGTAATTGCTTTTAGGAAGCATAAGGATATTCTTCCCTTCACTTGCTATATGGTGAACAGTCAGGCAAATAACCCTACTTTTGCAACTAATTTTGTTTCAGCTCTTAGCGAAGAGGAGGCCCTGTCGCAATGCATGATGTTTATTTTAGCTGGCCATGGCACAACATCATCGGTTATTGCGTTCTCCCTTTACCTTCTGGCATTGAATCCAGAGGCACAAAACAAGCTCAGAAAGGAAGTTGATGTGTGCGTCAAAGAGAATGTAAGTTATTTGTACTATCTTGTTTTATTAGAAACATCTTAATTTAATTTCCAAGTCTTTGCATAAACTTGTTAGATCTGAAACAAATTATTCTGTATCAAGTCGGTTTTATATTCAAAGGTAGGGAACCCAGTGCACAAGTTGTGGATTGTGACTGGAGTGCGTTTTTATATATTCTGCTTCATGCACATTTAACTACTCTACTGTTAGCATTAAATGCATCGCATATGTATGACAACCTATATTCTCAAAATGAACTTTTAATATGATGATAGATATACTAATCTTTTGTATTTAGGGTCCAAAACCAAGCATGGATGCAATTGATAAGCTACAATATCTTCACGGGGTCGTTTCCGAAGCATTAAGGATATTTCCTCCAGCTTCCAGGTAAGCCTTTATAGTTAAAATGTATTTCTCCAAATTTTGCAACCCCGCCTTCAATAGCTAAATCCAGCAGCACCTTGAAAAATTGTTGACTTTTATTAATTTAAATGAAAATTTAATTTCCATACATTTTTCGCAATGTAGTGCGTGTGGCCGGCACTTTCTTCTTTATCTATTCTATATTACAACACATTGCAATTATTAGCAGGTTTACCTACATGCACTATATGTGTCTGAACCGTCCATACAAAATAATAATAGTTGTTATTTTTTGTTTCATATATTGTTATCATATATTCGGACGTTAACTTCGTAAATGTCAAAATATCGCCCTGTCTATGTGTCTATGATGTAAATTAGTACATTTTTGTTATAATCCAGCACTGTGCTTTCACATTTCCCGTTCAGATTGGAGAGAGAAACAACCGAAGAGTATGTACTCGGCAATACAGGAATCAAAGTGCCCAAAGGGTGTGTTGTAGCCGTGCCTGTCTGGGCGATCCACCACGATCCGCAGTACTTTCCAGATCCACATAGCTTCAAACCTGAAAGGTATGAAGACTTAAAATATGGGACTATTGAATAGTTCACACTAACACACACCGTACAATGTTTTAGTATTATTGTCTTCACAATGACAATGACGTTTCTATTTTCTGTTTGTTTGTTTTTTGTGGCCAATCTAAACACTTTTTTTAGTTGCTTTTGTTGTAAATTTGGCAGGTTCAGCAAGGAAAATGTGGATTCAATTCCGCCTTACGTTTATTTGCCATTCGGCGCCGGTCCAAGAAACTGCATTGGCGTCAGACTCGGTCTCCGTGCTGTCAAGATGGCTTTATTTCATTCTATCTGCAATGTCGAGTTTGTACGAACTGCGAAAACAAAGGTAAGTTATTTCTATACAGTCGACTTTAGACTTAACTGGTACGCTGAAACGAGCTTTTATTTCCCACGTGACGCTAGCCTGGCGAGAGTTGACGGTATTAATTGGTCACGTGGGGGCGGGCCCATTTCAAAGCACAGGAATAGGCGGGGGGAGAGAGCACAGCAGATTTCGAGCTCGGGCGGGTACCGTGTCAGATAACGAATGGACTGAAACAAAAATCAATGAAAGCAGATTCTGTACTGATTAGTCTGCTGGCATGATAAAGCATGTATATTTTTTTTACTATGTGGCACGAATTAAACTGGTGTAAGTGTGCGACTATGCACGAATCTATTCATCTGATGCAAAAAGTGAAATTAGTAAGCGCTGTACATGGCAAAAAAAAAGTCTAGGTTCACTCAGCTTTCTTGCAGAAAGCGAACCACAGACCCGGAAACAACCCATCACGCCGAGCAATGAAAGGATACCGATGAAAACGAAGTTGGAAAACCACTAAAGAGTAAAACATCTAGGGATAAAGACCGACAGTACAGTTCTTTCAGATTATTATTTCGCGTTTTCTTGGATCATCTTTACCAACCTTCTCTAAGTACATTTTCTAATGACAAAACTAAAACTTCGACAAGATCTAAAAAAGAAATGTGTATTCGGACACTAAGCAAAACATCATGCTCAATGTCCCTGCGCACTCTTTTCTCGCAATGATTCTGATCTTCCTGATGCGCTGGGATCCTTCTATTGCTCGCCTTGAATGACTGTTCTCGTACTATGCAGAAACGTGAATTCAGCCACCATTTTTGTCAATAGGCATCTGCTTAATAAACAAATGTAGGTAAAGAGATCTTATCTTTATTCGAATTTTTATGTATGAGGTGTTAACGTTTGTGCTATATGAACAATTTTTATATTAGTTTTGTAAACTTATAATAATTGTGTAATATCTTAAAAACCCTGGTCTCTTAAAGTAGTGTTCAGTGGCTATTGAGTGATACTAACGTACCACTCTAATCTCATTTGGTTAAGCTACTCTTCTCTAAAAAAAAATGTAATCCTACCCATCAACATCTGTTGCCAAATTTACAAATTTTGGAAATGAAAGACAAAAGAAAATATTATGACTCAAATAGGTCGTTCATAACAAATTAATCTATGCGTGAGCTTTATCTGTTTTTCCACAAACTGAGTTATTAGATTCAAATGAATACTTAAGAAAATCTAGTTTTCTTGTCACCGAATGGGTTCTTTTGATGATGATGACCTATACAGCGAGCTTCTAAACCGCCACCACTTTTAAACGAATATGAATCGTTGTGACACTGTTCTTTTTATTTAGGTGCCACTGGAACTCTTCAAAGGCTTCGGAGTTATCAGTTCGTCGGACATCACAGTTGGAGTGCGAAAGCGCACATCATGAACATCCTAGTCACCCGCTAAGCATTAAACCCTGAATAGTAAATTGCCAAACATGTAATTTGTAACTCAATTTTAGTAAAGACTAAGGTGCCGGCGTGCACCATAGTCGAAAATTAAGGGAACGTAAACATGTAACTGATGTGCTGATCATGGCTTTAAGAATTAAAAAAGTAAACTTTTTCTCACAAATTACATTGCTCAAAAAGTAAATCCATAAGAACACTAAGACCACATAAAAATGCGTGTTATATTCTCAAAAAGCCGTTCATCGTATTATGTATATTGACTACACGTATTGACATGTTGAATTTATAAACTGTTTTACATTGTAATATTCAAATTCTAAAATTTAAAAACCTAACATGTCTTATAGCATTTTTCAATGACCCTAAACTAGGGTTCGCAAAAAACACCCTCAAATGTGTTTGAAAATAAAATGTTGGGAAATGTGTTTGAAAATAAAATGTTGGTATACATAATAAAGGCATATCAGAATCAGAATTATATACATTTTCAAATGGTATTAAAAAATTATCAATAATACATTTGAATACCAGGTGAAAACATTCCTGGAAATAAAAATAGAAGAATGCTCGGGCAAACCTATACGAATACTGAAAGAGGGGGCTTCTGAAACATTTCGGTATGTTCTGATAAGCGGCAACGCTGGTCGGTCTCATCTGCTAGTGTATACCAAGAGTCTACAAACAAATATTGAAGATAATGAATATATAATAATATTGAAGATTGAAGAATTGAAGATAACAAGCAAAGTGAGTATGCTCTATAACAGGGGTCGGCAACCCACGGCCCGCGGGCCGCATTCGGCCCGCGGGGCAGTTTTATCCGGCCCCCGGCACGGACCTTAAAGAAGGACCCCCCCCTTTGCAGCTTACTCACAGACCCAAGCAGCACTCGGAAAACCAAGAACCACAAAAGGTGTTAGACAGGAAAATGGAGCGCTACCACGTAGCATTGTCCGGCTTCACTTCTTTTTTGCCTTTCTTTTTGTCTCCCGCAGCCACGCCCCCTCCCCCCCCCCCCCCCCCCCCCCCCCCCGTCTTTCCGACTTGCCGTCCGGCCCCCTCCGTGTCAACTTCGTGACGACTCGGCCCGCCGCTGCAAAAGTTTGCCGACCACTGCTCTATAAGATGCAACTTGAATTTTGACGATCACGTTTTTAAGTCAGAAATAGACTTCAGCAGAATTCACGGGTTCGCTTTTAGCGGCCTGCTAAACGAAACAAGCCTGTCTTTAATAAGTTTAAATAAAGTTGCGTAAAAAATAAAGGGGATCTCTTTTTTTTTTCTTTTTTTTCAGTCGCTGCCTTCATTATGTGACAAATGTCACCCCGCTGCCGTATTTTTCTCTTAAATCTTTATTCCAGAAGGCGGTACTTGAACATCAGGTTACTTTAGATCTAGCGAAAAACTATATATTTAAATTTATATTGAGCGCTACCCACTGAATGCGAAAAGGCATCATCATCGCAACCATAACCAAATTATTATTTTATATGCCTGGGAAATTTCGAATCCTTTTCGCGATGTGCTCATCGGTTAAACTGAGAGGATGCAAATTGAATTATCGAAATTATTTTATATGATGTATGGGGTATGATGGAGAGGACCGTACCAATGCAATCAAAAATCATTTTCAATTTAAGCCTCAATATTTCCAAAAAAAAATGTCTACCGTTAAAATTACATAACATATACCCGAAGAAAGCGAGAAAAAACAAACGTAGTTTTTTTTTGTAACCGCAATATTTGGAACTGTCAAACAGTTTCTTTAAAAAAACAAGCTTAGCATGTACAATCAAAGAAAGGAATTGAATACCCAGAAATATTGTTTCAACTTTTCGAAAGGCTGTTTTTAAAATTTGTTATAAACCGTTTTATTTCTTTTTCTTTTTGATTCTTGAGAGCCGCAATATTGAATTTACACGTAACTGGGTTAGAGCACTATAGCAAATCACTTCATTTCCAAACTAGAAGACTCTAGAATTAAAGGTATTAGCGCCATTAGTTATACTTTTTCCTTGGCTCTACAGTTTTTGTAGTTATGCTTAACTTATTTACATTTTGTTTGTCGCCCAGCCAAGCTCTTTCTTACTTCAACATGGCGACCATAACACGAAAACTGTGTGTACCAACGTGATTAATGCTTGCTTTCCAATCTTATGACCTAAATAAGGCTTGTCTTTCTCTGACACTTGAGTTTATTATTGCTTTTATCTTCGTACGTTCGTGGAGAACGCTGCTACCGAATGTATTTTGTACACTCTCCTGTAACAACGCTATTTGGCCACTATAAGATAACCTGAATAGACAAATGCACAAACCTCAGTACCAGTTTTTTTCTTCCTAAGTCACCTTCAGACGTCGCCATGTTGATGTACAATCCGGACTCATCTTTTAGCAGTGATATCACGACGTCACGGTGTAATGAACGGGTGTTCTTTTCTTTGTTTGCTTTAATCTAATTACAGAAACTTTCCTCCACCTACGTAAATAGGATCGCAATGTTACCCTTTCAAAGCTCGTGTCGGCAGCGCCCCTTGAGCCTCTATAATCTACAAGAATAGGAGAACTTATTTACCGTTTCAAAATAAAGAAGGGGGCATTTAGAATCAGAAATAAAATGTTTCGAACCAAGCTTAGTGTTCAGGGTAGCAAAGCCTCTGATTTCCCATTCACAGCCACCAAAGAAAACAAAAGTCAGCTTGATGTCACGTTTGAACGGCGAAGATTTCTTGACAATTGCTACCTGATACAGCGCACTTATGACAGCTTGAGAGCGCCTATGGTTCATAACATGTGACGCCGAAAAGACCCCGCCTGCATTAAAATCGCACGAATGGACTGTTGTCGACGGCGAATGTAGATTTACCTTTAGCAGCTGGCGACGCCGAAATCTGCGAAGCGCATCGGTTCAAACCAGTAAAGAGCTTTCTACACAAGTTCATTGTGAGGCGCCTGGCGCTCGACTTCAGCGAAAGTTACCAGAGATCACTTGTTTTGCGGCCTTTAATTCCACCTGGCAAATTTTACGGGAGAGTAATGTTAGGTATCCATTTAAGGGGCCTGTCACTTATTTCATACCTTGAGAACGTCGTAAGCAAATCTCCATATAACAAATATATATTTCATCTGGCAATATCATAAAATCTTGTTAATGAGTACTTTAGTTTAAAAGAAAATTAGTCGACCTAGGTTGGTCCATTAAAATATTTCTTCAGAACTTAATTTGTTTATTTATTTAAATAAAACAGGCCGAGAAAATAACAGTTTTTTTTTAATATTATCTACGTCATTAATTATAGGAGACTTCCAGTCTGTGAAGTTCGATAGTTGGTGTACGAAACCCAAACTGTAAACTTGCCACTTCATATGTTTTTCGTGATTCAGTACATTTTTAATCGTGTAGTGGACCTGCTTCTTTACTAAGCACTCATGCATTATAGTCTGTTACAATATAAAAGGAGCAGTCGAATCTCTGAGGGGGATCGGTGGCCGAGTGGACTAGCGCACACCAGCTCGGAGCACGTGGGCGAGGGCTCGCGCTGCAGAACCCAGGGATCCTGGGCTCAATCCCCACCCCTGCCCGTTTCGATCTGGATGAGCGTCGTACCGGCGAGCGGTCGTGCATCACTACTGCGTGGTGCACGATAAAGACCCCAGGCCATTGGTTGTACTGCACTGGCTATATTACTCATCTAAGGCGAGTGACTCTTCGCAAGTTTAAATAACTGACCAGCTACACGCTGTATAAATATCCCCACAACCCAATTTTTTTCGAATCTCTGACATGAGCTCGAGCCCTTCCATACCACTCGGTGCACGCGCAGCCAAAGCCGACGGCAGGCAAGAAGCGCGTGCTGGACGCGTAGCTTTTCCAGCTCTTTATTTATTTATTTATTTATTTATTTTTAGCAACTAGCGCCCGGGGTACGGCCACGGTAATCATCTCTGTGCACCAGAGCAGTTGGTGCACCGCCGAACCTGGCCGAAATTGACAATTGGACGTAAACAGACGCGTCTGGTATTCATAAAAGTGCTCGCAATTCAGGCTCGAAACCACCTCGTGGTTCTCCAAGTGACTCAGCACCATTGTGTCATTTGCTGTATTGCACAAGAAAGAAATTTGTGTCAAAAAATTAAGCAAAAATGGCATGAAACAGCAACACAATCGCGTGCACGTTGGAACCAAAACCAACAAAATTGAAGCAACCTCATGGCGGCGAGTGCACCAGCGCCCTCTACCTGACGGTCAGCCAACTACTAAAATGAAAAGGACTATACACGGAAACGGCGCCTAATGGCGCGTTCACTTTGGAAGCGGATCCGCAAACGCGAAGCGCATCCGCGCGTTCTCAACCGCAAATGGGGATCGAGCGGTTGGAGCGCGTTTTTGTCAACCGCTTCGGGACCGATTTCTCCCAACCGCTTTCACGAACCGCAAAGCGGCAACCAATCACAACGCGACACTGACGTGACGTCACCGACTTTCGAAACAAGATTGCACCTGTCGCTGGTGAGGCGTCCAAGGCGCTGTAGTCCTAGCGTTACCGCAGACCAATCAACAGAGAGACGTGATGCTTACGTCCGTCACTTGAACCGGCCACGAAAATATTTGACTCATAATCTTAACGGGCTTCGCACAGGTGATTTGGTTCGGGTAAGAGTTTGTTTATTATTCCGGGTGCCACAGCCCGAAGCTCGCTACATTGTTAGTAGAAACCCGTCGGAACCCGCCCCTGATCGACCGAAATGTCAGCTTTTGTACCCACTCAGATGGTCGCCTGAACTATTGAAAGCTTTCGACACCGTGCATGACCACCACGAAGGCCAATAGAGACGTATTGAGCCTGATTGCGTAGCGGTCGTGCATCACTACTGCGTGGTGCACGATAAAGACCCCAGGCCATTGGTTGTACTGCACTGGCTATATTTCTCATCTAAGGCGAGTGACTCTTCGCAAGTTTAAATAACTGACCAGCTACACGCTGTATAAATATCCCCACAACCCAATTTTTTTCGAATCTCTGACATGAGCTCGAGCCCTTCCATACCACTCGGTGCACGCGCAGCCAAAGCCGACGGCAGGCAAGAAGCGCGTGCTGGACGCGTAGCTTTTCCAGCTCTTTATTTATTTATTTATTTATTTATTTTTAGCAACTAGCGCCCGGGGTACGGCCACGGTAATCATCTCTGTGCACCAGAGCAGTTGGTGCACCGCCGAACCTGGCCGAAATTGACAATTGGACGTAAACAGACGCGTCTGGTATTCATAAAGGTGCTCGCAATTCAGGCTCGAAACCACCTCGTGGTTCTCCAAGTGACTCAGCACCATTGTGTCATTTGCTGTATTGCACAAGAAAGAAATTTGTGTCAAAATATTAAGCAAAAATGGCATGAAACAGCAACACAATCGCGTGCACGTTGGAACCAAAACCAACAAAATTGAAGCAACCTCATGGCGGCGAGTGCACCAGCGCCCTCTACCTGACGGTCAGCCAACTACTAAAATGAAAAGGACTATACACGGAAACGTGTATAGTATTAACTAATAGCAATGAACTCACTACGGCGGAGCGAGCAGGGTACCTGCGCTAGCTCGACCTGTAACGTTTACTACTAACAAAATAAATAAAGGGAACATACTCGAGGAATAATGTGCACGTACGAGACGATGCAAAGGTAATCCCTACGGCGTTTATTTGAGCTTAATATCAAACAAACAGCAGACTCGACTGACGTGCGAGTGACGAGAGGAGAGCCCGCCACCTAGGAAGCCACGACCGGCTAGCAGCGAACACATTCCCCCGCAACAAAGTCCATCCCACCACTATTATCTTCGAAAATGATAAAAGCGTACAACGAGGGGGGAAAACTGGCCCTCTATCCCGAAGGCAAGGTCAGCCTATCCATGCGGGGAGGGTCCACTTCGAAGAAACGGTCGAGGGTATCCTCTTGTGAGTCAGCAAGGCGCGCCTAGCTGGACTTTGCTTGTGGGCGAAGTCAAGGGAATCGAAGTCAAATTTCGCGGGTCCTTGTCTCTTTTATCGCTGCCTGAACTCGTGGTGCGTGCGTACATCCCGAAGAAAAATATTCAGAGTGCCAAATAGCTCAATTCTGGCTTTGGATCGTGGATTAAAGTGGATTTTGAATTGTAAGACGGGGTTGCCAAACGCGAGTCTCAAAAGATCACGCATGGTCGCCGAGAAACCGCCGACCGCCTCTCGCCAACCGCCAACCGCCTCTCGGTGTGCCTGAACGGGGTCGCTCGCGAATTGCATCCGCAACTGCTTCGCGAATGCAAATCCACTTCCAGTGTGAACGCGCTATAAGAGCTGCGCTCTAAAACTACACAAGGTCGTGTCGAAAGGTGTTCTGCTTTTCTGTTTAATTTCTTCTGTGCAACGCAGAACAAAATACTCAACCGTGGGCCACGGGCTCACGGCCCCTGAAAAGGGCCAGTCGACCAGTAGAAGCATCGTCTGTGGCCCCGGTCAGACAGTGTCCCACGGTGGCGACTCGCTTTCGCAGAGAAGGCTTTTGGCGCGATTGCTCCGGCACCGACGACGGAGGCTCTCCTTCGGTGTTAAACAGTTCACCGTCAGGTGTCTACGCGTCGCGTGTTGTCGCGAGGTGGCTCTACCGCTTGGCTGAAGAGGAGGCGGTATTCCATTAGGTCGGGAAGGGTGAAGACAAGGTGAGAGAGCCACGCACAAAGGGTGAACTAAAGCAAATGCTAAATGCGTTTTCCGCGCGATGAAACAGAAAAGACAGAAGTAGAAAAACACCTGCCCTCTGCGCCAGCCCTTTGCTCCGACGAGAAGAGTTTTGAGTTCCTATTTTAATTTGTCGCGTCTAAACGGCCAAACGCACATTCGCGTTAGGACGCAGTGCGTTCAGTAGCGGAAAGGCGTTGTGGTGCGTTGCGCAGCGCGTACGCGCGAAGCTTGTTTGCACAGTTGGGTTGCAACGCAGCCGACCGCAGTCAACAACCAATAGAAGCTTGCTATCGGCGCATTCGCTTAACTAATAGCAATGGACCTCGGTGAGCAACCCAAACAAGCATGGCGGCGCCCCGCGGTAGCACGGGTGTGTCGGCCGTTCTTCAGTCTTCACCAACATTACTAGAACACTCAGTTGAGAAACTCACCGTTGAAACCTGGGCCGCTGGCGTCCACTGAGGCCAAGCTAAATACGATAACAGCGCCACCCTCTAGCGACGAGTTGAAACATGAAGGTTGCCTTATATGGCTACTGCTAGAGTCACTGAATGTTCCCAGGGTACCGAAACTCCCAGGCTCGTTTTGCAAAGATGGCGGCTCAATTTTTTTTTTCGTTCTTCTTAACTGTTGTTACCTTCAGCTTTCAGAAAGCATGTTTAGGCGTAAAACAAACGGAAAGAATTTTTTTTTACTCTTATTGGAGATTAGTACAAAGTAACAGGCGCGGGATGTTTTTAATATCTTGGAGTTAACAAGGTTTTGCGGCACAATTAATATTGATTTTGTGCAACCATGTTTCACCGGTGATTTCAGGTAGCGCGTCCCGACCGGGGCGCGTCCTAATTTTGGAAGTAATTCGCAGCGCGTAGGCAGACGGGGGTTGGCATCCCATCGGTATATGTTTCGACGCTAAAATGGCCGATTAAAGCCAAAATAGAACAGTCAGAGCGGACGCTATCGAATGCGATACTCCCGAACCAACACAAGCAGCCGCACAGTTCTCCGAGTGACCGCTGCGGGAAAAATGGCGGCGTCGTGATCGCCATTAGCCCGGTTCTCGAGTACGGATCGGTGCCACTTCTTCAGGACAGGCTCTATGGCAGTTTCCCAACTGAGTGGTTCTAGTAACGGTGGTCTTCACCGAGGATCACCTCAGCTGTCGAAAGAGAAAAAACTGGAGAATTTGTTCTTCCAGTGTGTTCGCGGGTATGTGGCACGGGCGGGCAGCGAATCCACTTGGCCCCTACTTGCGCGATCCACCGCATCGATTATGCTCCTCCTTCGTCGACATCCTTACCATGAGTGGCTGCGATATCTGCTTCGCTCCTGCTTTGCTGATGGCTCCCTTGACTCCGTTGCCTCCTGGTCTGCACACGCTGCCCTCGACGACGCCGTGCTGGCCATGCTCGCTTGCTGCAAGCTGTGCTCCACAAACCAAACGAAATGAAAAACCGGACGCAGTGGACCCGTGGACTCACGTGGACCCTTCGTTCGTCGACCAGATTTGCTCACGACGGACTTTTGCGCATGCGCTGACCCTTCTGGTTTCCTGGCTTATGATTGGTCGAACGCACCGCAACGCTTCAGAAAGTTGAGCGAGTCTCTACTCGCTTGCGTCACGCCACCGAACATCGCGTCCCGGCGCGCTTCGTACAGCAAGCGACCGCTCCTTACCGCAAGGACGCCGCAACGCACTCAGACACGTTCAAACGTGAATGTCTGTATAAGCCTTGTAAGGTGCGCAACCTTTGTACATGGTCGAACCCGCTGTATCATTTACAAAAAAGGGCCTTTTTTTTTAAATGTATCTTCATTTTTGCAAATACTTTTACTTAATTAAAATAAAAATTAAGTTATTGTTACAGTTACTTCACCAAAATGTATCGAGTTACAGTTAAAATTTACCGGAAAAAGTAAGGAGTTACCGTATCGTGATACTAGACATGAGTGGGTTAAGTTTACCAGGAAGCCGCGAACCGCACATGGGCCCCCGAAGAGCCGCATCAGGCTCGCGAACCGAGGTTTGGTCACCCTGAATGCAAATACGACTCCTTCAGTACAATTTACAAAGCTCTTTTGGTGCTTTTTTGTACAACCAACTTTCCGGTGTTCAAAAAAACACCAAAAGAGCTTTGTAAATTGTGCTGAAGGAGTCGTATATTCTGTCCCACTCTCATGTGGTAGAGAGTATGTAGACCAGACTGGAAGGTGTTTGAATGATCGTTTAAGAGAGCATTTTTATAACACCCACCGAGTCGTAGCTGGACACTTGGGAATCCATTGTCGCGATTGTCGCTGTGTAGCACATTTTGAAAATTGTTCTGTAATAGGTAGGAGTCGAAACGCAATGACAAGAAAAATAATGGAAGCGGAAAGGACAGTACAGCTGAAGGACAAGTGTGTAAGTAGTCCTTCTTTAGCGATGTCGACCAAAGAGCTCCAATTTCTATCTAAATGATAGCGATGAGGGAGAGGGACGATTTGTAAAAGTGTTTCGTTTATATTTTTTTTTTCGTTTCTTTATTTTTCTTCTCTTTTACTGTTCTTTTGCCTTGTCTTTAGAATTTTCCTTGTACTTCTACTTCTACTTATCACGTTCTGAAAAGTCAACCTAGACGTTGAAGCAAAAATGAAGTAGTAGAATACACAAGAGTTGTAAGTTCAGCGCGTGTGCTTGTCTTCCTGAGTGTCTGGTGGGAGATTGGTTTTCCCTGCGCTGTCACCGTCAAGTATGGTTCACCAACTCGCCCAAGCATCTATCGTATCAAGTTACTTCTGTAGGCTGTATATGTCTCGTAGGGCCCATTAACTGTGCTTCAGCCGGCGTTCGGGTTAATCTGAGTGATGTTCACTGTAAATCTGCGATTTCCCGACTATTGAATTCAAAATACCAAGGTTTAAATATCTCAAATTCGGCTTTTTTTAACTGGAATATTGAACTAATTCGCGGTACCTTTGCAGCAGGTGGTTTATGCTAAGGGCGGCGGCAGAAGATGATCGGGCGCTCGCCAAGATGCTGAGTATTCATTTACGGAAATTACAATATTTCGCAAACCAGCGGCCCTTTGCCATTGAAAACACTAATTATTACTAAGAAGCAATCTTGACCCAAGTCACGTCACCGTAATAATTGCTGTTGCTTTGCTTAGGGAAATTACAAAGTACTCCTGGGACTGCAAGGCTTCCATTCAATCGTTATATAAATCCCGTACGTTGTCTACGTGTTATCATCTAGATATTAATGTAATGTACGTCAGACAAATTTCAGCATGCACAGCTCCCTCAGAACATCTGAGTATGCAATATTGTCCACTTAAAGTAATCTTAACAACACGATAAAAACTACCACAATCGACAAGAGCAAGTCAGTGCAAAGACCAGTACAAATGCGTTGCAGCACTGCCGGTGACCGCCCTGGATAAACGTTTCGACGTGGTGCGATAAAATTGTGATCCGAGTGTAAGGAGTACCTGAATTGTGCCTAAATCACATCCTGGCTCTCCAATAAAACCAGCAGTCCCGCAAGTGTCGTTGATCAGCTTTACGCAAAGGCTTTACAAGGTTAACAGCTGCTTCCTTACTTCAAGCTGGCTTTACTACTCTGACAAAACTAAATAAAGAAAAAAATGCCGTCACCTCTATCTCACAAAGGTGGAGATGCGCCGTACATCCACGCGTGATGAGGAGTGTTCGACGCCATAAATTCATATTTTTCTTGCACAGAAATGCCATCTAATGGTGAGATCCGCTCGTAGATTTGGAGCAACCAGCTTTCACTGGAAGATCCAGCTCAAGTTGGTCATCTTCCACTCCAAGATTTGTGGCAGCGCCTGCCCCATGTAGCGCCTCCAACCCCGCCGAACTTGATCCGTGGGATTTCAGGGAGCTTGGCGGAAGTTGACAGAAGCGCGCTACGTCATTTCCTTTAACTCGGCGGTGCGCGTGCGCGGCGAGGTCGCGAAATCGCCGGAGCAGCCGAGCCGTCAAATTGGATCTGTTCGGATGCGTCGGTTGTTTACACACGATTGTGACACTCGAACGCCTCGCGTAGGTCAAAGATGCAAAGCAGGGACTGGAGCGTTGAAAAACGCAAGCGCTGACATCTGTGATCGTGAGAGGGAGAAGGGAGAAGGGTAAACAGGACAGGTAGCGCCTGTCCTGTTTACTTCTTGTCCTTGTTCCTGTTGCGCTATTTTATATGTTTTACTAGGGAGAAGGACGAAAAGAACAACAGAAAATCCGAAGGAGGCCGACGCAAGGTTAGGCCAGCTCATATGGCCGCCACTGATTGTTTACCTTTTTACACTGCATGCCGCAGCGTTTTCTCGAGCAATAGAGCAAGAACAGAAAGCGCAACGACCGTGCAAGTGAGGGTTTATCTTTCTGTGTTCATTAAAGTCTTACCAGCAATATGAACTCAACCGATGCCGATCACTGTGCGTGCCCCGCCGCTTCGAGGTGGCCCAAATGTATCTGATGGTAGCGAACGCGAACGTCTTCCTCGTTATTTGCGACACGTACGGACTCGGTGGTACGGATATTTTCGCCCGGCCTGTGTCGCGCGTTATTTCTGCAGGTAAAGTGACAGTGGTGACTGGTCATCGGAAGGCTCAGCCGGCTGAGGCGTTGGTTGGCTTGTCAAGTTCGGCCGTCTCAGGAGAATAGCGGGATCGCTCCAAAAATACGAATCCATCTTCCGCTTTTCGATTTGGAGCTGGTCCCACTGAAAGGAGTTTTGCCTCCCTCGCGGATTTTGAAAAGCGCTCAGGATCTACCAGTGGAATTTATCATAATGCTCACTCCCCGCGCCCTCCCCCTTTTAACCAAGAAAAACATTTCACCCCCAAATTTTTTTCAAGATTAAAAACATCTGTGAAATTGTTGTGGATTATAGGATGACCACAAAGCCGCTTAATTTCTTAATGTGAGATATTTTTATTTACACTTTGTACGCCTAACGGAAGAAGTTCACCAGGCAGGTAATAATGCTGCACCTGCTCCTGCCCCCGTGACCTTCCTGATTCACCAGCATTCATGGCCGCCTTAAACCATTTAATGAAATAAAGCAAGTTTCGTCTTTAGTTGTTTCTCGGAGTCCTGTTTCTGGTTGTTGTTTCTCGGCGAATTACTAGTGAAACATACCTTGTAGTTACATACATATAATATTTACTTAGCACTATGCAAATGTGTACATGTAAATTATTTTATCTGAAAGCGTATTTACAGCCTAATCGCTCAAGTGCGTTTGGCGACACAGAGTATTCGAAGCCTCATACACGAGAAGGGTGGCTTCTAATCGAGTCTTCTTTAAAGTAAAACGACATATAACACAGGTTCCAGAATTTTGTTTTTTTTATTGGCAGCCTAATGACATCTTCTTATTTGCATAAACTATTATAAAGTATTTCTTCCCACTTACTCACATTAGACTGCGGAGAGAGGAAAATCCCAGACGTAACTGTGGTATCTGAAAGCTGTGTGCCATTGGGTTGTCTTAATATCAAAATTGAAATTTGAATTATTCGCAGCATTTGGCCTGTTAACACCTAATAATATATGAAAAAGAAATTGCTGTCACGCTAACTTGTTTTGTGTGCCTTAACCAAGGCAACGACAAGTGCCCCACTAATAGTGAAGAAATCTGATATCATTTCCCGGCACTGTTATATTTTCTTAAAATTTGCGTTCAAATTATCAAAATTTTGTAAAATACATCAACACTTTGGGGCATCTCAAGCAACATGCCCGATCATTATAAACAATTCATTTTTAGTAGCTGCTTCACTATAACACTACACAAGATATGCCTACGCGGCTACGCCTAGAGCCATACCCTTTCTTGACGTCGGAGGTTTAAGAGTTTCGACCAAAATACATTGTGCCATGTGCAGCAGTCTTGTATGAAGTAAGATTTCCTTCACCTCAGCCGAAGTTTTAGGAGGCCCCGGTGCCGTGCCAACACTGGTAGGAATGCCTTAGTTCTGGTATGGTGCCTGGATCGCGTCTTCGACTGGTGTGTTTAGCGTCCTATCCCGCCCATACATCAAAAGTGGTCCCCAAGTGGCAAGAAATGACGTCACAGAAGCCGGAGTGTCATGCTGTAGCGTGTCGCGATCCTGGCGGTTCGCCGTAGAAATGCTGGCGAAAAGCACGAGCGAACGCGAGTGTCGCTGTCGTCACGGCTTCCCAGGCGTCCCAACTTCCGGCTGCACTAGCTTCCGTGAACTGTCACAGTGGAGAGCGACCTGCAGCAGAACAGGCGTCTGCTATATGTACCACAACTGTTCGGGCGCCGCCAGGTTCGCGACCGGCGACAGCATGACACTTTTATGACGTCATCAGGCGGAAATTGAGGGACCACTTTTTTGGCCGCGGTGAACACACCAGTCGGAGACGCGTTCCAGGCACCATAGTTGTGAAGCCACCACTGGGGGTAAAGATGGCGATGATCAGCTATTTCTCAGTTACAGAATGGGTGCTGGTTGTAGTAGCCGCTGGAGGTTTACTGTATATGCGAGGGTTGTTGCATTCCAACTTCACTTTAGCAGACATAGCAAAGAGGTACTTGTAGCTGAATAAGAAATACCTTACATATTTTAGGATAATGCACACTGTTATCGGTTACGAAAATAAGTCTAGGCTCAAGCATCTCCCACTGTCTAGCAACGTATTTTTTATATATTTTCTCTGGTGGGTCACTTATATATAAATCCGTACGTTCCTGCAACATTATAAACTAAAAGATATAAATAAACTATAGGTTAATAAATATCTTGCACGTTCTTGTGGCTGTCAATAGGTAGTTTTTATAGTAGAAAAAAATTGTCTAGACAGAATGCTTCCGAGACATTTTCAATCGTCCACATATCAGCTTCCTTGTCTATAATATACCCATAGTTGGGATTCAGACCTGAATCCATAGAAAATATAAAAAGAATAGATTATCTTAATGAAGATGTGAAAAGGTTCTTCAGACTCTTTTCCTGGTAATGCGAGAATAAACTGAGGGAGAGGATGAGACGAGAGCGCGCGGGACGTAAGAACATCGAGCTCTAGTTGGGAATCAGTGAGGAGACATTCTGGGAGCCGCTGGTTTCCCTCCCCCGATGAAGGCGTAAGCCGCGGACGTTCCGGCCGGAGCCGTCTGGCTTCGACCCGCTCGCTCCATATCGTATGGAGAGAGTACGCCACCCTGCTGGCCTACTCTCGCGCACTCCTCAGCGGGTCTCCCGTTTTCGGGGGACCAGCGAGATCGCGCGGGACAGCCGGGCGTTTCCCTCCTCCCAGTGGACGGCCGTCTGGTCGAGGAGTCCAGCATTGGACTCCGGGTGACGGGTCGAGTCACGATGACAGCTGTCTCACTGGCCATGACTCCACGCTTTGCGTTTTCCCTGGCTCTGACAGTCGCCGTCCCCTCCTCCGAGTGGACGTCCGTGTGCCGAGAGCTCTGGCCAAAAGTCCTGCGACGACGGGTAGCGGCGTGAGCTCGGCCCACCGGCGATGACTCCGCTCGCGATCCCTTTTGGCTCTCAGGTCGGCGGGCGCCGTGGGCACCCTGTGCCCACGGCTCGCTTGACCGCAGTTTCTTGATGGGGGCTCCTGTTTCCCAATAAACGCTGTAGGATACAGGGATCATCGATGTTGGCATGGTGTTGGCGAACCCGGCGCAGCGACCGCCCTCGCTGGTAGCCGTCGGCCGGGCGGTGGGACGGGCATCGGCTTCCCCTTTGAGCACCGTTTCCCGGACGTAAAGGTACGTAATCTTCCCACAATATGGCCCCCAACGTGGGGCCATGGCACCTATCCTTATTGTGGCACTGCTCCGCCGCGCCATGCCAAGATGGCGGCGCCTCCTCGGGGAGGCCGACTCCCTTTGTGAGCCGCCATAATGGGAATCCCATCGGTGCCCGGATTTTGGAACCACATCTAAGAGCCAGCTCGGAAGCCTGAGTGAGTCATGATTTGTTCATTTTCTATTCATGTCTTGCCACAGGAGACGCTTTGACAACGAATTCTGGAAGCTAGAATTTTTTTCCCTTAGCCTCTGGTGATGGGCTTCGCTAGCAAGAATCACCCCACTGCATGACAGTTGCCGACTCCGCTGCCAACCCTATCCTAGTTAAAGGACATCCGCATCCGGCGGCGTCCTCAAAGCCTTTGCATCATGGAAATTGCGTTGGAATGAGGACCCTTGTGGGCCTTACGATGAATGTTGTTAGCAGCTACGAGTTTCTTACAGGTCAGTGGTGCTGGGACAGCCTGGTTTTGTAAATATGCGCGTTTCTTTGGCACTGAGTTGTCCGACTATCAGGGCGAGTCAAGCGATGTGTCTGCCAGTAACGTCGCCAAGTGGCTCGTAATGCAACCAAAAAGCTCCAGAAGCCGCAGGCCTCGTATCCTCCGGCGTTCAGAGGCAGTTTTCATACAGTGGTCGCGCGCGCTGTACGACCACTTGTAGTGTGGTTGGCGCGAGGGTTTTCTTCGGTATAGATTTGTGTTGCTGACACCTCTGAGCTTCTGCTGATTTCCGAGATTAGCGCATTGTGTTATAAGAGCGGCACAACGCAATAGAGACAGAGCGGCCTTTTAACGGCCTCGTTCCGTGAGCTTTCCTGGGGATGCGTGCAACTCGAAGGCTCTACAGAGTAAGTTGTTTTCGCAGTCCATGGCCCGGCATTTGATGCAGCCACCGCTGGCAGCAAAGAGTCGCCGGCTCAGATTCCGGCGACAAGTGGCACCACGTGGTTTGCCTTCCAACTAGAGCCTCCCACCCTGTGGTTGGCCGGTAAATGTACGCAAGCAGCCCAATCCAGATACTATAAGGACCAGGCCAAGACCTGTTCTCACAAACCGTTGCTTCCCTTCGGTGGCAGTGTATCAACCGAGAACAATAAGCTCTCCCTTCGACCTCGCCGTACAACGGGTAGGTAGAGGGCTAAGAGATGCCTGCAGTATGCTGCGTGGGCATCTTCTTTCCGTCATTCAAGAAGACGTTCATGCCCCCCTGTTCCCTACCCTCCCCCACTACGTGCGACGGCGGGGGTCACGCTGAGCGGCTGGGCGGGGCCTGCCGGATGTGCGTCATCGCTGACGCTGCCAGCAGTTTGCGCACCCGACGGCGGCCAGGAGCAGCGGAAGGGGTAGGCTGACTTACGGTCGAGTCCAAGATGGGCGTCGCTGTCCTTCTGTCGTCGGACGTCACCGAAGCGCCCAGCTGAACCATAGCTTCCTGATGCAGACCTGGTCACGAACGTCACCTGATGCCGGCCCCGAGGTGCGCCTTCGAGTTCAATTCCCGCGTTCTCCTTGCTAGTAGTCTCCTGCAAAAATATTTGAAGTTGTGTGGATATTTACACGTCGTGTAGCTGGTCAGCAAACAAAACGCTCCTGCTCCCATCTTGAGAGTGACAACATGCAGACTTCTACTCGCGTCACCGCGTCCGCTTCGACGGCGGTCGGCCCACGATGGATCGACGACAGGGCAGAGTGAGTCGAGCAACACTGCCGAGCATCCACCTCTATATGTCAGTGGTGCTCGGTACAGTGAAATAGATTCCTGTCTGATCCTTCAATCCTCCGACATCAAGGAACTTTTCTCGGCTTGGTCCTACGGCATCCGGAGTGCATCGCCCAACCAGTGCGTCATGAACTCTGGTACGTTGAATATTCACTGCTGTGGTACACTCCCGGGTGTACCACCGCAGCCGAGCTGCGACCGCTGAGGTCGCTTCTCGATGAGTACGCGTCACATCGCCGTGAGATGCGCCCGTATCGGCGCCCAGTTAGATCTGCGGGGTGCATATAGTCGTCATTGTTGCGGTGTTGTTGGAGGATAACTTCAAAATAACGGGGTGGTGATTCTTTCTATACAACACGTTTAAAAAGAGCCGACATTGAGGGCCAGTCGCTGTGCCAAAGACCCAAACACAGTTGACGGAGCTACTCGTGTTTTCGCAAAACATCTCTGTGAGCTCGACGGCTTTTTGACACTCTTGGAGTCCACGCAAAAATCGTCACGCCATCCGCGTGCGCTAAAATACACCCATCTGTAGCTTCTAACTTAAACCTACGAATGAAATCACTCTGATAATACTTAGACGAGACGGCAAAAAAATGCAAAAAAGCAAAGGCGACAGTGAACAGCCTTGGCGCACCTTGAAAAAGGCGAATACGCTCGCTTACACACTTGTTTACAACAAGACTAGTTGCACAGTCTTGGTAGGCCATGCGTACACCGTCCCACAAAAAAAGACCCCAGGTTTAACAAGCTCTCTTATAGAAAAACGAATTTCGTGTAACACACGGTCGAACGTTGTTTTTCTAAGTCGGCCTGCAACATAGCGACTCTTCAAACAAAAGAGTCACAACGCACCAGAATGCTCGGGGTGACATGCAAATCTGTTACAATGCTCCTCTCTCTTAGTCCACACGTCTGCTGTAGGAGGAGGATAATGTTTATAACACTCTGCAAAGTTTCCGCTAAAACTTTCATTGGTATCTTATAGTCTACGTTAAGTTAGTCTGTTTAGACGGTACCACACAACAAAACAAAGTTTTGAGAGTTCCTCACTTTTTGGTATAAAATAGTACACAAAAAGACGCAGGTAAAGCTTTCAGTCTTTATTCTCTACTGAATACGAAATGCAAAAAAGAAGCAAGTTCGTCCTTAAACGCTTTGTAAAACTGAGCACCCAAACCGCCCGGTCCTAGAGCTCTTCCAAGCTTCAAATTGTCAATCGCATTTTCAAAGCCCGATAATGTGATAGGCTGTTCTAACCTTTTTTTTAAATCTCCTGCATATTGTGGCAATCAAGGCCACTTACCCCTCTGGAAACCTTTTGGAGCGCATGGTAACTGAAATGTTCTCTATAATATTCTACGAAACCGCGTTCGATGATTCCTTTATCGCGCTACCGTACCCCCTGATACACAATCTCACTGACCTCAGTCTTACTCACGTTTTGTTCTTCTTGCCTCTATGGCCCTTTATGTAAATATCTCTCTGGGCGATAACCGCTTCCAGTAACAATAACCTCAAGGCTCTCTTTTATACTGATTATTTCGTCAGAAAACGAACCGGGGGAAGTGCATTCCTCCTTCATCAGGTGCGTTTAAACCGTTCCCCTCTGTCTTTTATTCGTGCTTCAAAAAAAGAACGAGATGTTCAAAAACTATCATCTTAGTTTCGCGTTTAAAAAATTCTCATTTTATTCCGGACGCTTCCCTATTAGCTCTTGCCAAATCATCAAGATGTCGGCGAACCCTGTTTTTAAACCATTATTCATTAAGAAGCTCCGCATTATATTTTCATAAATCTCAAACAAGCATCCTCGGCGTTTTTTTTTCTTAAAGGAAGAAAGCGTAAAGGATACAGGAGCATGATCACTAATGGACACGTGATCAACCTCACACTTCTTGCATCCATTGACAAGGTCGAAGTGAAAGTATGCTCTATCCAAGCGCGCGTTGCTTGCACCTTTAAAATGCGCGCACTGTACACCTCGTCCCCTTGACGTGCATAGTGCAACATTCTCTAACTCACTGCATCATATTATTAAGACAACTCGCTGCTAGAGGCTTTATATCGCGCCCCATTTGCTTTGTACAAAAACGTGCACAAAAGCAATTAATATCATCCAAAAAAAATAACAAGTCGACCAGTTTCAATGTACTTTTCGATGTCTCAAAAATTATTAAACTTTTCTCTACTTTAGTATTAGCGTTCAGGGGTTTCCCTAGGAATTGAAATTAGGGGGGTCTATATTTTTAGGGGGGGGGGGGACCGGGTTAGGGGGGTAATTGAGAATAGAGGAGTCGTTGCGAATTAAGGGGGTGCCTTAAAAAAACAAGGGTTTGTACACCCCCCCCCCCCCCTTAGCGGGTATGTAGGGAAACCACTGGGGGCGTTTATACCCATCAACCCGCCTCGCAGACGGCAATATCGCCCATACTTTGTTTCACCTTTAAGTCCAGAGGCAGCTGACGCCTCGAGCTGATGGAACCATTTATACAACATCAAAGAGCACAGTCATGGCGTTCGTCATGTTTCTTCACGTGTTCTATCATCTACTTAATGTATATAATTTACTTATTATATATAATTTATTACATTTATATCATGTGTATAGACGTTTTCTGTTTTCTGTCGCTTTCAGTCGCGTGGGTTCCGTATGTGGTATGCGGAACGAAAAAAATATTAAAACATCTAACCTGGAATATGCGGGAAAATATAGCTGAGGCAAAACAAGAATGTGTGACAATCGCACATTTTTCGTACACACCTTCCAGTGGCGTGAAAGATTTAAACGATGTTTTACCGCATACCGGAAGTGAAGGCATTCAAGATGGCTGCGCCCTTGTGGAAAAGTTGTATAGGGCGCTTCTTTTAGGCTTTTGCATCGTTTTTTTTTTTTTTTTTTTTTCTTTTAATCCGGTAAGACTACAATATTGAAGTACATTCACGTAAGTTATACAGCCAGGGGGACAATATATTGGGGGCTCATCGTCGCGAGCTAATTTTTTGAGGATTGATACGTAGCGAAGATAAATACATTGTTCAAATTTACGTCAACGAAAATCAATAAATCAGTAAAAATTTAGAAAGAATCGCAGCACATGGAAAAAGCGGTGGTGCGCCAAGGTTAACACTCGTGCAAAAGGCTCAAGGCTGGCGATGCACAAACGCAGATGATAATTTTATAAACTGCGTCCGTCATGCCAAATCATCAAACATCAACGCATACCGAGCAGCATCTTCTCACATGGCGGATGCATTATCCGTTTTTTACGGATTCGTCTTTTTTTTAAGATGGCATTTGCGCGTCGACAGGGAACTATTTGAGGACAACTCAGTCCCCAGCCAAAGTCGGGATATCAAATGTAGAGCACTAGAGCCCATCTTGGTACTGTGCTAAGTACTCCAAAGTGAATACTTTTGAAACAAAAAAGGTAGCAAAGTGGGGATGGTTCCGTTGTTTATACGCATTCGTTCTTCTCCTGAAATTTAATCACCCGCACATCATCCAGGAACTTTTTGAGGTCGGCCGAAAACTTAACTGGTGATGAAATACAAAATTCAGGGCCCTCGACAAGAAGCTGCTACTATGAGAAACACTCTAAAATGAGCCGTATTTGCGGGAATTCGTCTCAAATTGGACATGGTTCGACTTTTTTCAGGCGTTCGTTAGTCATTTCAAATTTGGGCACCCGCGCCTCGTCAGGGAACTTTTTGAGGACAACCCAGTTCCCAGCTAAACGCGGACTAGAAAATGTAGCTCACTGTAGCTCATCCTGGTACTATGACAAATACTCAAAAACGAATTCTTTTTAGAAAAAAAATAAAAAAACACCTCTAACTGGGGATGGTTCGACTGTTTTAGCCATTATTTGTTCATTATTTGAAATTTGGCCGCACGTGCCTCGCCGGGGGACTTTTTAAGGACAACCCAGCTACCAGCTACAGGCGAAGTATAAAATCCAGAGCCCTCGAGCCCGTCATAGTACTGTGGTAAATGCTCGAAAACATATTCTTTTTGAGAAAACTGGTCTCAAAGTGGGTGTGATGATGTGACTCAGTGTGCAAATAAAGAAGTGCAAGTCAACCATGGATCGGCTCAGAGGGACAAGGAAGATGACGAAGAAGAGAAAAGATTGGTAGCGCGTGCACGGAGGGCGTGAAAAGGACTGGCCGGGAGAACGTGCTGGGTCGGAACGACACCATCGGCCAGGGAATCAGCGGCCTCCTACTGCCTGACCAGCAGCCTGTTCCAGCGAGGGCAGCGCATAGAAGCCTACGCTGCCCGGCTTCCTACTGCGCGAGCACTAGTTACGGTGACTCTTGGGTCATCGACGGAAGCCAACGGCTCCCGCCCCTGACTGCCTACCACAACCGTGGGCCGACAACGACAGCTCCAGACTCAGGACCCGCTGCTGCGCATGGTGACTCAAAGACATGGTACTGTTACGTTTTTCCTGTCTTCCATTTTTTTTAACTAAGTTTTCTTTTTGAGTATAAGCATATAAACTCTTTGATTTCTTTTGTAAATACATATTTCAAGAAAAACGAAGGACATTGTATCTTATCAATTATTAACCCCAAAGAACCTCGCAACAGTGGGGATGGTTCGGCAATTTTGACGCATTCGTCCATCATTTAAATTTGGGCGCCCACGCGTCGCCGGGGAACTTTACGAGGACAAACCCTGTTCCCAGCTGAAAACAGGATTGAAAATTTAGGGCCCTCCAGCATCCTGGTACTTTGGAAAGTACTACAAATTAAATTCTTTTGAGAAAACCGGTCCCAAGGTGGGAATCACTCGGCTAATTTTAGGCATTGGTTCATCATTTGAATTTTGGGCACTCGCGCCTCGCCAAGGAACTTTTTGGGGACAACTCAGTTCCCAACTAAATACAGAATATGAATTTTCGAGCGCTTGAACCCGTCTTGGTACTATTGTGAGTACTCGAAAACAAGTACTTCTTGAGAAACCTGGTCTCAAAACGGTCTCAAAGCCTCACCAGGGAACTATTTAAGAACGCCTTAGTTCCAAGCTAAAGAGCAATATAAAGCTTACAGACCTCGAGCCTATCCTGGTACCAAAGAAAATACTCAAAAATTAATTTTTTTTTTAGAAAACTCGTCTCGAATTAAGGATGGTTCGGCGGTTTTTATGCATTTGTTCATCTTTCGAAATTTGAGCACACGCGCCTCGCCAGGGAACGTTTTGAGGACAATTAGCCCACTTCACAGCTATAGGCAGAATATAAAATTCAGAGGCCTCGAACCCATCCTGGTACCATGGAAAATACTCAGAAACGAATACTCTTTGGGAAAACCGGTTCCGAATTGGGGATGGTTCGGCTGTTTATACACATTCGTTCATCTTTCGAAAGTTGGGCACTCGCGCATCATCCAGAAACGTTTTGAGATCGGCCAAGAACTTAACTGGCCATGAAATACAAAATTAAGAGACCTCGACAATAAGCTGCTACTATGGCAAATACTCCAAAATGATTCGTATTTGTGTAATCTTGTCTCGAAGTGGACATGGTTCGACAATTTTCGGGCATTTGTGCATCATTTTGAATTCTGGCAACCGTGCTTCATCCAACAACTTTTTAAGATCAGCTGAGTTCCTAACTGTTGACGAATTATACAATTGAGAGCTCTTCGCTACAAGCTGCCTCTATGGCAAATCCTCAAAATTGAGACATCTCTGAGAAAGCTTGTCTTAAAGTGGATATGGTTCGACTGTTTTTAGGGGTTCGTTCATCATTTCAAATTCTGGCGCCCTTCCCTCATCCATGAACTTTTTTGAGATCGGCCGAATCTCAACTGGTAACAAAATGCAAACCTTAGGGCCGACGAATACAAGCCTATGCTATTTCAAAATATTGGGCTTCATTCCTCTTTGAAGAACGTGATACAAAGAAGGGTATTTCAATAAGCTCTTTTCCAGATTTTTTTAATAATTTTTTGCCGTTTGTCTTTAGGGCGATTGGGATTATTAATTTATATATTTAGTACGTGCCTGAATATTACTTTTGATACCGGAATGTTCACAAGAACGATCAACCCCTTATAAATCGTTTATTCGCCTCAGTGCTTTCATTCCTAACAAGGAAAACATCACTGTTATAATCACATTAAAAAACTAACGAGTGAAAATAATTTGCAAAGCTTTTTATAATTTTATATCGTTATAAATACAGTTGTTTTTCTTTCTAGCTTATTTATGGCAGAACAATGGAAATGAACGGAAACGTCTAAACCAGAACGGAACCACCGGATTTGACAAATTGGTCTCAGGAACCCTAGAAAATAATTTTGAAAACAACAAAATGTACATAGCACATTATCAGTTATTGTGGTTTACTGTAGTCAAATGGCGAATCTTGTGGGTTTTTTTTTTTTTTTTAATTGTGCTCGTTTGAACTTTGTTGTTTCTTAAACATGGTGTCCGATCTCTGAAACATATTTTTCTACAGATGTAATACACATCTTAGATACTACAGACTTTGCAGTAATATTGGGAAGGGACCCTATTAAATTTTGTTTTTAATTTATACGATCATTACGATGTGTTTATACCCAGGAATAAAGTGTACACTTAGATTAACTTGGATACTATCCGTAGTGTTAATACATCAAAAGGCTTATTCGACTCATGAACCTGAAGGTTTCACGTCATCCTCTTGCAATTTTGGCAAAAGAATAGCGGTATGTGATAGAATAGAGAAGTAGCATGTCAAATTGCTCAAATCGTAACGTTTCGGCGTTGTAGCCATATTTGTATATGAAATACAAGGGGCTTCTAAGGGAGCGCTGCCGTAACCCGCCAGGAGATGTCGCAAGCATACCATGGCACAAATTTCTGCCTTTAGGACGTCCGTCAGTCGAGAGCTCTGGCCCAAACTCCTACGACGACAGGAAGCTCGGCCCACCGGCGATGACTCCGCTCGCGATCCCTTCTTTTGGCTCTCAGGTCGGCGGGCTCTGCGGGCCCCCAGTGTTCACGGCTGCCTTGACCACAGCTTCTTGTTGGGAACCCCTAGCTGTTTCCCAATAAACGCTGTTAGATACCGGGATCATCGTTGTTGGCATGGCGTTGGCGAACCCGGCGCGTCGACCACCCTCGCTGGTAGCCGTCGGCCGTGACGTTGCACGGGAATCGGGTTCCCCTTTGAGCACCGGTCCCCGGATGTAAAGGTATGTAAAATATCCACCACACAAAGCTAGCTGCCTTTCTTTCCACTGCACTATTTGAACGAGTTCGAACGCGAACGCCAGCCGCCGGCCGCCGGAGTTTCACGTTCTAACGCGTTCAACGAGTGCAGTGGAGAAAAATTGATAAACACACAATGCATTTCGCCAGCAATAAGCCCCTGGTGGCTTTACCCCCCCCCCCCCCCCCCCCCCGCTTCCCCATGCACCGAGCCTACAGTAACGGTAGAAAAAGACGCATTTACTTTGCAACTAAGATTGTGGTTTAACTGTAAGTAGGAGTAGCTTGTTGGACTTTTGAAATATATTCTGTCAAGACTGCAACCGATTTTGCGCAAGGTCTCTAATCTAGAACTGATACGAGAACCACTCAACTTGTTTTCGGTCCCACTTATCATTGGAGATTGTAAATAACGTCAATGATGTTTTTGTGCATTATCTTAGATAGATAAGAATCCCTCCAGGGGACTCACATTAATGGCGTCTCGTGACAAAGCGAATTGTGCCATAGAGGTACAAGGTTTACAAAAACAAATGTAGCGTTCAAAACAGCTCGTGCATGATGCAAAACATCGTTGAAATGTACTAGAGACCAGGGTCACCTAGGCGATGAATACTTTTTGCCATCTTTAACAAGGACTCCTTATCCAGAAAATAAATTATAGAAAGAGAATGTAATCGTAATTGGACGTACGACATTCAATATCACTTCAGGTATTGTTCTTTGCATTCCGCATATTTTTTCTATGGCTATAAACAAAACGAGCAATTGCGTACTTTATATTCGTGAATTCGTAGAGCGAAATATTTTCTTCGCATTTAAATTCCTCTAGGTTCATTAGGCTCATGCACTTCAGCTCCTACTTTTTTCAACCTGCTTTTCGAACTGTTCCTTGGGTTCACAGAAGACCTGCTAGTGTGAAATCTGCTTTTGAATGGTCTAAGGTGCGTTAAAGAGTAGGCCTAGGCTCCTTTTTTCTCTTAATTCAGAAGCTTTTTCCTACCTTGTCTGGCAGTGCAGCAAAAGCGTACGGATTGCAAATATGACAAAGTTCAATTTCCAGTCAAAACGCCCCGTGGGGCATCCGACCACGCTGGGGTTAGTTGGAGTCACACCCACTGTTGCACTCCAATAAATAATTTTCAAATTTGAATTGTTTACCAAAATTATTACGCGCACCTTGTATTTTAGCGAGCACTTTAGTAATCTGAAGGGAAAAGAATTACAGGAATTGCGGCCTTTCCCAACAGGGATTCTTTATTGTCAAAAACCATATGACTACTTATAATGGCTGTTTGGCTCACATTAACGTTTCTAAATTGAGTTATGTTAAGAAACGGCTTTCAGGAGGTGACTCTGTTTCACGCTCTTAAAGGGCACCTCCGCTCAACTACGAAAATTACGGGATAATTAATTAATTCCCATTAAAAACGCCCTAATAAAAGGCACCACGTAATTTGATTTGCGAAAAATGGGATAGTTATTGTTAAATATTACATTAAAGATAAGCATAAATCGAAAGCGGAACTTCCGTCTGGCAGCATCGGCCTCGAGACGCCTTAAAACATTCGTATCACGTGGTACGAGATGCCACGTCATCCTCGGCGCACGACGGGCGGGTGTGTCACGCCTCTACCACATTATTCACCAATTTTTTGTGTCTACGACATTTTGCGACGTCTGCATAAATGCGGCATCAGTCTGCGCACGTAGTGTGAACGAAACTTAGACAGGCAATAATCACGAACGGCGAGACGACGACAGCTGATATCGGAAACCGCGGGTCGGCCGGACGACTCCGAAGATGCGTGCTGCGCAGCGGTGTTAGCCCAATCACGTGGATACCGCTGAGCGCCGAGAGGAAACGTTGCTGACGTCACCGGTTACACTTGCCTGAGAAGTGAAAACAAACAAGGACGGGTAATGGTGGTGTCCTTTAGCTCAATGTTGGCTCCGCCAGCGCCGTAGCTTCGACTATACGCTGTTGGTTGCGCCGGAAGTCGCCCGCTAGTGTCAGCCGATTTCGGCAACATGGCGCGTTGTAAAGTTTGCCGGTCCGTTTAACAAACATTTAGACAGAACTAGGTAGTAATATTTGAAGTGTGGCCTTCCTAGGTTATACTAAAGAGGGCTGTGTTTTTTCTTCAAAAACAAAAATGAAGCAGAGTTGCTCTTTAAGAAACGAGATGCTGGCGTTACCTGTACCTAGTTACTGAAAAAAGTGCTCAGATACAAGTTACGCGTTTCTTGTAACACGTAATGTACAAGTTATTAGTACTTTGAAATGGGATTATAGTCGCAAGAGTTTTTCTATGGTTGAACACTGTTGGCAAGAGATTATTGTGTGAATCATAAGAAATGACTCCTTTTTTCAGCTCTTTATTTTTTATTTAAATAAATAAATCCATTTTTTTTTGTACAAATATAGTTAACGCAGACATCTCTCAGACCAACGTATAAAGGCATTCTGAAGGTATATAAAGCCTCCGTTGCCTCTATTACTAGCTACTCCACACTGACCTCGCTGAAATTGCCTACACGTGTCATTATGCTCTTTTTCACTTCCTCACTCTGGCACGAGGCATCACAATCTTCGATATCAGTTTGTCTTGTATCACGAGGCGTCATAATCTTAGATGCCACGTCGTCTGAACAAATAGAAAATCTCTTGCCAGATAAGATTTCGTAACTCGGAATTTCCATATAAGCGGGCTCGAGTACGGTCGACGCAATGTCACAACACCCTCAGTTGTGCAGCAGCCATCCGGAGCAATGATGCAAGTGTTCAGCTATTTTTCGATTCCAGAATGGGTGCCATTAATTTTGGCCGCTGGATTTTTGTTGTACCTGTGAGTGTTGTTTTATATTTATCTTCATTTTAAAAAAAATGTCAAAAACATATATTTTTACCTCAATGAAAAACTGCCTCGCAAATTTATGTATGTGCCTACTGTTATTGATTACGAGGATTGCTGTCGTTTTATGTTTCATTTGGTATAACTTTTTATAAAAATGTATATTTTATATATTTGATTATATAAAGATATTTTTCCTAGAAAAATACCAGTGAAGTTTATCATCATGACCGAAAAATAGTTGTCGGTCATCACAATTTACAACATGAAATCCTTAAAAGTGATGATGTTCTCGGGTCGGTGGTTTTTACTGCAATTTATGTTTTTAATGTCCACCCTTAATAAAAATTGATAATAACCATAAAACATTTTTTGCACACGATCCACTGTATAGTTTAAAGGAAATATTAAGTAATGGTGCAGTTGCTTTTGGTCTGTCAATGGTACAATATTTTCCAGTGCGAAAGCATTAATTATATCATGTAACAAAACGAACGGCGTCTGTAACAAAAAAAAACACGAAAGAAAAGCCCATTTCCTCATTATCTGAGCAAGACGTCTCCTAGATAGCCATTGGCGGCCTCTTCACGAGAGCCCGCGCTCGGCCGCCGGCCGCAACCTCGGCAGTAGCGAAACGTGGCCGTCCACGCTAATACACCGCAGACGAATTACGGGAGTGGAAGAAAAACATTCATGCTTTCGGATTCACAACTCATGAGAAGTGCTTAGGTGTCCTCAGATTTTTTTTTTTTCGTGTACACTTTAAGAGATGCCTGCCCATCTACTTACCTGCAAAACACTCAAAGAGCCAATCTCTGGGATCTACGAAATCAGCTAAGCGAATGATGACGCGCAATATTTGTTTCAACCTCAAAATTAAGTCTGCACTGTGGCATTTCGCAATGCAAGCATGACGCTTTACATTGCGTAATGCCACGGCGCAGAGTTCATTTTGAGGTAGCTGAGTTGGTTGTTGATTTCCTCTTTGAGTGCTTTGCAGGTAAGTAGAAGCGCAGGAATTTCTCAGAGTGCAGGTAACTACCCCGAATGCCGTCCAAGTAACATAAAACATTTAATTCGCTATTCCATCAAGATAGTTGACTAAACTAGCGATGCATTGCTCTCGTAACAAACATTACTTAGCCCAAGAGAATGTTTCCACAAAAATATTCACAACGTAAACAAGTTCATGTCTCTTTAGTCCTGAAGAGTGCCAGCGAGGTAACTTGCCTTATAAGACAAATTACACACCCATCAGCATGCGTTCTTAAAGAACTGGCTCCAGTTACTGATTTCGCAGAGCTAACATAGATACGTTTTTTGTTGTTGTTGTTGTTGTTTTTTTTGCGAAACACCGTTACATTGACGCAAAGTGCTTTCTTTTTTTTTTCTGAGGTTACTGAAATAGACAGCAAGTGTGTAATATCAAGTACCACAACATTCTCTCTCAAGGCGCGTTGAGTGGAACAGCGCAATTTTTGCCCATTCCTACTACTCATTTGTGAGGCCTGGAGCGCCCGAGATTGTTTTATATATACCTGTTCGTCTACGAAAGTTCTCGCTCTTTGTGACAATCTCAGTATCTATATAAGCTGCCAATGAATGCAATTTCGCAAACCTGTCATGAAGCG
This sequence comes from Ixodes scapularis, assembly GCF_016920785.2. Taxonomy (NCBI): domain Eukaryota; kingdom Metazoa; phylum Arthropoda; class Arachnida; order Ixodida; family Ixodidae; genus Ixodes; species Ixodes scapularis. The sequence goes on along the minus strand of NW_024609835.1, from coordinate 38,286,983 downwards.
CTTCAGAAACACTGTAAAACCTTTATCAATTTTGTTTTCCTACCATCCAACGTGTATACCTAATTATTATTTTGTGTCGCGAACTTGTTTTTACGAGTCTATTTTTGGCAAATGTCTTAGTCTACTTCTGTCTTATGGGAATTCATATCAATATGATTTCCCGTGTCACTCAAAAGTTGATTCGTCTTATTCTGATATCTTCATCTGATATTAGACAAATTTGGTTTATGTAAGTGATATCACTTATTTTCTTCTATTACACTGAATCACCTTAATATATTTTTCACCAAGTTATCAAAGTTAATAGAAATTTGTTCATCTACACTCAATAAGAAAATTATTAGGCATATTGGGAGATGCTAAGAGAAATTCGAATAGCAATAGAGTCTTTAATACACAGACGTTTCGGAAAGTCATTTCATCTTAAAGTATGTACAGCCGGCAGCTACAACTGCCTGTTGACTTCATTAGAAGGAGGAAAGACCCTCCGAAATGTCTGTGTACTAAAGTCTCTATTGTTACTCAAATTTCTCTTAGCGTTTTCAAATATGCCTAAGAATTTTCTCTTTTAGTGTAGGTACTTTCATTTTAATTCTTTTCATCGTTCAAGTATGAGCGTGCCATAGTGCTTGACCATGCAAAACATATTATTTGCATAACATTGCTTAATCTTGTCTAAGCTATGATGAAGAACATTATTAAGTTTCATGTTTAACATAAACAAGAACCCTATATATTTTTTGCCATTCCTTTTGCTTTAAAGGCATGCAAGTAGGTACCGGAACTACTGGAAAGATCAGAATGTGCCCCATGAAAATTTTTCACTTTTCTTTGGATCTACGTTCCAGTTGATATTCAAGGTGAGCGTCCTGTTTCCTAGTTGTGTTTTTTTTTTTGCTGGTAAACATGATTTACCATGTTTCTATTGTACCTGGAAATTTGTTTTAACCTAATTAAGAATATGCGGGATTAAAAAGGGATACACGTTTTATTGCAATAAACACCGTAACATGCAGTGGAAGGGGAGCGAAGTATCAAAGTGTTTCTGGTTAAAGACATTTGTTCTATTGTAGAAATCAATTTAAAACATAACGCGATGACATGACTCGTGTTACTTTGACAGTTTAGTTTTGTCACTGCCCAATTAAAGTACAAAAATCGTTGTAAAGAAAACAATATTTACAGACAGCCGCTTCTAACTCTTTTTCAATATTAATAGGGCGTTCCTTTAAGATATTAGGTACGAACACCCTTGTTACAAAAACACTTTGAGCTGCTGTTGAGCCAACGACCATTGGCTCAAGTTTCAGTGATCAGGACTACACGGTTGCGCTCTTGTTAAGCCGCTAATGGCAGAGGGACTCAACTGAGCTTTTTCCCACGTTAGCTCTAAACTGGCTGGGTTTCGCTGAGTTCAAGGTGATGCCGACTGCGGCGTTGTCATCGATGAACACCGTTACGGAATCGCGTAATTCTTTGGAATACAGGGGGAGATATCTAGAGACGGTGGCAAACATAGTTAACAAGACATGTACAGAGGACACAGGTACTCTTAAAACGATCAAAGCATTTGCGGACCTTGCCACCATTACGACCGTCACTTGCAAGGCGCATTCTCTGAAATATCTCTTGTGGGCATTCATCCGATATATTTTGATACTCGTTTTTATAACGCCCCCTTCCCCCCTCCCCCCCCCCAAAAAAAAAAAAAGAGATGCACGCGTTATAAAATTAATATTTGCTTCTCAGCATAAAAATTACACCTAGAATTAATCTACATTATTATTTTAAAAGATTTTGTGACGCCAAACTTGATTTTTCCTGTGTTTTAAGCTCAGTTAAGTCTGGTCACGATTGAAACGTTTAACGGCCGTTGGGCTAAAGACTTCTCCAACAACACCTGTAAATATAATATAACACACTTTAATTACCACACTATGACAAGTGCAGTCAAAATATTTGCGAATGATTAGGTAATGAACGGATTACGCATGTCACGTGTACATTTTGTACTTTTCTACGCTCTTTCAACCCAGACTTTCGTTGGTGGGGAGATGCAGAGCGTTATTTTTATAACAATTTATTTGTGCTTTATATGTTATGACAAAGTAGTATAAAATCACGGTGGATGTAAATTTAATTAACGGCCATCTGTTTAGAAAATTATAGGTGACAAGGTGGTAACTATAAACATATCAGATGCAGAGTCAACTCGCCCGTCTCGGCAACTACCAAAAACAAGGCAATGCAATGACAATTAAAAATATAACATGAGTATTAGAGTAATAATAAAAGAGATACACAAAAACACTAGAGTGAGTGATGGAAAAAAATATATAGACTGCTTATAGTCACACATTGTCACGCATGAATCTTGAAGTGTTGAAAAGTACCGTAAACGGTCTTGAGTACAAAACTTTGTAAGTACTACTAACTTTATTTTGTATTTTCCACTAAGAGGAGTGTAGAAAAACTACACCTTAGAGTTGCCAATTAGATATCTTCATAACAAATAGGGCGCTTCTGAAAAATGAATTATAAAAACTTTACTTGGTGAGGTTTTCCCACCCAGAAAAAAAGGATGAAAACAAAATGTATCACGCACGAGTCATGTTTCTACAAGGTTGTTCGTTGGAGGGTGGATCTGTCCACAATCGCCTATGAAAAAATGTGACATCATGAGATCCTGAGCATTGTTTAGACATCAATAAAGCGTGGAATTATACATATTTCATGCCATTTAATGACACTAATGAACTCACGTTTCCAGTGATCTGAAATTACCTTGATTTCTCGCAGCATTTTATTGCGTACATTTACTACATTTCCGTTCGCATAACAATTATGGAATATTTGAAAAAAAAAATACTTGGCTTGATCTTTCTAATAAACTCGAGGAGCACAGAATATGTGGTTCGTGCATTACTCGCGCGTTATTTTTTTTTCTTTTTTTATGCTTAGCTGCCGTGGGAGTTTTAGGGGGTTTCAGATGCGCTGCAGAAACGACATACACATGTATCCTTCTGTTTATCGAAATGATCTAGACAACTTTAATTTTATTTATAACCGTAGTCTGAGGAATCTGCTTGAATGAGTTTTAATGGGTTCTGCTTCGGAGGTTTGCGTGTTGTGCCTTTCGCTATTAATATTCCTGAATTGCTAAGAGCCCCTTGCGGTATCTCACGGGAGCCTGCGTCAGCTCACGCGCCATGCAAAGACATCGGGGTGCGGATCACATGGACCGGGGTTATTCATGCCGAGCTGCGTCGTAAATATCTTCTGTTATTATTAATTACACCTAATTATGATTGCGCGTGGGTAAATAATATATAACTTAGTATGGATGATTATGCATTTCAAACTATACGTTATGTATTCTTTATTTTTCCTTTACCCGTGTGCAACGATTTTTCTTCGCATTCGAACGTGACACTTAAAATGGGACACATGAAATGCAGTTCTAAAATACATTCGGGGTTAAATTGCAACAGACTCTATTGAAACAGAAAGAACTAGATGAAGTGGGAACCATGTGTTCTCCGCATCCCTATAGGCCTATCTGAGGCAGGCTTTCCGCGCTAACCGGGTACGAGATAAGGCTTCTGCGGACGGCTCTCCCTCGCCTTTCTCGGGTGACCTGTCACTGGCACAACATTCGGGAAGATTCATAAATGGAAGCGCCCGTCCCTCCGGGGGTGAACCTAGAATACTGCGTTCACCCATAAGCTGAGACTGAAGTGGGAGCTACGTGCTCGCCAGACCAATCAGCCGCTTCTTTTAGAGCGCAGCTCTTAGGGGCCCGTTTCCGGCTTGAGCGGCGTCGCCGTCGCCGTCGCCGTCGCCGTCGGCGTAACCAAGGTCATCCCAAGGTCACGTGACCCCCAAGGTCACGTGACCCCTCCAGGTCACGTGACCCCTCCCAAGGTCATCTCAAGGCCACGTGACCCCACGTGACTCCCAAGGTCACGTGACCCCTCGAGGTCACGTGACCCCTCCCAAGGTCATCTCAAGGTCACGTGACCCCAAGACCCCACGTGACCCTTTGAAGGTCACGTGACCCCCGTCACGTGACCCCTCTGAGGTCACGTGACCCCGAGGTCACGTGGTCTCCTCCCCAAGGTCACGTGGCCCCTCCCAAGGTCATCTCAAGGTCACGTGACCCCAAGGTGACCCCCACGTGACCCCCAGGTCACGTGACCCCTCTGAGGTCACGTGACCCCCCGAGGTCACGTGACCCCCCTCCCCGAAGTCACGTGACACCCCCCCCCCCCCCCCCCCGAGGTCACGTGACCGCCCCCCCCGGAGCATATTAAAGAATGAGGGGAGGAGGAGGGGTCTACCCTCCCCTCAGTACCCTTCACTCCTCCTCCTCAAGAGCTGCGCTCCAATTCGGCGTTACAGGGATTTGTAAACGGCTTTCACTTTTTTTCGTCACCTGACCCGGCTCTCTACGGGTGCATATCATAGAGATCATAAACTAAATTTAGAGGAAAAGGTCCGCCATTTTCCCATACATTCTGGCTGCCGCAAGCGGCGGACCATGCAGGCAGACCCTCTGGGTCCCAAACACGGTTACATCATCAGAGCAGTTTCGTGAACTTCAACAATCCACGAACTTACCGGTGGAAAAATACTCGCGTTCCTTTCGAAGGTTTCTTTTTGCATAGCGCGCAGATGTACGGCTTCGCGTTAACGCTAAACTAAACCATATACCCGGCTTCGCTGGTGGGGCGCGGCTGGGCGCGGTTGAGGAATACGAAACTGCGCAACCACCAGATTTCCGAGATTTCGACAGAAGGGAAGTTAATGCAGCGTAATGACTTTATTGCTTTTTATAAGCGTTAGAATAGCTCAGGATTTAGTTTACAACGTTAAATTATCACTGTTTATATTGCTGAGAGTTTACACTCTTCGCGTTTACCATGGCAACGTTGCTTTCTTTCTGTCGTGTTCTGTCGCTCTCTTTCGCGATCGTTCACTCGGGACCCAGGATGTCGGCGCACGGGATTTGCCACTCCTCCTCACCCACCTTTACCCCCCTGGTGCATATGGGCGAAAGCGTGACCACGTGGCGAAAGAGAGACGTGTGACTGGTCCAACGAAGACTTAGCTTCTACCGTCGTCTCAGCTTAGGGGTGAACGGAGTATACCGTCAACCACGGGCTCCTCCATTTCCCGCAGGCTATATTAGCCCTCCCTCAAATAACCGATAGGCCCTCGGCGAGGAAGGGCCTTGCTCCATGGGGCTCTGCTTGAGGCTCGTCCGCTTTACGTGAATCTGCCTATTGCGGCAGCCCGACCGGTGATCTTCTCACACTGAGGCAGCACCGATACTTATGACTTTATCGAGGGCAAAGCGTGTTGACACTTGAGTCACAATACACGTCGTTCTATGGACACGCAGACATACTGTGTTTCTACGTTGTATTCTTCCACTCCACCCCCCCCCCCCCCTTTCCACAAAGGGAAACCCACTGTGTTAACCGCGTTGTTTCATGTTCTGCTCTATATTTCAGCCGTTTCAAGTTGTCGAAGGAGCTCTCTACAAAAAATACGGACGCTTGTTTGGGTAAGTTTGGTACAAAAGTTTGTGCTTTTATGTCATATTTAATTTGATTTGTCATGAAAATATCACAAATATTTCAGATCCTTTGAAGACGGCAAACCAGTTCTTTATGTAGCTGAGCCGGAGCTCCTCAAGGACATATTTGTCAAGGACTTCGCGCTTAGCCAAAGAGTTGTGAGTCAATACTTTCTACCATCTTCTTAGGTTATGAAAAGGTTGGGGGGTCCATGAGATCATAAAAGCGCTCACCCCAACCGTCATTCATATTGGAGAAACTGTTCATAAGGATTCATAAAGTGTGTCTCAGCTTAAACGTTCAAACGAATTTGGGGATACAACTATCACTAATAATTACTGTGAAGAAAGAAAAATATATTAAAGATCATTCCATTTGAATTAAAAGAGAGCTATGCCTAAAGCGCCGCACTGCCCAGAACCTCTAGAGACCCAAATGCGATGTATACATTGCAGCCACTCAGAAGACGGAAACACCAGTTTTATCCCGTGTATGTGAATATTACGTTTGTTTTCCTGAAAGGTGCACCTAAACGCGAGAAAACACGAAAATCCTCCAACCAGTCGTTACGCAATATATCAGGACATTTCGGCCGCCAAGTGCGTGTCGCTCCTGAGGGCAGCGCGCAATTGCAAACTTACCAGGTGTATTCCTCGGCACAGGCACCAGTAGGGACGTCTTTTTCTAAACTTTCTGAATATAGCATGAGTGCTTAGCTTTGACAGAAGCTGAAGATGCGCGAAAGTCGAGATTCCGAAAACTCTTGATATCACGTCACGCACCCCCCCCCCCCCTTCCCCCCCCCCCCCAAAAAAAAAAAGAAGCTTCAGCGGTATTTTGAAAATACTTTTCTACAACCTAAATGCACCAAACAAACAAACCAAAAAAGAAAAACCTGATATTTGTAATTTTGGAGGCCACATGAAGACGATTTATGTGTTTTTCCATAAATAAAAAAAACGGTTCAGCATTCTTTTAAAAACATAAATCTAAATTATATACGTCGCATTACGCCTTGATACACGCCTATATGTTGGTCAACAGACTTGCATTTTTTAGATCTACACACAAGGTGTAAATCTTTTTAGTAACTCTGGAAAGTGCCTAGCCTTCCTCTATAGCGTATTCGGTGCAATACTTTTTAAACGTATGATACAAAATTCCCTCAATGTACATACACTCCACAGTAAATAAAGTAGGCTCTGGCCTAGCGAACCTATCAACAAACATATAAATCAATTAGTATTACTGCCATGGCATACACCCTAAATTATTGCCTTATCGCTGGTTGGATTTTCCTTTCTATGCATAACATAAATCATGCTTATCTATGCAACAGTGTAGAAGGGGGGGGGCGGTGTCTTATACATGTTACATGCCAGTGCAATGTTTTTGTCATAATTCGAGCTTTCGCAAATAAAGCTTTGGCGGATCAACACAGCACTTATTACTGGCAGCTGCGCACGTGTCTAATATACTCGAATGTGTAGAAACCTGTTATTAAATAGTACTATATCTAGAGTGCGATAGTACGTTTGAAGTGCAGATCGTGTAGCAATGTCATAAAGGTTATCGATGCTCTGTGTATAAGCTAGTTGTGTAGCGCGAAAAATCACTTCAACACTTCAAAGTCTAAATTACTATTGAATAAATTCCTAGAATCCGAAATTCGACGACCCGTACTTGGCCAACATGATGACAGTGGTGCCCCCCAAGGAATGGAAGAAAATTCGTTCTGCCACAAGCCCGGCTTTTACAACAGGAAAACTGAGAAAGGTAATGAACGTGGCCGTTCTGTAATAAGTAATTAAACAAAACCTGCGCCAGAGGACACATTTTTATTATTCTTTACGATAACTAAATGAAACGTGTCGCAGTTTATAATGCTTGAGTTTATATATATATATATATATATATATATATATATATATATATATATATATATATATATATATATATATATATATATATATATATATATATATATATATATAAACTCAAGCATTATAAACTGGGACACGTTTCATTATATATATATATGATGCTAGTATCAATATAGATTTTATTTTGTGTGCTGGATGCAATGCTTATGCACAAAAAAAAACATGTTTTTGCGCACTCAGTGGCTTTATCAACATACTTAAGAAAGCCTAATAAAATAATTTCATTTGCTCCTTTTAAACCCCGAAGTGCAGCGAACAACAAAAAAATGTTATGTTTGTGATACATACTTTATTTTAATATAATTGAACGTTCCAGAGACGCTATCCTCGATAGGCGTTTGTAACAAAGGTTCCTTATTTTTTTATAAAGATAAAAAATATAAATTCTAACCACTGACAACTTTTGAGATCATAATTGTTCCTTGTAATCCATGAACCCAACATATCAAGGTTCAAAGATTATTACAGACCATAAAACCTGAATTGACCTTTCTTTTTTTGCAAAATATGACGTTTTTCGACTTGCATCTCCACAATATATGCGCCTAGCAAAACGGTAATTACCTACCCTTCAGTCAAGTCCAGCTCAAATTGTAAACAAATTGTCTTGTTCCTTTGTTCATTCTCCTAATTTTTTGTTTACTTTCAGATGCACGACCTAATTGAGCAAAGTGCCCAACACATGTCTCGCAAGCTGAAGAACGCAGCAGAAAAAGAGCTTGACGTTGACATGAAACGGTAGGTGCGTAGTTGTTTGTAATTTGGGAAAGAGGGCCTGGGGTGAAGCTCTATTATTTTTGGGAAGTCATTTGTCGAACAGATCATGCTCTCAGAAATAGGGAGTGTAGTATTTCCACGCCTTGTGTAAACTACAAAAAAAACTACAAATCGACGTTCAGTCCGCTGACGTCGAATCGGTGATACCAACTTTTATGAGTGGCTTGTTAGTCGAGTAATGCAACTTATTGAAATAGTAAATCTAAGAATTAAATACTACAAAGAACACTTAAGGTTCTGTCAACCTGCTGCAAAAACCTCAGTGTGCTTTTTTTTATATGTACATTCGCTATTTCGTAAGTTCTATCATATGGCTATCAATCCGCTAGTACAAGTTGGTAACGTCAGTTGGACGTGAACTGAAAAACGTCTAAATGTAGTTTTGAGTCTTATATATGGGGCCAGGGGTGTAAGTACTGCACCCCATATTTCTGAGAGTGCACTTGTAAAGCCCCCACTAATGTTACTGCAAAGCTTGATCCTCTCAGGTGTCCACCTCGGGGTAGTACTGTAGTCGATGCCAGGGTTTGGGACCTTTTTCTTCCATTGCAACCCCTACTCTCATTCTCCCAACCTCACTATGGTATAAACAAATAGTGAACAAATATGCTTAATGCTGTCCGAAAGGAAAACTTCCACGACTAGGAAGATTTTTATATCAGCGGTTATAAACAGGAACGTCAAGCTTCGAAGAGCGTTTTCGTATATCCAAACCACCCACCAAAGGCGCATCGCACTTTCAATTCATGACATTCTTGATGAAATATAAAAGGATGTACTTGCCTTCTGAGCTAGTATTTTCTTATTGCCTTCTTTACTGTATTCCTTTACAGTAAATACGTTATCATACGCATTTCGAGCTCCAAAATCACTTTGAAACATAAACATTAATAACACAGATATGATACAGTCCGGCTATGAAGTACGTCATTATCACCGTTATTATGTCAGTGTTCGACTTTTGGCTTGTGTGCTAATTTTGCAATGACCCCAAGCACCCTTCATACGAGTGTTCGTGTCGTTGTTTTGCATAGCATCAAAAGAGTTATTTCGGGTCCTTATCGTAAGAAGTTTATTTATTTTAGTTCTTTGATCAGCTTGCTTGCCTTACCGTGTCAAAGAATCTACGGGAGTCTGGGTCTACATTAGTAGAGTGCCGTTTAAATGTTAGTTTGAGTTTTGTGCCAGTACTTAGTATTACGCAAAGAAGCATGATCACAGCATCACGAACATTGCGGACACCTCTACGTCAAGAGCATCCTTTGCGCACAATTTCAGAGCAGAATTTCATTCGCTTATTTCCGGCTGGAACGAAACACCATTCAAGATATTATGAGTTTATTTGCGAGCCTAATGACTGGTCACAGTTTTGTTAGTTCACTTGGCCATTTCGCACAAGGGACACAGGTAACATGAAGTCGGCGGTGTGCGAAGGCTTGAAAGAGTATTTTTATGACGTCAAAATTCATTACGGTGTTACTTCGGCAGCTATGGATGTGTCCCACCGGTGTGCGTACGGAAGTGTGTCGAAACGCACCTTTCTGCTGTCATCGTGATGTGTTATGTGGCGATCTCACAACTCTGTTTGTTCTTTTCGGGTTTCTGTGTTTTTGCGTATATAACCGATATTCACTGTGTTGGTTCTAACATCCTTGCGTTCAGCGAAAACAAGCGTTAACGGCTTTCCGCAGACACATGCCTTTCAGAAACTTCGTAGTGATAACAAACCAGATGTTCTGGCACGGACAGCCAGGGACTGCGGGCAAGCTGAGCTTGAAGCACGAAGAAGTATAACGGAGGCAGCAAATTGGAATGAACGACTACGTCGTGCATAAGACCAGTGCGATCCTGTGCTAGCTTTACAAACCAGCACTCGCTCCCGTCTTTTATCATAAAATTAAAACGGGGAAGCTAAGTCTTGATTCGTTATACACGTATACACGTGTATAATTCATATTTACAGGTAAGTAATCCATATTATAGACGTATACATGTGTATAAGTCATATACACGTTGTACATCGGGGCAACCTGTTAACCATACATGCACCATATATGCACCTACTGCGAATGGCAGCTTTCTGCTAGAAGTTAGCCGAAATTCGATCTCTCTCTTCATGAAACATTCCTCCGCGATACTTGAATACCCATAAATAATGCACTAGAACAGAAAAATGTTGCTACCGAGACCCGATTTTTATGGAAATCCTTGAAGCTGTTCTTTTGGAAAAGCTGGAGCTGCTGGGAGCTCGAGCCTATATGGATTCATCATATTGTTACGTTTTTAATTTACAAGAGAACGTCCATAACCAAATAACACCAGATTAGAAGGGTGTCACAAGCAGTCTTCACGCGAATTTTCTTCGTCTTCCGTGGTTCCCGGCACGCGCCTCAGGAGTACCGCTATAATATCAATGCTACAACGCCATATTTTCGTATTCGCCTGTTCGACGCTGGGCACTGTTTTCTGCATTAGTAGCATACCGAGGATATCGAACTACCAGGGTTGTGTGCACAATGTGGGAAATTTAAAAAAATAAAAGAGCGCCACTTTCCTGGAATCCCGAACATGGCTCAAATATGTATTGGCGTTCAATTATTTTCGTTTTATGATTTATTTATTTTCTTTTTATTCAGCGTCGGCCAACTGCAAAGTGTCTAGGAAAAGCGTATTACAAAATGTGTTCGTACGCTTTACCTTTTTCTCCATGGTGCTGATTTATTAACATCAACTTTATCCTGCATGTTTTTCGTAGATTTTATGGTCACTTCACTCTAGACGTCACAGCCAGCTGTGCATTTGGAACCAAATTAGGAAATGATTCTGAAGACACATCCAACTTCGTCATTTCAGCAAAAAACGCGTTTTTTGCGAAGATAACATTCCTAGTGGCCATTCAAGGTAAGCAAATTAGCGATACCACTATGCCTTGTATTTTATATATCCTCTGACACGTACAACATTTAAAAGTTATTTACCACTCTTTTGAATACACGTATGTATGTGTATGTATGGTTTAAGACCACTGCTAGTTCCGAATTGCGGCAGTGCACTGGTACGTCATTTCAGCTCGCAAATGTCTGAAAGGGCCCGTCTTCCAAGATGTCTTGGGAACCACTCCTCCCTATAGGGACAGGCTTCACCGTTTATATAATGGTAATGAGTGAGAGTGATAAGTGCAGCCGCAGTAATATTGTGAACGAAAAGGAGAGAAGGCGTTTATTGCATTTTTTGCATGAAAGTTAGGGAACGGTAAAGGGAGCTGGAGAAAAATTGGGCCAGGAGCGGGTACCGAACCCGCAACTTTTGCCTATCCGGGGCGACGCCTTAACCGATTAGACCATCCCGGCCACTGGTTTCGGAGGACTCAATTTTTTTGACCAGCTTTCTGTGCACTGCTAATTTCAAATTCGCTCAACTGGGTAGACGACAGCCATTGCTGATTTAAGGCACATGCTAGTTCCGAAATGCGGCAGTGACGTGACGCGTCATTTCAGCTTGCGAATATCGAAACGAAAACAGGGAAAGGAACGTCGTATCGCAAGAAAATCGTATCACGAAAAAGAAAAGCCAAAACAACTTTGCCCCTAACAAAACAAAAAAAAAAAACTAAGCTGTCTTTGTTCTAGTAGGGTGGGATTTTCCTAAAAAAGTTGTTATAATTGCTGTAGTTCTTGTTTTTCGCATTCTTGTAACTGATCGGAAGAATTGATCAAACAACCAGAAAATCAAAGTCAAATTGGATGTTTTTTAGCCTTTATACAGCCTAAGGTCGGTCTGCCAGGATGGGGCGACACTGGTTTACACTGTAGATGAGCAATTTTGCCAGTGCAGTGCGACTGCTAACCTGGGGTCTTTAACGTGGTCACGCAGTAGTGATACACGACCGCACGCCGGTACGATGCCCATCCAGATAGAAACTGGCAGGGGTGGGGCTGGAACCCAGGATCCCTGGGTTTCAGGGATCCTGGAACCCAGAGATCCTGGGCTCCAGCCGTGTTTAAAAAGGCATATAATGAAAAATAATCAACATTTTCTAGCTACAGTGATATTAGTTTGATTTAAATAAATTATATCTAACATATTTTTAAAAAGTTTTTTAATAATTATTTTTCACATTTTACTTACAGCTGAGCCACCTGATGTGGAGTGTGTACACTTCGTGACACAATCGTATGAACGAATGATGGGCTTTTTATTTTTTTTTCTTCTTTACACTTTAGCCATTTCTATGAAAACTACTCGTTTATGGAAATTGCTCATTCGGGGCACAAAGTTATCGATAAACGTTTGACGCTGATCAGCCCCTACTGCAAGTAAAATGCGAAAAATCGCTTGGCGCTAACTCTGTTGCACGGTGTACCCCCTGCGTGAGAGGCGCCTTAAGCATTGTTATCACTACTGCTATTAAATGATAACGACCACTTTACCAAAGCAGGGAGCTGGGCTAGTTGGCGCAAGTTGAAAATAGTGTAGGTGTAATAGCGCGTAACAACGATGACTAAGAAAAGGAACAGACAACACAGGACTCGCACTGACTCGCACTTAGCTTTTTAATAGTGAAAACAAGAACCAGTAGAACATTAAAGGCACACTAACCACACATGCGCCACCAAAACTGTCTCGTCGTAAAAAGCTTCATCAATCAGCGCATCGATAAACCCTCCCCCCCTTTTCAATGTTAAAAAACTCAATTATTTTTCCATCGCTTGCGCTATGGGAGAAAGAAAAACATTTTTTAACTACGAATGGGGTAGCGATGCGCTGAAAGATGAATTCGAGCTGAGCTTCCCTCCGGGTCCGTCAAAAGACTGGTGAGCGTTTCTCCGGACCCGCACAAAACTGGGTGAGCTTTGCTCCGGTGAGCTTTTCTCTGGGTTTGCAATTCATGGAGGCCCCTGCCCTCGACACCTGCGCGCGCACCACCGTGTTGCATTTCCTTTTCACGCTGAAAAACTTGTCTCGATATTTTTTATCGCACCTCGTAGAACAGTCTTTTTTGTATACGCCGGTGTGTACCAAAGTCAAAGGAAAAAGGTCCTGACACCAAAGAAAGAGAAAGAGAAAATAAATGATGGTGTTGGGGAGAGATTGGCGGCCTTTAAAGCGGGTGTGACACTTAGTCACCCCATGTTCAAATTAACATCTATTTAGAATACGAGCTGGCACACACACACATATTAGACAAATGCTTTTCCTAGATATATAGGACTGAGACCGTATTCTAAGTCGACAAAAAGATCCCCCGATATGCTTACAAACTGACTGAAAACATATTCAGAGAAATATTTGAAATGCTTTTGTTTCTGTGTTTCAGGTTACATAACCGTTAGTAAGAACAATATGTAGCGCTACTTACCTTACTCGTCAAATCTCATTCATATGGAGCACCACATTGTAGACTAAGAAGTTCTTGGTGACTCAAGAAATAAAATAATTCAATATGTCATCTTAAAACAGCTTGTTTTAAATAGTATCTCTGTCGCATACAGAGGTAACTCTTATATTATGTCTGTCGCGGTATGGCTTCACGATTCCATTGTACTGATGGCATGAATGTTTGCTTTCACATATAAATATCTATGACGCTCATCTAAGCTTTTTGTTTCTGTCTCTAAGTCTCATTAAAACCAAATTCCCAGTATTTTTTGTTTTTTTTATTGATACATTAACAGTCTCGCAAGTACGTAATAGGCAAGGTTTTCGTAATATAATTCTGCCGAGTTGTTTGTGGCCTATACCTGGGTTCCGGGTTTCCGGTTTCGGGAGAACTCCGAATCCAAGATGTCATCGAATAAAAAAAATCCTAAGCTTCAGGGGAAACAAATCTGTCTCTAAATCAGTTTTTTACCTGGAACACAACCCCACAATGAACTGACCGCGAACTTCCAGGGCTTTTTCACCGTATATCGTATCTACTTTTGTTCTGGGTATTAATACGGGGACGTCTTCAAAGTGTTTGGGTCACGCGTATCTTCCTTCGAAATTCGAAGATGCCGCGCCGGTGATCTGTTTGTTTCAAGATAATCCAGGATAAACCCGAAATTTTATGTTCGACACCAAACGTTGATACCGAAGAACACCGAATCAAGAACACTGAGCATAACCCATAAAAATCTTTTGTACGCGATGCGTTTGTATCATTAATTTTTAAATGGGTAATAAAGAGGCCCTGAGACGGGATTTATGCTAGTGGAAAATTTTTATTTGAACATGACCTATAGGAGCCCAACTAAGAACACAATGTACTGCTCGAAATTCATTCTCTTTCCGCCTGAAAACAGCCGCTCGAAAATCGACCTGTTTCAGTCGCGCTCACTTTTGCTTCCATGGTCACTTGGTGTTTAAACTATTTGTACCAAATACATTCAAAGTAGTGAGTGATCTAATACACACATTCAAAAGTAAAATTAGAAAAGAATACGGACCGCTATTTTTTGGCCTAAAAAAAACTGCAAAAACGTTGATCGAAAAAAAAAAATGTTGCACAGATCACAGGAAGTGCATGTACACGTCCTTCTCAATATGGTGACGTACCACGGGCTGGACGACGCGATGGCGCGGTACGTACCCGCCAATCGATCTTTAAGCGCAGGACACGGAGCAGAAGGAATATAAGCGCCAAACAACCGAACTACAAACGGTTCACGCACGGTCGCCGTCTTCGTCGTCTGCTTCAGAGGCCGGAAAAGCAGAGGAAAGAAAAACCGCTGTCGGGTGTAGCCACGTGACTTCTGGCCATTAGATTCGGCGGTTGTGTTTCGGTTTTGGTTCAAAGCAGTTGAGTTTTCTGGCTTTGTTAAAGACATACGTCACCCTTTAGCAAAATCGTTCTTGGGTAGTCTCCTGACACCTTATTAAAACGGCTAACAATTTTTTGGGGGGATGTCAGTATTTATTTAAGGTTCTTCTCAAATACCCAGACCGGAGTTTGTAGCTAACAGAATCGTAAAACATGTGGATAGACACGTCGCATATATCAAAATCATAGAGTGAAAAATACAACTTATATAATTATTGTCATCCTGGTCTCATGCGATAAGTAGATTGACGTTAAAAAAGCAAGCTCTGGTGTCACTCAGCGTAGTTCATTGTGGCGTATTTTGCAGCGTAGGCAAGTATGGCGGTCTTCTAGCTAATACGGCCGTTGCCTTCCCAAAGAAAGTTGTTCGAGCAAGCCCCGTTTCTCCAGAAAGTCACGTGTATTGAGAAACGAAGAGTTACAGAGAGACAGGCTGTCTTTCTGAGCGTAAAATGCATCGTGAACATAGCAGTAGTGATGGAATAGGATGCTAACCTCAAAAATGTGAAATGGCTATTAGAAAGAAAAGGAAAAATTGTACCATTCATTGTGTTTTTTTTCTGCAAAAATAGATATTGTGCGCATATATCTAAATTTGTAATCATGCTTGTTTGTGCATGCTCTATCTCCGTACCTCACACGGGGATATTTTAGCATCTAAGGAAGATTTCAAGAATGCAGGGGCTTCACTTACCGGCCAACATTCACTCCCTCCACTTCACAGTCTTCTTTCAACGGTTTATGAAGACCCTTCGGAAAAACATATTCAATATGGATGCGTTTGAGTTCTACAAGGAGGCGACAATGAGCATCATTCAGAAGCGAAAGGAAGGAAAGCAGGTAAAGAACCGTGAAACATTGCCGTAGGTTACCATAACCCAATTTTTAGTCTGGGCTTTGTTCGAGAACATCACTCATTTTCTTTTCGTTTGTAATTTTTTAAACATGGCAGGTACATGACGATTTTCTTCAAATGATGCTGAACGCTCAAGACGAAGCGGTTTCAACTGCCTCAGAAATAACCGAATCCCGAGACCAAGAAATCTTTGATGTTGACTCGGAATTGCAGAGCAAAAAGTCGACAGCTGTCAAAAGTGCGTATAAGCAACTACTCCTCTGCCCATTTATTAATTCCAATAAACAATGTTTTTTTTGTATTTTTTTAATGTTTCATTTGTTTATTACCCACAGATTTAACTGAAGAAGAAGCGCTGGCTCAGTGCGTTCTATTCTTTCTCGCTGGTCAAGACACGGCCTCCACACTGGCCTCATTTACTTCGTACATTCTGGCTGTCAATCCAGAAGTACAAGAAAAGCTCAGGAAAGAAGTGGACAACTGCTTTGAAAAACATGTGATTACTCCTAAATTTATGTTCCTTGCATGCAGTTTCCATTTCATTATAAGATGTAGTAGATGTTTGCTAAACTTGTGTTGCAACCATAACTTTGGATGCTTAATGGATATTTCCTTTCATTCTTTCTTGTTATTTAAGCGTACAGAGTAGATTACAGTTATTTACCTTTTCTTGTTTTATAATTTAGCGACTAATATGTACAATATGCACTGATAGGAATAGCTCACCCATCAGATGGATATTCATGAGCCATTGTACTATCAAGGAAATAAGTGCGAAGGTTTCATTTTGCAAAAGAGACCTATTATTTCATTACGTTTGTCCTAACATGCCACTGTTTTGTAAAAGATCCTCAGCGCCTTTAGTTTTTAAAATGTGTGTTCGTTAAAAGGAAATAAAAGCCTAATTAAAGACACGACATTGCTATCATACCGAAGCTTCGTAACTAGAGAAAAGCGCGGGACATGCGACGATGGAAAATTGGTGGAATTCGTTTACACTTCTGGTTTTATAGAAGTAAGCTGTCGATAGTAAACGGGTATTAAAACAATGTTTGGGTTCGTCCTTTTTGGGTAAATAGCTCAACTTACTCGTTTTAAGCATCCTAGAAATATCGGTGTTACTCTCATGTGTTGTCGTTTTTTCTATTAAAAACGCGCTCAAACTTCGCGACACGTTACTTTTCTTTATCTCACTTTTCTTTGTCTCGTGCCACAATGTTTGGTCGCGTTTTAAATTGGTAAAGGACCACTCTATTGCAATTTTCTGCTCCCTAAATGTCCATTGGGTGTATCTTAAGTTTGCTTAATGAAAACGCAATCTATAGAGAGCACTTTACTGCTCCTTTACATATATTAACTTTGTTCTAAAGTCTATCTGCTCGAGTCAAGAGGCTATCCAGAAATATAATCCATGGAATGCTGCACGGGCCAGTTTTTGAAATTTATATACTTCTCAATAAATACTTGTCAAGCGTTCATACTGGATATTTCAGTTCCCATTATGCAAATTGATTTGCACACTTTCAATTCTAGGGAGGTTCACCAACCTACGACGCTATATCAAAGCTCAGCTACCTCAACGGAGTGATCTCAGAAACACTTAGGATGTTTCCTCCAGCCCCACGGTAATATTCAACCTCCGAAGTCCCCCTACAATTATAAACATGCTTGAGGAGTATCTCGCATTAATAAACGCTACGTCTTGGCATCGCCATGCATGATGTTTAACATAAACTTGTACCATTTTTATAAGAAAACAAACAAGCGATAATATATATATATTTTTTTCATTATACATCCTCGAGCTTATTACTTTCAAGATCCAGAAACTAGTATTTTTATATACTTTCCTTGTGTTATTCATTGTTAAAAAAAACGAAGTCATCTTGTGTGTATTTGTGTAAATACAGGATAAACAATTGTTTTGGTAGAGATTTCATTCACAGCATGCTAGCTTATACGTATACTATAAAATAAATTCAACTTATTAAAATAATATTATCAATGGCAAAGAGAATCTGATTTTTGAAAATTCTGAAACTATCATTTATTTATTTATTACAAATAGTAAACAGAAGACAGTAACCTAAATTAGGGGACCTCTGAGAACACTGTAGCGCTTTCTGACACAGACAAGAGGGGAAAGCAGGACAACACATGCTCTTTTCTCCCTCAGATTTTGTCTCTTCTGCCTTAGTGCCCCTTGCTGAAATTCAGTTGCAGAAATAGTACAAGTGCAAAAAGCGCAGAAACTAAATTATTTATGTAAATTAATTCGTTTGATCATGAAGAGTGGTTAAGAGCTGAGTAGGACTACCGTTAACAAGAGAACGAACGCCGGTTACCCTTTGAATATTTTTATTGGTATCGCCGGCAAACATGAAAAAAAATACTCTCCATTTAAATCACTCAGCGTTCTAGATCAATTTCAGAAACCGGAGGTGCTGCATAAGACAATTTCTGAAATAGAATAAGAAACATTCTCTACTAAGATTTGGTAATGGTGTGTGCTAAATTAAAATAAAAATATAATATTTTCAGTAGCACTTCAATTACACGTTGTGGAACTATAGGACGCGGCGTTACCTCACTTTGAAATGACATTCATGTTAACTGATCTGTATCTCGGCATTGTTTGAAGTTAAGTTATGATGCGCTGCACTCTAAAAAATGTCTGTGCGTCTGCATTCCCACACAACATTGGAAAGCCAATCACCGCAACTTACGGAGGCAGCTCAGCGAATGACGATGCCGAAACATATGTTTAGACCAAAAAACGCAGTCTGAGTTGTGACATTAGGCAATGCAAAAAGTCATGCTTGGATTGCTTAATGTCACAACTCAGACTGCGTTTTTTGGTCTAAACCTAAGTTTCGGCATCGCTATTCGCTGATCTGCTTCCGTAAGTTGTGGTGACTGGCTCTCCGAGTGTTGTGCGGGAAAGCAGACTCACGGGCTTTTTTTTTACAGTGTGTAGCATTCCGTTAAAACACCTTGCGGCGGAGGGATGCACATAATAAACCCCTCTCTTACGTCACTGAAACCTATGAATCTGTCAGGATTGTACGAAGATTACCAACAAAAATAGTTTTTTGTTTACATATTCAACGCGTTTTTACCTTGTTTATTTTCAGATTGGAAAGGAGTCCAATGGTTGACTATGTGCTTGGAGAAACAGGAATCAAAGTGCCTAAAGATAGTGTAATAGCCATTCCGGTCTACTCAATGCACCATGATCCGGAGTTTTTCCCTGACCCTCATACGTTCAATCCGGAACGGTAAGTAAGACACATTACAATTTGACTCTTTTCATTTGGAACCTCACCGTATTAATGTTATTCAAATAAAGAAAATACAAGAAAATGTAGAGCTCCAAACTCAATGAACGCTTTGCAAAAAAATTTTGCTTACCTGCTTACAACGTTGCTCAGCTATATTCATAAAATGCATACAACTGTGCTTTGTTCATTCACGGTTTGCCCTAGTACTTCATGGGTCAATTTTCCAAGATAAGGGTTGAACAAAAGTCCTACGTCATGTCAAATTGATGTACTATTTATTGTTTATTAAAATGAGTAGTCTAACGATCTGTCACTTGTCTAAACGTCCACAAAAAAGGATGTTAGTAAGCAACGACCGATCATAACACTTTGCGAAAATAATAAAACACGACGAGAAGATTCAACAACTGAGCACGATTTTAATTTCTTTCACCAAAATGCATAAGTCGTTGGATAAGAACTACGAAGATGTGGTAATTAACCAAAAGTGTTAAGTTTACGTCTTTTTTAACATACCTTTTTGGGAGACAAAGAACTTAAAGAACAGCGTATTTTGCGTGTTTTCATAAAAATATTGCGCCTTTGAGGTTGAGAGAAAAAGAGAGAGAGCAACCACTGAGCAAAGCTAACTCCCAAAGCCAATAGTGATAGGTCGCCTTTGTGTTCTTCTAAGCAGCTCGCTCACCTAGTGCACACGTAGACATAGCTCATCGCTATATTGTTTGACTGCGTTGGGAACAACCTCGTTCGCCTTTTCCTGAGTTCGCTAACTCTGTCACGAACTTTCAGCTGCAGTCCTGCGGTTCTCTAGAAGGCCCTATGCTCGCCTCAAGACTAACCATGATTGTGTATTTAATTAGGGAGCCTACCATTTGTTTGGACAAAAAACAACTCCACTCTCTACTTCGGGGTGCTATGGTATAGGTAGTGTCCTAGCGGTTCTGCCCAGTAGGTCTGGCAACTAACATAGATTCAAAATGGCTCTCAACGTACATAAACGTGTATTTTGTTTGTTCGTGAAAAATCCGCGGACTCAACGCCTTATAAACAGGTACACCGCTACAATATGCGCGTTTATAACATAGCTAAATGTAACTCAAACAATCTTACCTTTCTCGTTTTAATAAAAAATACATCAACAATTAAGGCAAAAAAATGCATAACCAATTGCTAGGCAATTATGTTGCACGCGAAACGAGTGGTTTCAGTCCGATTCTTCTGGAATGGACGTCTACGCTCTCTGTGCTGTTCAGCGGTTAGTTTAGCGACTGCCTTAACTCGTGGCATGTTACTCTATAGCGATTTCTGGAACAAAATTGCCAGCGCTAATCCGGGATTTAGACCTCTGGCGCACTTCCGGAACCCTCCATAGCCGCAGATGTTTCTCCGACGACATCCAACCACCGTCTGGCGGTCAGGGGGTTCCGCGTGAGTGATTGCGCAATCATCACTGTCACGTTCCTCCAAGGGGACAAGGGCGAATTGGAGACTGAAGTGACGCATGAAAGTAGAAGGAAGAAATCAATTTAATCAGACACACCAAAATAAATTTGGCCGTAAAGGAAATCGAATAAAGAGAAACAAATGTTGGAGTTAAGTAAGAGAGGACTCTAGATGCACGAACAGCTTGGTGTCCTCTCAAGGTCTAATCGGGGTCTGAAGTTCACTCAGAGATTGAGTAATGATGGATTCGAAGGCGCCTTCTTTTCGCTTGCGTCGGAGCCACGGTCTCCCGGGTGAAATCCTTGAGCTCGGCAAGCTTGCGATGGGCGAACGGCAACCGGCCGTCCCTCGGGCTTGATGGTGCTGCCTTTCCTGTGGCGAGGCCAAGGTTTCTGGGAGGTGCGGCAGGGGATGGTCGTCAGAGATGGGATGCCACTCCGGTTCGACGGTGCTGCCGTTCCTAGGACGGGGCCAGGATCTCTCAGGAGCGTAGCCTGAGCTGATAGGAGTGCTGTCGAATGTCACTCCGGCTCGACGGTGTTACCTTTCCTGGGACGAGGCCAGGGTTTTTCAGGAGCGTAGCCTGGGCTGCCGGGAGCGCTGTCCGCCACAGTCGTTTGCTTTTTCCCCCTCAAGACACACATACCTCGTGCCCTCCGCTTGTCTTCAGCTCGCCCTTCTCCGTTTCTTCTTCTTCACCCCATTTACACTCCAAGAACGTGACATCCCTCCCCCCCCCCCCCTTTCGAAGAGCCTCGATTTATGAGGCGCAGTATCGTTATACTGCTGAGATGTCGAAGAGCAGACCTTGGTGTCGACGAGCACCATAACCGTACTCACACACGCACATCCGAACACAAAAATCACCATGAAGCATGGTGCTAAGCATCATGCTTAGCACGTTAAACTATGTGGTTGTAAACCGCTTTTGAAATTGCGCAAGTTCCTGAAGAGAACAAAGAACAAGACAAAAAAAGAAAGTATAGAGGCGTTTTTTGTCAAAAAAGCAGGAGACAGGGGCGTCAGCACGCCGTCGGTGAGTCTCATTGACAAAGAATGTCCTTTTTTATGGTTTTATCTGAGGGTAGGCGCGTGGTAGACATATAATATTAATGCACAACTATTTCTGTGTTTTTTTTTTATATTTGCAGGCGATAATATATATTTCTTGGTTGGATAATGCAATAAACTTAGTTGGAAGTCAGCACCAGTAGTTCGTACGCGTGCCTTTTAACGTCTCTGTCCAGTTCGCGCCATTTTAATCAGGTGTACTATCCTAGTAGCTGCAGCTTATGGTCACGAACTACAGGTGATAAAACCTAAACAGGAATGTGTTTTGGTGCAAATAATAACTGCTCTGGCACACAAAGTAGCAACCGCCAACCATGTTCCATATTAAAATGTAAACGTTTTTAACTAAGCGTGTTTCTCAACGACCTCAATATTCACCCAATCTGCATTCTCCGCAGGTTTATTGGCGAAAATACCAGCTCAATTCGTCCCTACACCTACCTTCCGTTTGGTGCTGGTCCACGAAATTGCATCGGCATGCGGTTTGCTCTGCAAACAGTGAAGACCTGCATCTTGCACGCTGTTCACAACGTCGAATTCATACGCACTCCACGAACAAAGGTAATCTACTGAACGTCGACGTTATTAATTCGAACGCTGCACCTTATTCTGGCTTAGTCTGTGCGTTTCTACCACCGATTCCTAAAATCTTTGTTTTTCAATACCTCTGCAGGTTCCACTTGAGCTTCATCCTGGCTTTGGACTTTTAAATCCCAAGGACCTTACCGTAGGACTCCGCCTGAGAAAATTATAATGCTTCTTCTAATACCAGAAACATCTTTGATGCAGCGCTGCTCGACAGTAATGCCAGAGGAAAATCAATAATTCAACCTTAGACGAAACATTTTACCAGTGTGAAATTACATGTATATGTTCTTTTGTTTGCGTCGAATATAATATTCTTTTTATTTAAGCTAGGGGCGGACAGGAACCAAATCAGTGAGTTTTAATCACTTAAGTTTGTCCTCCCAATAATAAACAAAATCAAATGTTAATTGACAATGCCATCCTGATCTGAGATTTTTTTTTCTTCCTTTAGCTTGCGATTCTGTAGTTGTTGTTTTTTTCCGCACTTTTTTTTTTATTTGGGGAAGTTGACCGTAACAGTTGATTATGAGTTTTTATTACCTAAAATTGACTAAAATATGAGGAACGATACGGAGTCTTTATGCCAATGTATATCTTGATGGAGCTTTCAGCTTTGTAGCTTCACTCTTATCTTTGTCATTGTATATTTTGATAGGTCATTTTTATAACCTTGTGGTTCACTAGATTTTTATATATGTATATTTTGGATATCTTGTATTTCTGTGCAGCAGTTTTTCAACCGTTGTTTTCTTGTTTTATGTGCAACCATTGTTTCTTTGTAGCGTTATTTATGTTTACCGCCCACCCTGCTTGGACCTCGAAGAGTCCGCAGTATGTACTAAATAAATAAATACCTAATCAGCCACGACTATATCAAGGACAATGTGCAAGGTTTTGGGCCCACCGAGAAACAAGGGTGCAAGAGAATATTACTACAAACGTTTCCACGTTTTCATTTCAGTCGAAATCCTCAAAGTGGAGGGCGAAGTTGGCTGACACCCTGGGGGTTTTATTTTTTTTTTTTTTAGAAGTTACTCCTACCAGCCATGATTAACCTCGTGTCTTGTTTAAATACCTATCTTACAAAACCTTCACCAATAAGCCCAACGTCAAGCAAAACCGAATCCACAAAAATTTCAAGTTCTGGCTAATTTTTGTTACACAAGTTATAATTACATTACCACAGAAAATACTATATTGTGCAATATTGTGATGACCTGAGACCTAAAAGCCATCAAAGCAAATACCACAATTCACAATTTAATTCACAATTTTCATATATATTTCTGTTTCTCAGTCTGGGGTATTTAAATGTGAAAATTTCACTAGCTCGCTTGTCTCCTCTATATATTTTTTGTTTTCAAATTTTATATGCGCTTTAAAAATTTGTTATTCCAGACGCGAAATAATTTTTTTCTCGAATTCTATAAAATGTTTACTTATAAAAGATTTCATTCATCTTCGCAGAGAGAAGTCATCGTATGGATCCCTAACGTCTAAATTGCCTATCTTAGCTTTTACATAGATATTTATTTTCATCGGTTCTTCTTTTATGCCTATGATTTCGTGTGTGAGGGCATGCCCCTCACACATTTTCGGTTTCTTTGTTACCCAAAGACTGCTCTGTCTAGCCAGCTTCGTAGCTTACTCTTACATGGACTGCTATAGCGGGTTCGTCCGATAAGGGCCTTGAGCTTCCGGTGGGAGGACAAAAGAAGCAACTCAGTGAGTCCGTAAAAAATCTGTTTATTGACTCCATACAGAAACACGCTTTCTTCTCACCAAAGTATCAAGTATCGGCGCTGCCTCGATTGACAAGATCACAGCCACGAAAAAAAAAAAAAAAACTCCATGAGGGAATGCCCTCCCGCGACGAGGTTCCTTGTCTGTTCTCTCGGGTCAACTTTGTACCCTGCAGGAAATGGATGCATTGGGTGCGTCGGCAGTAAGGTCGCCAGGAAGGGGCAGACACGTCAAAGTGCTTGGTTGCTCCTATATGATGTACCACAGGAAGGTTAACCCGGCACGACGAAAGACACCCGTCCCTGGAGAGCATTCTCTCTTCTCTTGCACCCAAGTCTTGACAGACCGACATACTCTAAATATCGTGGGCGTGGTTCTCCGTTTTTGGCTTCACCTACCTATGGCCAACGCGGGGCGCATGTTACGCACGAGCTTAACGCCAGCGTTCGACTGGAGCTCGCATTCAGCAGTCTGTCAGCACCCTAGTACCAGCTGAACGATGAAAAACAACGCATGTTCAATATGTGACCTGCGTGTGTTTCTTTTATGTGACGCCGAAATTGAGCCCTGCGTCCTTACGCTCTAGGAGGTGCACGCCCGACACGGAGACGCGTACGTCCTCAATACGTTAGGCCTAGATAGGGATTCAGATAGCTTGTGGGTCACACATGCCATTACTACCTCGCAGACAACGCATTAGACCAGTATCTACGACTGGAGAAAAATAAAGCGAATGAGACGGCCTAACAGGGATCGTGACCTAAAAACACCATCTGTGCTGTAACACTGCGCATCCAAAACGCCATGCTAAGTGCACCTTTGGATATATCATTTCAATACATAAATGTTTCTGTTTTTTTTATTCACAAAGCTTCCTATCAAGCAATGCAAAGGAATTTAAACGGAATTCGAGTTTCGGCATCGTAAGGTCGGTCTGCCTGCCCTTGAGGTATGGCAAAACTGGTTTAAGCTACCAATAAGAAATTTATCTAGTGCAGTACGACTCCAATTTGGTATCCGTAATAACCCTGAGACGAAGGAAAAATAAAAAAAAAACGGACAGTATACAACGAAGTCTCTACTAGTAGAGACTTCGTTGTACTGTCCGTTTTTTTTTTTTTTTCCTTCCTCTCAGGGTTATTATGGATACCATTCACCAGCTCGCCTGTGTTTTTTACCTTTCTTCTCCAATTTGGTGTTTTTAACGTACATCCGTAGTGGTGACCGTGATACGCTACCGCACGCCGGTACGGTGGTCATCCAGATCAAGGCAAATATAGATGGGGCTTTGAAACCGAAATCCCAGGATTCTGCTGCGCGATATTTCGCACCACGTGATCCGAGCTGTGATGCGTTAACACTCACGGGCGCTGATCTCCCTACGCTTTTTTCCAGAACACTGGGAATGCCTCTTTAAGCACAGTTGCGAATGTAGGAAGCGTAAGATAACACTTCCAGTTTTACCTCGCGCTTTCAATTTGTTGCTTACCTCGGCCAATTCAAAAGCCACCGACGGCAAGTTGGTCTACCAGAATAAAGCCTTCCAGTAAATGTCAATCGTCAAAGAGCAAATTAATAAGCACCGACAAACGTCTCACAGCTGGTTGGTTGAGGAAAGTATGTCGGTGTTTGCAACTTTCATCTGGATCATGACCACGAAAGTTTTCGTATTTTTATGCCCCGTATTTGGTTGTAATTCACAAACAAAAAATTCACCCGAAGCCGGTTCCGTGCCCCCATGTAACGTGCTGGCAAATGTATCTTCAGTTGTTGGGGCAGCCAACATTGGGTGAAGCATATTGCAGAAACTAAGGAAACAAAAACAATAGCTTTACGTTCAAAACCCTAATTTGCAAACGTCATTCTTCAGTCCTTTCTTCAAAAATAAGGCAATACTCATGCTCGACAGCCTTCCTATTTGTCCCAAAATCACAACAGAAGGACAAACCGTGAGACATTCTAGACTCCCAAGATCGAAGGGGGGCACGCTGGTCACGGTCGAAATGGCGGACGAAAGGGGGTTGGTTTCATTGTTCAGCAGGCGTACAAACCTTTCTTCTTGCACTGTACCGTATAATAAAGGTAAGATGTACGATCACCGTGCATGTTCGACGTTATAAGCATTCTAGCAGGGGCGAGAGAGTGAGGGAAGGGTATTTTGAAAATAATTTCCGTCTGACAGGTGTGAGAATTGGCTTACAAAAGTATCTCGACATTAAAATAACATTCGAAAGGGATTGTCATGAAAACACCTTCATTAATTTATGTTTAAAACGCGTATAGCTCTAATTTATATATCTATATATACAGCAGGCACCTCCTGATTATTTACGTAAAACGTTTTCTTGAGAAGTACCCTTTGGACATTTTTCATCTTACAGCGAAGATGATAAAACTCGTTGATCGGGTTTTTTCGTGTCTGCCGACAGAAGAGAAGTCGACAGAATAGTCAACAGAAAACCATCGCGCGCGCCTTGTCAGTACTTGCGCGAGCCTTACCATGTATCAGTGCTCTTGGCACTTGTTAAATCATATTATAGATAATGAGGCGCGCGAACAATGCGAAGCACCTAGCGCTCCCCGCATGCGTTTCGCGGTAGACTGCGGTTGCATAACCTGCCGCGGCAGTGGCAGATTGCGAAGTGGGAAGCGACGTCACTAGCCCCGCTAACAATGCGGAGCACGTAGCGCTCCCGCATGCGTTTTATCAGTACCCTTTTAGGTTGCATAAGCGGGCGCGGCAATGGAAGCCGTACGAAGTCTTTTATATATATAAACGTTTTTGTAGAGTGCATTTACTTTTCTTTCGTTAATCATTTGGAATCCCGCAGAAAAGCTCACCGGAGATAAGCTCACCGAAGAAAAGCTCACCGCAAAACCGGCGGATGCGGAGAAAAGCTCACCGGCCATTGAGCGTATGCGGAGAAAATTTGCTCACCGATATTTTTTCTTCTTTTTATATGGAGGCTGTTGGATCGAGCGTAACATATATCAATTTATTATCATTAAAATTTGTCAGCTTTGTAAAAAATAAAATGTCCTCTTTTGTAATATTTGTTAAGCTTATTGGGTATATTGCTCCCAAATTATTAATTGCGGGAGTGTGTTTTTTGTGGCTTTTTATGCAACGAAAGCCTAACTAAAATCTTTATAAACTTAAAAACAGGAAAAAGTAAAAAAAATCGTAATGATGACTGCCTAAAACATAAAAATCAAAGGTGTAAAAGCCGAAAATCCAAAAGTGCATGCGCAACAACACGGTGCCTGAAATTCTCTTTGAAGCTTTTGTTAACATTTGAAAGCAGGATAAAGCTGTCAATAGGATATCGAGGCTTCTTTTTTTCCACGGACATGCACGCTTTCTAGCCGTTCGTGCTGCATGGTGTTTCCACACGTTCCCTTTGTGTGATAGCGCCTTCTACGGTGAGCCACCCATGGCCCTCAGAGCTGCGCAATGTCACCGTTGTTACTCGTGAGCTATATAAGAACTATTTTTTTTTGTAAGGTAGGTAGCGAATTGGGAGAGTTGGTAAACGTTATACATGATGAAAACCGCTCAAACGACGACGACCGAGTGAAGGCAACAAACACGACACGACGAAGCTGTTCTCGCAACTAAAGTTTTGTTAGTGAAATTAACAGAAAGAAAACAGCGTAGCCGACACTGATGACATCAACAAGCATCTACTTATCTATTAGGCACTACACAATATTTGGACCTCAAGCGATTCACACACTGCTATTCATATTGGCTCGCAAAAAAACAAACCTCTTTATCTGACAGAAGTACCGACGGCGCACCCTCAGCTGTCAATAAATTGTTGCCTTTTTTACCGGTGTACGATGTTCTGATTTTAAACTTGCGGCTTCAATAATTTACAGAATGGGTGATTACTAATTTCTGAAGAAATAGTAAATATGCCCAATGAACCTCAAGAATATTACAAAAACGAGGACATATTTTTAATGAAGTGACGACCAAGTTTGACGCAGAATCAAGCTAAGCTAAGAAAATATCGGTGAGCTTTTCTCCGCATCTGCCGGTTTTGCGGTGAGCTTTTCTCCGGTGAGCTTATCTCCGGTGAGCTTTTCTCCGGTGAGCTTTTCTCCTGTGAGCTTTTCTCCGCCGCCCAATCATTTGGCATAGACACTTTTGCTGTTTACAAACATGAACCGCCGCTTGAGTAACAGGCGACTTCCGGTCACACCGCCTTCGCAAGCCTGCTGAGCTTGCTTATGCCACCAGTGCTAGAAAGCATTAATGCTACACAATGGCCTTCAGCTGTACGATGTTACATCTTGGAGGAGGCAAGCTGGTTTACAAGAATACTCAAAACATTTTAACAGATCTCGCACTCCTTCGTTCTTTCGGCGCTCTCGTTGAGAATCGGCGGTTAAATGTTTCATCTACATTTCAAGCAGCGGTGTTAAGGTGGCCTTTGTTCATTATCTTTATAAAGCGGACGTTCTCTGGCACGTCAAAGGCTGGAGAACCACCTGGTGGCGTTTGCCATAAAAAGGGTCTATCGTGCAGTGGGCAGTCGCTGTAGGTGATACCTCAGCTTCGCTATCCAACCACCTTCACTACGTAAATTGAAACCCCAGTTTCTTTTTTTTAATTTTTATTATGTTTTTGTTGGCGGTGCCGCCTTTGGTATGGTTGTCGGAGGGTAGCATGCATATTTGTGGCATTTCGTTGAATTCAATTTCGAAGATCATCAAAATGCAACTCTCTTAAACTGTTTTGATGCCTGCTTTTGTGTTTCATGTTTCTGTGGCATTGGATAACCGTGATTTTATTGTTTGTTTTAATGAAAAAAGCACATAAAGCAACGATGTTTCCTAAACCGAGAAACCAGAAAAGTGCGGCGAAAAAAGCTCCTCTCGAAGCTTCTTGGTACTGCAGCTAGGTGGTGTTGATTGCTTCGGAGTCGCAAATATTTGACTCGCATAAACCTGCCGTTCAAGTTCGCTGTTAAATATTGTTCTAAGTGGACATGGAGAACCGAAACCGTTTACAATACCAAAATCTGATTACGAGCGCAAGCTCTGACTTGCGTGAGTCTTGACGTCTGCAAGATGGTGACTGAAGAAAGAGTAAGTAAATTCAGGCGAGCTGGTTGATGTTACACATATTTGAAAAAACCAAGATAGTATTTTGTTTACACAGTGCGGCAACCAAAGAGTGTTGCATCTGTTAATCACATAGCTCATTTAAACGAGTTCATTCATTTAGCCGCCTTTAGCAAAGAATACTAATCTACAGGGGTTGCTATATACAAAGTGTGTTTATATATTTTATCAAGGGGGACAATAACTTTGCAAACAAAGGAAACCGGAAATATATAAGCGATTTATAACGAATGCCTCTATGAACTGCGGCGGATGCCAGATTACGCGTGTGAGGTGATAATAAGCAAATTAAATACATTCAACGTTCTAATTAACTTTTACTGAACTATTTCACCCGGCACATTCCAGTTACGGATGTGTCGCTCGTCGTCAAAATATGGCATTGCAGTCGTTAGAGTTTAAACCACTCAATTCTGCTCCGTGCAATCCTACCCCATATTTCAGCCCTCAGCAGACGAGATAACGAAACTAGACACAAAAAGAACGCCGGAAGTCTCGCACGGAATCGACGTCAGCCTCTGCAGCGGGCGCAGATAGCGATCGAGTCATAGCGAGCTGCGAAAAATCACGCGGCCCTTTCGGCGTTCTTTTTTTTTTATGCTTTGCATGGCAGGCTTTAGGCTGACTAATTTCGCCAGAGGATAGCGCTTAGCAGAATTTAGTCGTCTGACTTTCAACAACTGCTACGGCATATTTTTACGGCATGCAACAAATTTCTAATTGGAATAAGCCAGCTGAAGCGAATGTTGGAAAGGGTAAAGAATTGAATTTTAGGTAATTGATTTACTAACTATTTCGTTACACTGTCTACCTGACGTCCGCCGCGGTAAATAATGTTATCCCGAATAAATTTTTTTTTTATTATCATTTCTGGTATATTTGGTTGTACTACATTCTCTCAGAAAAAACACTGAACGAGGGTAGATTGAAAAGTTTCTGGAATTAAAATGAAAAAAAAAAAAACACGGATCTAATTTAAGTCTTACTTTACTTACTAAATAATTCCCACCAAGCGCGACACAACTGGCCCAGCGTTCCTCCAACTTTTCGGTTCCCGCATAGAAGTCACTTTCTTCGAGATCCCCAAAATAACTGTTTAAAGCCTACATCACCACTTCATTCGGCAAAAATCTCTTTCCAGCCAGGAAGGTTTTGACGTCATGACGGCGCTTAAAAGCCGACGTACACTTCGCGCTTTCCACTTTTGCCCTCCCCCTCCTTTCCTATATGCTCTCCACTTGTAAGCTTGTACCAACTTGGCTCCCCTCGCAGATTAGGAGAGGGGGGCGCTAACAGGATTATCTTTCCTGCAGAAAACCGAGGTTGTACGTCGGCCTTTAAGACGAGGACAAAAGGGAGACTAGCAACACGGAACGCTACTTCAATTTTTTTTTTTTTTTTTTTTTTTTTTTTTTTTAAGGGGGGGGGGGGGGAATATATACACTCACACCACTTCACCTCAGCCGATTCCGGGCCTCACCGTCGCTCCTATCTCTTTGTATAACAGGTCAATGAAGGCAACGCTGACACATTGTGCTCCAGACTGTTTTATCAAGTCTGCTGCTATTAGTTTCCTGACCGTCTTATCCTTGTGTCTGGCTAGAATCGCGCACGTGTTGAAAAAGGGCCTGCATCCACAATCATGACAATGAAGTGAAAGATGACCGTCACGGTGGTTATTAACATTCAAGTTGTGCTCTCGTAACCTATCATTTAGGCATCTGCCAAGTTTGCCCGATGTACTTTTTATCGCATAACAACTGAATCACGTACGCGACTCCCTCTGCGCAACCGACAAACGGGTTTCTATGCTTCTTGCCACAGCACAGGGGGCCTCCGCTAAAGGGTTTCGTTAATCTGTACAACCTGGCTAGCTTCTCCCAGAGCCGAGAAAACAACCTTCGTATTCACTCGGTTAGCTATTTTCTGAAGGTTGTGTGCAGTTTTGTGCATATAGGGGACAACCGCTATCTTTTGTTTAACTTGTTTCTCCTTGACTAAACCCGGACAAGGGTTATCTTGAACACTCAGCCCCCTGAGAACGCCTTCCGCAACAGACACTAGCACACTGTTGGGATAACCGGCTGATAACAGGCGCTCTGACTGCTTCCCCAAACTCCAATGTGTCATATGGTTACACGATCTGCGAAGGGCGTTCACAAAGCGCAACTTCACAATCCCACTTTTTACGAGTTTATAACGGGATGACTTATACGGTATCCCATCCATTCTACAGTTGTGTTTTGTGAACGCCCTTCGCAGATCGTGTAACCATGTGACACATTCGAGACTGGGGAAGTAGTCAGAGCGCCTGTTATCAGCCGGTTATCCTAAAAGTGTGCTGGTGTCTGTTGCGGAAGGCGTTCTCTGGGGGCTGAGTGTTCAAGATAACCCTTGTCCGGGTTTAGTCGAAGAGAAACAAGTTAAACAAAAGATAGCGGTTGTCCCCTATATGCACAAAACTGCGCACAACTTTAAGAAAATACCTTACTGAGGGAATACGAAGGTTGTTTTCTCGGATCTGGAGAAGCTATCCAGGTTGTGCAGATTAACGAACCCCTTTCGCGGGGGCCCCCTGTGCTGTGGCAAGAAGCATAGAAACCCGCTTGTCGGTTGCGCAGAGGGAGTCGTGTACGTGATTCAGTTGTCATGCGGTAAAAAGTACATGGGGTAAACAGGCGGATACCTAAATGATGGGTTATGAGAGCACAATTTGAATGCAAATAACCACCGTGACGGTTATCTTTCAGTTCATTGTCACGATTGAGGATGCAGGCCCTTGTTCAACACGTGCGCGATTCTAGCCAGACACAAGGATAAAACGGTCAGGGAAATAATAGAAGCAGACTTGATAAAACAGTCTGGAGCACAATGCGTCAGAGTTGCCTCCATTGACCTGTTAGACAAAGAGATAGCGTTTTCGCGAGCGACGGTGAGGCCGGGGATTGACTGAGGTAGAGCGGTTTGAATGTATATATGTCCCCCCCCCCCCCCTTTTTTTTCAAAAATAAACAGTTCAAGTAGCGCTCCATGTTGTCTAGTCTGCCTTTTGTCCTTATCTGAAGCACCATCATGACGTCAAATTCCCAGTACCAACTAGCCCAACGGTCTGCATTGAAGGTTTTGAGCTTTGGGAATAAGCAGTAGTCCGACGAGAACCAAATGAGGTGAATATAGTGGATGCGGAAGGGAGTTATACTTCAGTTCTGCCAGTTTTTGCCGAGCGGCATCACTTGAAATGCACTGTCGTGGTGAAACAACACCTATTCCTTTACCATTCCTGGGCGTTTCTCTTCTATTACTTGTTTCGGCCTCCCCAGAAGTGTTTTGTAGTATTGGCCAGTAACATTTTTCCCCTTTTTAAGTTAATGCGGAAAATTTGTTTGGCGTCCCTTAAAAACTGATGCTATCACCTTGCTAGCCGACTGAATGGTCTTCGCTTTCTTCGGAGCCGATTCACCGGGCTCATTTCATTGTTTCGATTGACTTTTTGTTTCTAGAGTGTAATGGTGGACCCAATTCTCATCCATAGTTACAATTCGTAGCTTAAAATTTTTTTTTGGAATTGCCTGAAATACTTGCAAACTGCAGGCTGGCGTTCCGGCTTTAATGCGTTTTTGCTCCGGATTGAACAAGGGCGGCACCTATCTTGTAGAATTTTTTTATAATCTCAAATATTTGGGTAAAATATAAACAACTCATTCAGAAGAAATGCCCACTTTTTCCTCAATCCCACGCACTTTTATGCGGCTTTCTTCCAAAACCAAGTCGGAGATTCTATCCAACATATGTGGTGCGGCAGTTGTTTTTTGGACGTCCTGAACGTGGTTCATCCCTTGTGTACGACCACGCTTGAATTCAGAAACCGAAAAACTCGTAGTGTAAAACGGAAGTGATGAGTCCCCGAGAACAGCACTTAAACTGGATTTACTTTCCGTCACTCGTTTTCCCTCCAAATAAAAAAAAAAAAAAAAAAAAAGATAAGACCGCTCGTGTTTCGTTTTTATTCATAACTGAAAATGTCCATGGTTGCTCGACTAGAACGCTTGTCAAAGCCAAGCTTTTTGAGAAATCAATGTGACATTTGTGGTGAGTTTATGCAAGAGGGTTGCCAACACAGTGAAATAAAAACAAACCGAGAGAAAAAAAAACCTAGTGCCGATTCTGGAAACTTTTCAATATAACCACTTGTATATAAAAGTGAGCAAAACGCGAGGGCAAATCCACGTGGTTGTCTACCAGCCTTTGCAAAGTAACCCACCAATAGGACTTATTCGCAAGATGCCTCATGCTGAGAGTCGCAAGATATAAAAAATATGTGCTAAACACTAGAGAAGTTTCTCGTAATATAATATTAGCAGTTACAAAATACTCCACCTTCACGGAATATCAGCAGTTACAAAATGGTCCGCAGTTGCGGCACCTTTGCAAGCGAAGTTGCTAGATTGAAGACCAAAGGTTCCATGAGCGCCGCATCAGACTATCATTCGTGCTTCACCAGGACAGCAGGGAGCTATCAACGGCCCGCATATCTCGGCTACTCCTGCATCTTATAACTATGCCTAGAGAATCGGTCGATGACGTGATTGCCACCCCCAATGAGAGGCTTATGCCGGTAGGATTTCTGGGAAATTATTTTCCGAGCTGCCGGGAGAATAGACACTACAGCCTGTATTTACCACGGTTCTTGTCTGCTTTGCAATCTTCAAAGTTGTATAAAAGTTTACTAGTTCCTCTTCAGATTTGACAGATCGCTTGCACGTTTGTACTTGTCTACGGAATAGGCTATATGTAATAAACTTCTAGGAGATCTGACAACAATACTTTGTGTCTGTTTTCCTGCCTATTTACAAACACATGTGCGAGTACATTTTTTCTACGGGAATTGTGTAAATCACATCATACCGGGGCATGACGCGGCTGACATGGCTGGCAGCCATCATATATAATGTGTTTTTCTGCGTTCCCGTACTGCAGGCGCGATGCGAGTTGCGAAAGAGATCAAGAACTGCTTTTACTTTACTTGAGACGCATCTGCTGTGAATTCTGAAAACTAATTGCGGCAAGTCACAGCAGTCTATCTGGAGAAAGTGTGGGTCCAGGTGCCATATTTGACACGACTGTTAAAACCCGCAACCTACTGAAAAACAACAATTAAAATGCAAACGGATGGCAAACTCGTCGACCCATTTGAATGAAAACGGGTGGCAAACTTGGCGGCCCGGATCAAACGTGATTATGGGATATGGGGTGTCACTCAGCATCGAAAGAATAAAATGTCGCAATATAATGGTACTACCCGCTAATTATGAATGTATTTAACAATATTAAGGCAAAAAGAAGTTTCAAGGTGGTCTTAAGTTCCTTTGTCGTTCGGTACTCGGCTTGTGATCCCACTATACTCCGTTTCACAACAACTTGGCGAACTGTGGAGGCTGCAGCCCCCGCGACCCGATAAAAACGTCGGAGCGAGTCACGTGACAACACTCCCTGATCAAGGCCACGGAGGCATTGTTACCGCCACACCAACAGTGCTGTCCTCGACAACATGCTCTGCTCGAAGGGGCCTTCCTTTCTTGTACTGACCCTGCCCCCTCCGTGATACTGTCACTAGCGGCAGCGCGGACTCCGACTAGCGATTGTCAAAAGAGACAGCGCCGTTATATTCGAGATGCTGGCCCCCGGGCATACCTGTGGCATTATCGTCAAATAAATACGCCATTATCCGGACCCAAAGAACCTGTGTTTCTACGTCACACCTTCCAAAAGGAAATGCCACATCTGGCGCCCAACGTGCGGCCTCTCCGGCGGCTCCAAACAAAAGCAGCAACTTCGATATGACAGAAAACCAGGTAAATTTTCGGCCAAGCACTTCGTGGACGGAGGGAGAGACCAAAACCGGACGCTACTCAACAACTTTGTGGCAACGTTAGCCACGTACGGGCACAATGAGTAAGTGTCATTTGAGCCGATCTTCCCCAACGGGTTTGACTCAAAAGGCCCGGAATGCAACGGAGGCACACCTCCTCGGAGCGCGCCATCCTTCATCGCTGAGTCAAGCCTAACCGTGACTTTCGAAATTAACGCAGATCCGACGGGAGAAAAGGCAGTGACGCAAAAGCAGGCAAATGCAGCCTCTTACAGCGTCGATCTCTTAACCTCAGGCTGGCCGTCAGCTTCTTCGCACGGAGGTAAACTGACGCAATCTACGAGCTGCAGCACAGCACAGCTGCTATAGGCGCGGCACACCACTCGGTGGTCCACGAAAAGGGAACAGCCCCCAGCCGCACATACGGAGAGCGATTCTCACCACAGAGAAAATACGCTCGGCGCATATCGCCCCCTGCTAGAAAACGCAGCTCGGCTGATTGAGAGCCTAACTGGCGCACTGCAAACAGTAGTTAGGCCCTAACCACCGACATGCACAGTGTACGGTGACCGAGTGAGTGCGACAGACTTTTAAATGACTTGAAAAAGTACCAACAGGCCATGGGAATGTCGAGTAACTATAGATACTGGAACGCATCTTGCTAATCTGGTTGGTAGACCAAGCGGCCCGATGGCTCCCTCTAATCGGAAGCCAGCTGTTGTCGATCGAGCAGTTCTGCAAGACAGTTCGCCAGGAATTCCTCCCTACGAACTACAAACGCAGGATGAAGCGAGAGCTCCAACAACGGACCCAACACCCAGACGATCTTCACTGTTGGATTTCGTGAGGGCGATGCAAAAGCTCTTTGAGCTGGCGGAACCCTCAGCGCCCAATGCAGAGTGGGTAGAGAGAGTTATTGGACAATCGCACCCGACTTTTGCGGCGTATCTCCGAGGCAGTCGGTTTTGCGACTTGAACGAACTGGCCTCGGAGGCTCGGCGTATTCAGAGAGACATTCCTGTCGCACGAGCGTATCGCCCCCACCACCAGCGTCAGCAGCACTCGAGCCGCGCTGCGCGTGAAGCAGAAACGCGGCGTCCCGAAACAGGAGACACGAAGCCGCTTACTACGCAGACGAGCGAAGTCGAACCACGTATGACATCTCAGATAATAATTCTAGTTTTGCTATATACGAGCAGTATTCGAGCCTTACTTTATTTTTGTCACGTGAGGCACCCTGTCGAAAAATTTCATTCGTATGACAAACCAAAAAAGAAACTTGTGAGAAGTTTAAGAAAGTTTCTTATATGGTTCTTATATCTTCTTATATACCTTATATTGTTCTAATATAATTCTTATATGGTTCTTATATATTCTTATATATCGTGCATGATTCATATGTGTGTATGGCTTTTTTACGAGGGACGGTGTAGGCAAGCACCTCTATAGTGAAGCCCATCATCCAGGAGCTAGGGAGCGCGATTCTCACACTGCCGTACCACCATCGTAGAAAGTTGCGAAAGTCTCTAATCTAGGACTGATACGAGAACCACTCAACTTGTTTTCGTTCCCACCTAAGATTGTGGATTGGGAAAAATGCAAATGCTGTTTTTGTGCATTTACCTTAGGCAGATAGGATTCTCTCCAGCTGACTCAACATAATGGCGACTCATGATAAAGCGAATTGTGTAATAGAAAGTGCAATGCCTACAAAAACAAATCAAGCGTTCAAAAGATCTGTGGGATGGAAAACATAATTAAAATGCACCAGAGACTGGGAACACCAAGGAGAATTATGTCTTTCACCATCCTTAACAAGGACTCCTTTTGTAAATGCGGAAGTTAAATTAAAACTGGGAATGAATGAGGCCTCATCGTACATGGACTTACGACAATCAATATTACACCAAGTATTGTTACTTGTTTTGATCCTACTTTTTAATGCTGTTTTAGCGTTAGGAGTTTACCAGAATCACCGGCTTTTGAAATTGAAAAGCCAAGTAATTGTATACATTATTTCTTCGAATTTAAATTAGTTTACGTTAATGAAGTTCATGCACTTCAGATTTTATTTGTAAACCTGCTTTTCGAACAGTTCCTTGCGTTCTCAAAAGATTCGGTAGTGGGATATGCGCTTTTGAACATTCTAGGGTGTGTGAAAGAGTTTGCCTAGGCTGGCCGCTTTTTCCTCTTAATTCAGAAGGCTTTTAATACTTTGGAAGGCAGAGTATAGCAAAAGCGTAAACATGACAAACATGACACTAGTTTAATTTGTGTGTTCAAAGGCCGCGTGGGGCACCCTACCACGCTGGGGTTAATTAGAGTGACACCCACTGTTGAACTACAATAAATAAATTTCACACTTAAATTGTTTATCAGAACTGTTGTTCTCACGTTTGGTGTCCCCTTTACTCTTATTTACACAGTATTCTAGTAGCCTTAAAAATAATAATACAATTGACAGGAATTGTAGCCCTTCGCAAAGTGACATATTAGAAAAGCCTGTAAAGCTTTATGTACAAGTTATTAGTTCGTCGAAATGGGATTAAGTTTGCAAGAGTTTTTCGATGGTTCAACCCCAGGCACTGTTGGCTGCAGATCACTCAGTGAACCATAAAAAATTACTCCGTTCCTCACTTTTTTTTTCCTTTAAATATTGAGGTTCAAAATTTTTTCGTACAAATATAGAAAAACACTGACGTCTCTCAAGGCAACCTAAGCAGGTATTCTAAAGGTCTAGAAAGCTTCTGTTGATTATTTTACTACCTACGGCGCAGTGACACTGCAGGAATAGCCCACGCCTTTCATCCTACTTTTTTGACGTCCCAACTCTCTCACCAATATTATCTTGTATCTAGGCGCCATAATCTTGGATGCTAGTTTGTCAGAACAAATGAGCAATATCCTGTCAGATAAAATTTCGTTATTCGTAATCGCTGTATACGCGGGCTCCGGAAGGGTCACCACACGGGCACAACACCCGCAGTTGTGCAGCAGCCATCCGGAGCAAAGATGCAAGTCTTTAGCTATTTTTCAGTTCCAGAATGGGTGCCGTTAAGTCTAGCCATTGGATTTTTGCTGTTTCTGTGAGTGTCCTTTCTTATTTATCTCAATTTTACCCTATATCAAAAACATGTATTTCTGTCTCAATGAAAGACTACGTCGCGAATTGAAGTCAGTGCATACTGTTTTTAGTTACGAGGAGTGTTGGAGTTTTATTTGCTATTACATATAACTGACAGAAATTACCATCACCGTTCCTATCTACGTGGTGACGAAATTTCAGCGTTAGTATTACAAAATATAATTTGCCGAGAAAAATACAAGTGAAGTTCGTTATAGTTCTTGCAACATGCACAGTCTAAAAATATATTTAGTTCATAATATTTGTACGACATCAAAACCTTAAAAGTGACCATGTTCCAGGGTAAGTGCTTTTTACTACAGTGCCAATGTTGTACATGTCAAACCTCAATAGAAATTGGTAATAACCATGAAACCATTTTTGCACAAGATCCACCACATAGCTTAAAGGCTAAAGTAAAGTAACGGAATAGTGTAGTTGACTGATTTTTTTTTTCAACGATAGAGTACTTGTATTTTCGCGTAGATAACTCTCCGGCATGACATCCAAGTAACATAAAACTTTCAAGAAGTTATTCCATCAACATAGTTCACTAAACTTACGCTGCCTTTCTTTCGCAGCAAGTTACTTAGCTTAATTATATGCTGCTTAATTATATCCCCAATCAAATATCCGAATTCTATATTTCTAAGGTCACTGAAATAGTTGTACCCAAAACGCAACTATGTATGATCAAGTACCTCTACAGTCCTTCTCAAGGCGCGTTGAGTGGAACGGCGCACTTATTGCCCACGCTTACTCTGCTTGCGCGACGCCTTGAGCGCACCAGGTTGTTTTATATATACCTGTTCGTCTACGACAGCTCTTTCTTTTTGTACCACTCTCAGAATCTATATAAACTCCCATTGAATGCGTTTTTGCAAACCTGTAATAATGCACTTCAGCAACACTGTAAAATCGTTAATTACTTTTTCATCAAGATGTTTTTTTTTTAGGTTTGACTTTGGCAACAATTTGAGTATACTGCAATCTTACGGTAAATCCTATAGATATAATTTCTTATATGGCAGAAAAGAATTCGGAAGTTCATACGTCTGATTTTAGTATATTAATCCGATATCAGACACATCAAGTGAATATAAGTGACGCCACTTATTTTCCCCTAATCTACTTGATGTGTTTAAAACTATTTTCCATCGAGATAAGGTTAAAAGAAATTCGTTTACCTACGCTGAATAATAAAAATATTAGGTATATTGGAAGACGCTCAGAGAAATTTGAATAACAATTGAGATTTTAATGCACAGGCGTTTTAGAAAAAGTATTTCCATCTTCAAGTGTGCACAACCGCGAGCTGCAACTGCCGGTTGAACGGACTTCCTGGAGGAAAAACTTTTGCCGAAACTTTTGTGTATTAAAGTTTCTATTGTTATGCAGGTTTCTCTTATCGTCTCCAACTATGCCTAATAATTTTCTTATTCAGTATAGGTAAGTTATTTCTGCATTTTCTTAATCATTCAATTATGGGCGTGTAATTGTGTTTGATTAACAAACAGATATTTTTTAGGTAATATTACTTAATCTTGTTAAC
Organism: Ixodes scapularis; assembly: GCF_016920785.2. Lineage (NCBI taxonomy): Eukaryota > Metazoa > Arthropoda > Arachnida > Ixodida > Ixodidae > Ixodes > Ixodes scapularis. Next base: position 38,247,219 of record NW_024609835.1, on the reverse strand, counting down.
TACGATGAAGAATGTAAGCTTCGTATTTAACATAAATAATGACTATATTTTGGGGCCATTCTTTTTTTTTTCAAAGGCATGCAAGTCGGTACAGAAACTACTGGAAAGATCAGAACGTGCCCCATGAACAATTTTCCCTTTTCTTTGGATCTACGTTCCAGTTGATATTCAAGGTGAGCGTCTTGGCTATATTCTTTTTTTTCTTTGTAAACATGTTTTACCGCGTTGGTATTGTACGTAGTAATTTTTTTAGTTAAAATATTCAGTATTAAAAAGGAATAAACGTTTTATTGCCATAAACAACATAACATTCAGTGGAAGAATATCAAAACATATTGAAATGTTTCTGGCTATAGAAAATTGTTTCTATGGCATAAACCGATTTAAACATAACACAATTACAATACTTGGGTTACTGCGGCGAAAAAGGATAACTGAATAAAAGTTCTTTCACACATTTGCCTTTTGAGTAATGCGCGTTCAGTTGCAGAAAGGTGGGCGTGGTAACACGATACAGAGCACGTTTCTACAACCCTCAATCACTTCTGTTGAAACGTAGCCGACTAAAGTAAACAACCATTAGAACTCGCTAGCGAGATTTTCGGTTCAGCAATAGCAAAACAACATCCACGACAAACATGGCGGCACCCGGCAACAGCATCGGTACAGATGATCCTGGGGGCATTCCGCTGACTTCCGCGACTCCTGCTCTCCTAGTGAAACTCCAGCTTTGCGTAACCTGCCCCCAAGTCCCAACTGTTCTCTATCAAGTAAAAGCAGTTGGTCGTTCCCGTCTCGAAACGAGCAGCCGGATGCGCGACGCCGACGGTCACTGTCAACTGCAGAACCATCCTTTGCTTTCTTTTTAGAACGCTGCACTTAGGCGCCCGTTTCCGGCTTGAGCGGCGACGACGTCGCCGTCGTCGTCGGCGTTACTGCGCGTTGCATTATGGGACGTTTTCTATAATGGCGTCACACGTGACGTCACGTGTGACATTTCGAGGCCAAATTTCCCCGCTAAATTTGGCGGGAAAGTTTTGCTACATTTAGCGGGAAGGCTTTCACGCAAAATTTAGTGGGCAATTTTACCCCCGTGACGTCCCACGTGACCCCCCCCGTACCCTCCCCTCCTCCTCCTCAAGAGCTGCGCTCTAATTCGTCATTACAAAGAATTCTAAACGTCCTTCTTTTCTTTTTTTTTATTATGGGCACGCCGCCTCTTTCCACATAACTAGAGCCATGCGCAGAAAACAGTTTTATCATCAGCATCCAAAGACATTGTATTCGGATCCGAACCGCATCCGCAAAATTCAGAACCGGATCGGACCGTGAATCTGCGCATTCATTTTACATCATAAAATCAAATACAAATAAAAACAAAACAAAAAACATGTGAATGGTTTTAATAAGCCGTCTCCTTACCTTACTACAGAGAACACTTCGTGTTAGAATACGGCGAAGTCCTTTCATTGTATTCTGTTTTATCGTGTTTGTGAAATAAGCGATCATCCTTCCCGAGACACTTCGCGTCGCTGGAAAGATAACCGAAGTTATGAGATCGTCTTGAGAGTCCGTGACACTGACGCTTTGTCCAGAAAATGCGCTAAAGAAAAAAAATTTTAAAATTTGCTTTCCTTTTTTTTTTTTTTTTTTTGCTTTGTTAAACCTACTTTAAGCAGACTCATATTTTATAAATATGAAAATGAACAAAGGACAGACTAATACCATCATGTCATTTTGTTTAGGACAAACAATAAAATATGGTTGAGTAAACGCATTCCCTCACCGCAGCAAAGTACTCGTGTATACGCGGTAAGGCGCGAGTAAGCCGCTGGGAAAATGTCAGAATGTTCAATAATGGCAACACCTATCGGTTTCAGTTTTAAACACTAACCCTCAACTGCATGCTCGGAACCATATGCTTAAAAAGAACTCGGTGCCAACTGTCGAGAAAAAGAAAAACGCGCACACACGCAGCGATTAACTTCTCGAGGTTGCTGTGTGGAAGAAACAGAATATCCTCAATATGGACCGAATCAAAATAGTTCGCCTATCTTAAATTAATACCCGCTAAGGAGAAGTGTATCTCATTTCGTACACTTGATGCTAGGGTAGCATGCACAAACTGCACTACAAGAATGAGGTGCGAAAACTCGTGGTGGCGCAACTTCCACCACTCCAGAGGATCGAATTCAGTCTCCTTGAAGACACTTGCAGGATTCTTCTGCTTTTTTGTGGCTTGTAAGTTTTTTTTTTAGTTTTCTTCGCCTTAAAATCATCTTCCGGTCTTCCCTTCCAAACAAGAGCCCGCTATGCCCGGGACCGACTTATGCTCCTACATTTACTTTTCCCAGGGATAGCATTTTTGGCGAGATGGCATGTTCCAAAACGATATTTGGTTAGAATCAAATCTTTCCTGATGTAAAGTACAATTTTATCCCCGATTGGCACCTTTTATCTAACAGAACAGTTTGCTCCGGCAATACATTCGATGACGCACGTCATATAGTATCAATCACTCATTCACTCACACGCTTATGGGCCGCCTCGGCGAAAATGTAGATCCGGACCCGTGGATATTCGCATTTGATCCTCGACCGCAGCCCCTGGCATCCACATCCCATCCGCGATCCGCCAAATATGATTCCTCTTTATCCGCATTTGCCAGTTTACAGGGGATATCCGTGGATGATCCGCGGGTAATCCGCAGATATGCAGGGCTCTACAGATGACTAACCGCACTCGAAGGTCGAGCTTGTTTCAACCTTTTGCGATGTATTGCAAAACAATTGGAGTATCTCGCCGTTGCTAGGCGACGTGCTTCTGCAAGCGACCGCAACCATACTGTTCAACATTCGAAAGCAGTAAAACGCAAATGTCTGAACGAGTCCAATAGCGTTACGTCCGCGGCGTGCGTCAACAAAGATAGATTCTTGTTTTGGGAAGCTATACAGCAACAAATATACGCTCCCTACATAGTGTTCAGAAGCGGGTTATTCATACTATGTGTAGTGTTGAAGGTTAAAAACGCTTAGAACAGTACCGATTACTGCACACTACACTTATAAACCTCTTCTTACATACCAAATGTATGTCAAACAAAATCAACTTGTTTTTTTTTTTATCCATTGCTGATACACAACAACAATGGACCTTGCCCAAGCCGTTGTTTTGACACTTGGTCAGAGTCACGCACAAGGACAAATTATGGCCTCCAAATTATGATTTTTTGTTTTCCAAATTATTTGGCCAGCATGAAAAGATGTGACATAGATGTTATGAGTACGTTCAGAAGAAATATTCGGTTTCTGTTTCTTTGATACTAGCCTTGGTTAATTTTGCTTGAGGTGTCCTCGGTGCGAGTTATATTTTGTGCGCCCTGTGTCAGTTTTTCTTTTTTTATGTAATGTTCGCCAGGCTGCTACCCTGGCTAGTGCTCTGTATCACGGTTCTCTTGTCATGTTAGCCAGTGCGCTTCCAGTCTCTATGTGAGTGTTTTTTTTTTCAATTTCCGGTACTCTGTACATTATTTTGTCTGGTTCGGGTGGGGAGAAGAAACTTAGTAAAGCGAGAACACTGTTGTTTTTTTTCTTCCTCCCCCTATCCACTGGAGGGAAACAATAAAGTTGAAAGTTGCAAGCTGGCTGCGGTGGTACTATGTGAACTCCACAGAGAAGCTGAAGATTTTTGTTGAATGCTTAGGGAATACATACTGTGTCCAGCAGTGGCGTTCACACGAACGAAGGGGGAGGGGGACAATAAATAGTACCTTCCCCTCCCCCTGAAAAATTGCAGGCTAGGGGTAGGCCGGGTAGGAGGTTTGCTGGAGTAGGTCGATGCTTAGACAAACCCATCCAAACAAAAGAATGACTGAAGTACACTCTAAGAAAAAAGGGAGGAAAAAAGTAGCAACGGCGCGCCTTCCTCCCTTCTACCGACGCGCCTCCAAGCGGACACGAGAAAAGGGGAGGAACGAAATGTTTTTCTCCTTCTCCAGGCAGACGGGAGAAAGCTTTCGCCCTCCCGACTCATCGTCTTTCGGTTTCGTTTTTCGAGCAGGTCGCGCACGTTGTTTAATAAATAGCTTTTGAGTCGATTGAGCTTCAGCAGCAGCGAAGGCCGCCTGTAATTCCGTCTTCTAGTTTAAACGTCCAGAACATTTCGGTTGCATTGACATTTTTATCACTAATTTTATCAAACGAGCAAACGAAGCCGCTAGAAACAGCGAAGTCCCGGAGCAGTGCCAGCAGCGCCACGTACACTGGGGGATGGCCGTCTCCGGATTGCGTGACTCGCGCGGCACGGAACTACAGCCACTGCAGGCTGCAGCACTACAGACTACAGTAGCGAAAGCACGCGGAACTGTGTCGACGTTTTCGACGTTATGGAAACCGCAGGAACTGCGTCCAAGACAGGCAGGTTTTGCTGCCGGCTGCCTGGGTGCCTTCCCCCCTGAGTTTGGTTCTGTTTTCCGATGCCGAGTGCAACCGGCGTTCAACGTGGTTTTGTGTTTGTGCGTGTCAGCAACATAGCTGCAACATCGTGATGACAGTGTCGGGTTGTGAACAGAAGACTGGAATTATCGCCGATGTGACCATGTGTTCGCGTATCAGTGGTGTAACAAGAAGATAAGATCGTAAACTGTTGGGCATTGATGCCGCTGGTCGGGTTGTGATCGGAGGGGGCGGGGTGTCGCAGGTTGACATTCCGCTTTACATTAAAAAGTTTAATACCACTTGAGCGATTACGTGCAATCGATCAACGTGCGGATAGTCATGGTCTGAACAGTAGAAGCTCCTATCGTACAATGGTCAATGTGACTGTCGGAATTGTCTCGTCCCCGACAGCGATTGTGCTCAAGGGCAAGGACTGAACAGTACGAAATCGTGACGTAAAGTACGTATATTTACAGTATGGAATTTCGGCATTAAAAACAATAGTAGGTAAAATCGAAAAAAAAAGCTACCCTTTATTTTGCTGTTTAATTATACGGTTGCTGGAGAAACTGCCCTCCGTGGTGCGCTGGGATGAGCGCTAGAAGTTTTCGGGCTCTCCACGGCGTAGTTCCGTACACTTAAACCTGCCGCAAGTCGCGGCTTTGACTACATTCAAGTTGATCGAAAAGCAATTTCTCAGTCCGTGAAGCATCACTTCCAGCTACTGAATATCCGCTCTACAGAGATTAATTCAAACGGCAATTGCAGCTCTGCGCGAACAGCACAAATAGAAAAACAAATAGAAATACAAGCTACGACGTGCCGTGTGGGGAAACAAACTCATGGCTTCGAACCGCATTGGAGCGGCTTGATTTATTGGCTTTCAAATAATTACGGCATGATTGAGCGTTTACTTTTTAATAAGAGATTCAACCCCTGAGCCATTCAAAATACTCTCAGAGGTATGACATTGCAGGGAAAAATTCAACATGCTGGGAATATTTTTTATTGCTTAGGGAGTCACCGAAAAGTTCCGCACGTTCGAAACGACCAGTATAAAAGACGGAAACGCAGAGCACGGGTGTAGTGTTCGGGTTAGTGTGGTGTTCCGTTGTATTGATATTTGTGTTGAGCAGTGCATGTGCTTAATATATGTTCACCTGATGCTTGTAATAATGTGTATGGGTTGCATGTGTGTATAGTAGAGGGTCCTCAGGCGCAGTAGTGGCCTGAAAGAAGCAAATTATTTTTTGTAGAACATGAATTGGGCGGTACCTAGCGCCACCTAGCCTAGCTACTTGCAATTACTCTGCTTGACCCCGCCATCTGGTGGCTAGCGATTTAACCTTCTTTCACGCTACGCGATAAACAGCGGCTTCGAGTTCGTTCTTTCGAGAGCGGCTTTTAGTTTCGCGGAGTGAGTTTGCCCTTCTCCGTGATGTGCGGTTGACGAAGGAATTGTGATTCGAGGAACACCAAAGGTAAGACGCAAAGTGCGCGAAGTAACTGGGTATCGGTTGTCTCCGTTTAACATCGCAGTGCTGTTGACGAGAAGACTGAGTAACTGCTTTCGAAACGCAGGTTTCTGTACCTGTGGGGGGAATCTGGCTTCGGAAATAAACACAGTTTGCGGAAAGCTCGTGTTACGCTTTCATTTGCTGCTGCTCTCGTCCCGTACAAGAGACGTAGCGTCCTCGTTAAGCCTTATTGGACTCGATTTGCTCGATTCGGGGCCGCCATATTGAGATGCAAGCGACGGAGGAACTTTGCTCCCCTGCTTCAGGGACGAAGGTTTCTCCCTTTCTAAAGGAACATAGGTTACAAGACCGTTCCTCCCGTAAGGGAGGACTATCCGTACCCTTTTTTCTAAGAGTGTACGTGCAGACGTTGAGCCGTATCTTTGCTTCTAAAGGGTGTAATCCAATATTTCTCAGTGTTCTTCTTATGACGCTTCCCATGTTCATTACCGCCGAGGCTCGCCCTTTTGTCGCTCATTGGTAGAAAACAGAAAGGACTCACTATTTTTAAGAAAGGAGCAACTGCAGCAATACAGGAATGACGGAAAAAAGTTTATATCGAAAACAAACACCCTCCTCTGGTCCTCCTTTCTTCTTTCGTTATCACAGCTCGGCGCCACCGCCGTAAATACAGCTAAGTGATTCATTCGAGTTCAATGTTCAGTGAACGCGTCTCGCTTCTCTCTTTATTTCTCTTTCTTTTTTTCTTTTTTTTTTTTTCTTTTTTCGACTTTCCACAATTTGATAAGAAACGCCGACCGGCGCCACTGCGTTGCCGCGTTCAAGATAAATTACTGTGCCTCGCTGTTTCGTTCTTGAGGCTGAGCCCAGCTTCGCCTTCCCTTTGCAACTCTAGCTAGCCACCTGCGCCGTCCCTCTTCTGCCAGGGGCGGTGAGTGCGATGCACTGACCTTGTTAGCCGCGTGCGTGTTCATGCTGCCGGTGCCGGGGAAAAGACAAGCGTTCATCTTGTAAAACATCTTATCTGCCTTCGTTCACGTAACAATAGACTAGAAAGCTGTCTGAATCAATAAAAAGATCAGGGCACCAGCTGTCATCGAAACAAGTGAGAAAGACACGCATACTGCCGCTTAAAAAAGGAAGTTGCGCTTTGATTTCAACAACCTGTGTGCTAAACTTCTTATTTTCGAGGCAGTTAGTGTTACAGGTAAGCAGGCGAAGTCCTGCTCTCTTCGCGCTGGGCAGGGTTTGTCACACTCAAAATGGATTATGGTGTATGCCTAGACCGTCCCATACAAAGATATCCTATGATTGGCTATAGAAAATCCTTTGTATGGTCGGCTACAGAAAATTGGCCCAAACAGCAATAGCTCTTAGAGCGCAGCTCTTAGGCACCCGTTTCCGACTCATGCGGCGTCGGCGTCGGCGTCGCCGTCGGCGTAACCGCGCGGTGCATTACGGGTAAATTCGCCTGCTAAATTTAGCGGAATGCTTTCCCCGCTAAATTTAGCGGGAAAATTTTCCCGCTAAATCTAGCGGTAAAAATTTCCCCGCTGAATCTAGCAGAAAAGTTTCCCCACTCAATTTAGCGGAAAAGTTTCTGCGCTAAATCTAGCAGAAAAATGTCCCCGCTAAATCGAGCGAAAAATTTTCCCCGCTAAATTTAGCGGAAAATTTCTCCGCTAAATTTAGCAGAAAAAGTTGCCTGCCAAATCTAGCGGAAAAACTTCGCCGCTAAATTTAGCGGGAAAATTTCTACGCTAGATCTAGCGAAAACATGTCTCCGCTAACTCTAGCGAAAAACTTTTACCGCTAAATATAGCACAAAAAATGTTTCCGCTATATCTAGCAGAAACATTTCCCCGCTAAATCTAGCGAAAAAATTCCCAACGAAACTTAGCGAAAAACTTCCCCGCTAGATCTAGTGGTAAATTTACCCGCTAAATTTAGCAGAAAAACATCCCCGCTAAATCTAGCGGAAATATTTCCCTGCTAAATTTAGCAGAAAATTGTCCACGCTAAATCTAGCGAAAAACTTCCCCGCTAAATTTCGCAGAAAAATGTCCCGCTAAATCTAGCGAAAAAATTTCCCTGCTAAATCTAGCGGAATAATTTACCCACTTAGCGAAAGAGTTTCCCCTAAATGGGAGGTGAGCAGGAGAGGAGGAGGGCATAGCCTCCTCTCCGTACCTTCCCCTCCTCCTCCCCTCAAGAGCGGTGCTCTAATTCGGCGTTACAGGGAGTTGCAAACGGCTTTCATTTTTTTCTGTGGCTCTTTTAGTTTTTTTATGGTCTCGACTCTCGCCTATGGGCGTCTTTAGCTTTTCCTATGGCTTTATTTCTGGTTGGCTATAAAAGTCTTCAGCTTTTTCTATGGCTAACTAAATAATTTTTATGGCTCTCAGCGCGCTATAGACGTCTATAGCGTCCTTTGGTTTTTTTATCCTGCAGGCTATAGCTGTCCATACTTTTCCTTTGGCTTCGTTAGCCGTCTATTCTTTTTGGTATGGTTCTCTAACGAACCTTTCATGGCTCACTGTATGGTTCCCTTTAGTCGGCATTCTAAAGCTCCCTGCATATTTCTTCAGTTTCTTTAACCGTTTATTGTTTTTGTATGGTCTTGTATGGCTCATCCTAAGGTTCTCTTAGCTAGCTACACCTTTTCCCTAGGCCTCTTTTCTTACCAATAGTTCTCTGTAAGGTAGGATTCTGTACCTGTTTTGAAAACCTGTGATGATTCGCCTTTCTATAATACACTATATAAGAAACGTCCAGTTAACGAAAACATAAACAGAAGTACTATTTTGTCACCTTTATTTGAGGGACTGATTAAAGGATAAAAAGACCTAATCGTAAGGTTTATCCTTGTTTGACTCTTTACTCAGTAACGAGGACAATGACGTCCTCACTGGGCCTTCTTTCACAGCTTGAACTTCTGGCAGGGGTACTCTTCGACAATTCCCCGTTAAATTTAGAGAGGAATTGAATTGCTGTTGAGGTCACTTGACATCAACATTCAAGCTAAATCTAGAGAAACTCAATTTGTTCATAGGTGACGTCCAGCAAGTATGTGATGTCATTGTTGCCGCTAGATTTATCGGGGAAACTTAATTGGTGTTGAGCTCACGTGACGTCAATTTTCCCGCTAGATCTAGCGGGGAAACTGAATTTTTTCACAGGTTGCGTGACACCGAGTCATGTGACGTAATTTTTTCTCCTAATATAGAGGCGAACGTAAATTACTGTTGAGGTCACGTGACGTCAATTTTCCCGCTAAATTTAGTGGAGAATTGAATTGGTGCTGAGGTCATGTAACGTCAATTTCTCCGCTAAATTTAGCGCGATTACGCCGACGACGACGGTGACTCCAACGCCGCGAAACCCGGAAACGGGCGCCTAAGAGCTGCGCTCTAAACTGCGACATTGCGAGACTATGAGTATTAATTATAAATCAATAAATCATAGAATTATACCTATTTTTGATAATGCATTGGTTTTAACAACGTTAACGGACCGATGTTTCTAGTCACCCAAAGGTACCTTCATTTCTCGCAGCATTTGACAGTGTACATTTACTACCTTTTAGTTCGCATAACAGTATAAAGTATTTATAAAATAGTCGATAAAATTACTTGTCTTGATGTTTCTAATAAACTCGAGGAGCACAGAATATGTGGTGCGTGCATTACTCGCGCGTAATGTTGTTTTTTTTTTGTTTTTTTTTTTTGTGTGTGTTTAGTTGCCGTGGGAGTTTGGGGGGTTTCGGATGCGCTGCACAAACGACGAACTCATGTACCCTTCGGTTTATCAAAATTGTCAAGAAGGTTTAAATTTATTCTTGAGGGTAGTGTGCGAATAATCTGCTTTAATGCGTTTCAATGGGTTCTGCTTCTTCTGAGGTTGGCGTGTCGTGCTTTTTCCTATTCATATTCTTGAACTGCAATAAGCCGCCTGTGGTATCTCACGGGAGCCTGCGTTAGCTGACGCGCGAAGCAATGGCATCGGGCTGCGGATCACACAGACAGGGGTTAGATTCATGCCGAGCCGCGTCGTAAATATCGCTTGTTACAAATAATTACGCATAATTATGATTGCGTACGGGTAATTCATGTATAACTAAGTATGCCCTCTGATTGGATGATTACGCGTTGACTGATATAACTTATGTATTCTTTGATTTTTCTTCGCCTGTGTGTAACGCTTTGTCTTCGCATTCAAGCGTGACACTTGAAACGGGACACAGAAAAAGCAGTACTTAAACACAATCTATGTTAAAACGCAACAGACTTTTTTGAAACAGAAATAGCTAAATGATATGGAAAGCGTGTGTTCCCCGCATCCCTATCTAGGCCAAGCAGAGGCATGCTACCCGCGCTACCCGGTTACAAGAGAAGGCGGTATGCCCTTGTGGACAGTTCTCCCTCGCCTTTCTCGGGTGACCTGCCACTAGCACACCCTTCGGTAATACTCGTATCTGGAAGCGTCCGCCCCTCCGGGGAGCGAACCTACTATACTCCGTTCACCCATGAGCGGAGACAGAAGTGGGAGCTACGTGCCCGCCAGACAAATCAGCCGCCCCCCTTCCGTCACTTAGCACGACTGTACACAGGTGCGTATGAGCGGGAGCGTGATCACGTTGCGGAAGAGAGACGTATGACTGATACAACGAACACTTAGCTTCTACCGAAGTCTCAGCTTAGGGCTGAACGAAGTAGACCGTCAACCACGGGCACCTCCATTTCCCGCAGCGTATATAAGCCGGCCCAAAATAACGGCCAGGCCCTCGGTGAGGGAGGGCCTTGCTCCACGGAGCTCTGTTTGAGGCGTTTCCCCTTTCCGAGAATCTGCCCTTTGCTTCAGCGCGGGGTCCGACCGATGATCTTCTCACATTGAGGCAGCGCCGATACTTCGGAATTTATCGAGGGCAAAGAGTGTTGAAATTTTGAGTCATTAAACACATCCTTTTACGGACACACAGACATACTGTGTTTCTACGTGGTACCCCCTCCCCCAAAGGGGAAACTTACTATGCTACCACATTGTTTTGCTTCTGCTCTATATTTCAGTCGTTTCAAGTTGTCGAAGATGCGCTCTACAAAAAATACGGACGCTTGTTTGGGTAAGTTTGGTACAGACGTTTATGCTTTCTTGTCATATTTAATTTGATTCGTCAAGCACATGTTACTAATATTTCAGAGTTTTTGAAGACGGCAAACCAGTTCTTTATGTAGCTGAGCCTGAGCTGCTCAAGTCCATATTTGTCAAGGACTTTGCGCTTAGCCAAAGAGTTGTAAGTCAATCCTTTGTACCATCTTTTTAGGTTATGAAAATGTTGGGGGTGACATGAGATCAAAAAAACGCTTACCACAACCTTCATTTATATTAGAGAAACGGCTTATAAGGATTCCTAAAGTGTGTCCCAGATTAAACGTTTAAACAAATTTGAGTATACAATTATCACTAATAATTACTGTGAGGAAAGAACAATTTTAGAATTCATCGCCTCTAAATTAATGGAGAGCTATGCGTGAAGTGCCGCACCGCCCGAAACCTCTACAGACTCAAATGCGATGTAGACATTACAGCCCTCCAAAGACGGAAACACAAAGACGCAACCTAACAGAAAATCAATCAGTCGATGGATAGAGACAATCATTTCCAAAAATGAGATAGAGGTTGATTCTGGCGTATTTTTATCCCGTGATTTTGATTATCACGTTCATTTTCCTCGAAGGTGTAAGGAAATGAAAGAAAACACACCCAAAAAACTCCTACCAGTCGTTACGCCATATGCCAGGACCTTTCGGCCGCCAAGCGCATGTCGTTCCTGTGGGCAGCGCCATGCAATTGCAAGCTTGCAAGGTATATCCCCCCCACAGGCACCAGTAGTGACATCGTTTTCTGACCTTTTTTAATGCGAAAGCATTGACTGTCTCATGGAGCGAGCCGCGCCAAACGGCACCTTAAATCCTTTCTCCAACGGAAGCCAGCTCCCAGCTATGAACCCACGCGAAAAGCTAGCCAACGGCTCTTAAACTGCCCCTTCCCAAAGGAGCAGTTTTCGGCGTCGGTACCATTGGCTGGCGTGCGTCGACGAGGCTCCCACCGGCCGCTGCGCGTCAGTTGCAACGACCGCTCACCCCATGGCGCTGCGTGTCCGTCAGCGCGCCGTTAACATGGAGCATCCAAGGTCAGCGCGCCCAGGAGAGCGCGGGCGCTGACCGGCCACGAAAAGTACGCTGCAGATGAAATAAGAGAGCCGACGAACGGCTTGCGTGCTTTCGCATTCACAATTCATAGGAAGTGTTTAGGTGAGTCTCGAGCCTTTTTTAATATAGTAAGAGCGGGTGGCTTTCATTAGGGAGTTTTCGTAGATCGTTTTCACCGCCCCGCAACGCTCTCGGTAGACCCGCTACGATACCCGGAACTCTGTAGTCAAGGCTATCGGCGCGCATGCGTCGCAGCGGCTTCTTCGTTGCGGAGGGCTTAACGGAGGGGGAAACCCGGTCTACGAGAACTTCCTATAGACGCTGAAGATGCACGAGAGCGGAGATTCCGAAAATTCCAGATACGACCTCACGCTCCAAGAAAAAGGGGCTATACAGCGGTATTTTGCAAATATTTTTCGGGAGCCTCCGTACAACAACTTGAAAAATAACCTCAATTTTGGTGACCCTGGAGGCTAAATGAAGACAATTTGAGTGTTTTCCCTCAAATATAGAACCACTTCAGAATCTCCCTAAAAACATAAAGCTCGATCATATACGTAACATTATGAATTCATATATACCCCTATATGTTGGCCAACTGAATTTAATTTTGTAGATCTACGCACAGCGTGTAAGTCATTTTCGTACCTCTGGAAAATGCATAGTCTTCCTCTATAACTTTTTGGGTGCAAAGCATTTTACACGTATGATAGAAAATTCCCTCAATGTACATAGATTCCACTCTAATTAAAGTGGGCTCTGGGCTAGCGAACATATAAACAAACATACACCGTTTAGTAGTACTGCCATGACATAAACCCTCAATTTCTGCCCTTTCGCTGGTAGGATTTTCCATTCTATAGAAACAAAATCATGCTTCTCCCTGTAACAGTTTCGAAAGATGGAATTTTCTAATGGATGAAGTGGGTGAGTTTTACACATTACACGGCAGTGCAGTTTTGTCATAATTTAAGCATTCAAAAATAAAGCTTTGGCAGATCAACACGACACTTATTAATAGCAGCTGCGTACGTTCATAACATATTCGAATGTGTAGAAGCATGTTATTACAAAGTTCTCACTCTGAGTGTGCGGTGGTACCTTTGAATTGCATATCGTGTAGAGATGTTATAACGGTTATTGATGTTATATTGATAAGTTAATTCTGTACCTTGAAACATTACTGCAACTCTTCAAAGTATAAATTACCATTGAATAATTTCGTAGAGTACGAAATTCGACGACCAATACTTGGACAACATGATGACAGTGGTGCCTCCCAAGGAATGGAAGAAAATTCGTTCTGCGACAACCCCGGCTTTTACGACAGGAAAACTAAGAAAGGTAATGACCGTGGCCCTTTTGCAATGAGGAATTAAAGAAACCTGCGCCAGGGGACAACTTTTTATTATTGTTTACAATAACTGAACAAAAATGTTCACGGTTTATAAAGCTAGATTTTTTAAAATACAAATAAGGTGCTAGTAGTGATATAGCTTGTACTTTATGTGCTGGATGCAATGCACACGCCCGGAAATAAACATGTTACTGCGCATGCAATGGGTTTAGCAACATACTTAAAAAAGTCTAGTAAAATAAGTTATTTCGCTCCTTTTAAACCCCTGAGTGCAACGAACAACAAATTATATCGTGTGTGTTTAAAGTAATTGACAATAGCACAGATGCCATCTCAAAAGGCATTGGTAACAAATCAGTCTTAATTTTTTGTGTTTTTTTTTTATAAGTATACAATTATACATGCCAACCGAAGCTTGATTCAACATATCCTAAAGTATAGGCATGCCAAATTCGGTTGTCATCAGAAAATAATAAGAACAAGAATTATTTGGAGCGAATTGTGAAGATGCCCCAAAATTACAGATAGAGAGAAACACGCTCAAATGTTATCATTGATGTGAAGCGACGCTCTTTCGAGGCGGGAAAAAAAGTTTCTTGTTGATGTTTTTTGTGCGAAATCGAAGCTGCTGAAGAATGCAATGAAGTAAAAATGGCAAGGCCTAGATCTTAACATAAATGTAATGGCGGGCGACTTCACAATTTGAAGAATCGACCAAACAGAAATTGCTAAAATCTATGATGCTCTGGGTTGCCGGAAGTTCTTCAAATGCGTATTTGATAACTTTCGCGATCATAATCGTTAGTTATAGTTTTTGTGAACAAAAAATCAAGATTCAAAGAACACCATTAAACCTGAATTTATTTTTCTTTGTGGAATATTGCGCTTTTTGATTCGCATTTCCCCTCAAATGTATACAGGAAGCAAAACAATAAAAAAATAACCGTTCAATCAAGTTCAGGCCCGTGTCAACAAATTACCTTTCTCCTTTGTTCATTCTTCAAACTTTTTGCTTACTTCAGATGCACGACCTAATGGAACAAAGTGCCCAACACTTGTCTTGCAAGCTGAAAAACGCAGCAGAAAAAGAACTTGACGTTGACATGAAACGGTAGGTGTGTAGTTGTGTGTAATTTGAAAGAAGTCCTGGGATGACAATCTAAAATTCTAGCCGAGTCAATTGTCAAATGGGCCATACTCTCAGAAATAAATATGGAGTATCGTATTTACACACAGTATCCCCTATATAACACGCAAAAACCTACGATGCGACGTTCAATACCCTGGAGTCGAATCCGCAATACCAACTTTCACGAGCGGCTTGATAGTCGAGTGATACAACTTATTGGAATAACTAATGCAAGTGTCAAAGACTGCAGAAAACCACTTGAGGTTTTGTTAACCGAGCAGCAAAAATCTGAGTGCATTTTTTGTATGTGTCTATTAGCTACCTAAAGAAGCTCAAAAAAGACAGGGAAGAGGAGTAGACAGACAAGAGCGCTCTTGTCTGTCTACTTCCTCGTCCTTGTATTATTCGCACTTCTTTAGGTGATCATGAACCAACTGGCCCAAATTGCTACCTTAGCACATTAGCTATTTTTTTTAATTATATCGCATATCTATCAAGCCGCTCGTAAGGGTTGGTGATGTCAGTTCGACGTCAGTGGACTAAAAAACATCCAAAAGTAGTTTTTGGGTGTTATATATGAGACAAGGGGTGTTAAGTACTACACCTCCTCTTTCTGAGAGTGCACTTGTAAAGCTCACACTAATGTTACTTCAAAAGATTGATCCTCTCAGTTGGCCACCTCGGAGTAGCGCTGTGCCCGATGCCAGGGTTTAGGAACTTTCTCATCCATTGCCTATTCCGCTCCAATGGCGTCAAGCTCACTATGGTAAACACAACGAGTGAGCAAATAATGTTTAACGCTGTCAAAAGGGAAAGCTTGCGCAGGTATAGAGCTTTTTAACTGAGGCGTTATAAGCAGGAAGGGCATGCTTTGAAAAGCACTTTCAAATAATCAACCATTTCCAAAATTGCGCATCGCACATTTAATTCATGCCATTTTTGTAAAATGTACAACGATATACCTGCCTTCTGAGCTAGTATTTGATTATTGCCTTCTTTACTTTATTTCTTTATCATAAAGACATTATAGATACACATTTTTAGCTCCAAAAGCACCTTGAAACAAACACTTATAACACAGACATGATACCGTCCAGCTATTAAGTACGTCATTATCACCGTTATTATGTCAGAGTTCAGATCAGGCGAGATTTTCGCAAGAAGTCTCCAGAACGAGGTATCAGCATTGGCTACTTCTGGCTTGTGTGCCAATTTTGCCATGACCCCACGCACCATTCATGCGAGTGCTCATGAGGTTGTTTTACTTAGCATCAAAATAGTTATTGCAGGTCCTTATCGTGAGAAGTCTATTTTAGTTCTTTGATCAGCTTTCTTGTCTAACCACGCCAAAGAATCCATAAAGATCTGGGTCTATGTTAGAATAGTGCCGTTTAAATGTTATTTTGAGTTGTGCGTCAATATTTAATATTACGCTAAAAGGCACGATCACGACACCAGGAACACTGCGGACACTTCTGTGTCAAGATCATACTTTGCACACATTTTTGCTGCAGATATAATTGTCATGAGTTGCAGCTGGCACAAACACCGTTCATGACCCAATGTGTCTTACTTTTCGAACTTAATGAATGGCAAAAGTTTTGTTAGCTCACTGGGCCATTTCGCAGAAGGGGAACAGGCAACATAAAGTCGACGGTGTGCCAAGGCTTGAGAGATAATTTTCTTTGACGTAAAAATTCATTCCGGTGTTCCTTCGTTCGCTATTCATGTGCGCCACCGGTGTGCGCACTGAAGTGTGTCGAAGTACACCTCTGTCTGCCGTCAACGTCTGTGTCCTGTGGCGTTCTCACAGCTTTGTTTGTTCTCCTCATTTTTCTGGTTTTGTGTGCATTTAACCGATGGTCACTGTGCGCGTTCTAACTTCCATGCGTTTAATTCAGCGACAACGCGCTTGGACGGCATTTTGCAGACACATATCTTTGAAAAACTTCGTAGTGGCAACGAGCCAAACGTTCTGGTGCGAAAACCTAGGGACTGCTAGAAAACTGAGCATGAAGCACGAAGACGTACCAAGGAAGCAGCAAAACTAAATGAACGATTACCTTGTGCATAACACCAGCACAATCACATGCTAGATTTACGACCCTGCACTCGTTCCCGTTTTTAATCATAAAATAAGAAAGTAGCTAAGTCTTGTTTACATTCACACGCTATACGTGGTGCAACCTGCAGAACTATACATCCGATGAAAAAAAAATTCAATTGGACATCGTTCGTCATAAACGCCACTAGCGAAGAGCTTTGCAGGGTGAATTTATCGCCTGAGTGCTATGATCAATCTTTATCATGGACACTTCAACTTCAAACATATGTATACATTGCGGAGCTCAGGCGCCACAATCTCGCTTCGGTGGGTACTTTGTGAAATAATACAAAATAATGCACGTCATTTGTCAGAAACTGGTCGCCTCGGAACACCGAGTCTCCACGTTTGTTGATGGGAATGGCAGACTCGTCAAAGTCCCTCGGCACGACAACCGGTCAATATTGTTTTATTTATTAATGGGTTAGCATTAGCACCCACATAACAAGAAAAAGCCGACGGCGTCCATCTGCGGACAATACAGTGGAAACGGAAGCGTGCCGCGTAGAGAGGAGGTGAGTAGCGAAGAACAAAGGCGAGAGGGAGACGACGTCTTTGGGCGGAAGCCAATGCGCGCGCGGATGCTGGGGCAAGTCTGAACTTGCAGCAGCGTCAGGCAGCGGATGCCGCTGCTATGCCTGGATTGCGGGAGAACGAGACAGGAGCGGAAGCAGCGTGTGGCTCGGCTGGCCGAAATGCGGCGCCAGAAGCGGCAGGCCTACGCGGGTCTACGTGTGACAGCGGCCCTAAAACGTTACAGGAAGATCAATTGGTGAATCCTCAGAGAATGCATTAGGATGACCCTTGGGAAACTCCAAACATGTCCCCCTCTGGGAGACGTTAACAGTGACCCGCAACGAATCCAAAAAGAGGTGCCAAAAATAGAGGAAGCAAAAGATAAAGTAAAAAAAAAGCCAAAACAGAAAAGTGAAGGGGTCAGCGTTAGCGCATCCCAAACAGGAACGTGTCAGGCGTTTCTCAAGGGTCATGCTAACATATTTCCTAAAGATCCACCCAATGGATCTTCCTTAATACATTTTTTTTAACTTTCCATGGATACGTATAACGCTCAGTTCAACACTAATTCGGATGTATCCAAGCTATACTGCAGATTTGTTTGTTCTCGATTCGTCCATGGTGAAACAATATACATGCACCTATTTCGAATGACGGCTTTGTGGTCGAAGTGGTAGTCGAAATGCGATCCCTCTTTTCATGTAGCATTCTTTCGTGAAAATTGAATACCTCTATATAGTGCACTAGGATAGAACAAATTGGCTACGGAGACCTGGTTGCTATGAAAGTATCTGAAGCTGTGCTTCTGGAAAAGCAGGAGTTGCTCTGGTTAATTCGTATGTGAATCCCTCATGTCAATGCTGCGATGCCATATTTTCCTATGGGCCTGTGCGACGCTCTGCACATCTTTCTGCATTAGTACAGTACCGGAGAAACCGAGCTGCCAGAGTTGTATGCACGTGGTGCGAAATTAAAAAAGCGCAACCTTTCTCGAATCCCGAAAATGACTCGAGTATGTTATGTCGTTCAATCAGTTTTATTTTATTTCTTCTTTGTTTTATTCTTATTTAGCAGCGTCCAGCCGCAAAATGTCTGAGAAAAGCGTATTACAACATGTGTTCGTACTCTGCTTAACTTTTTTCTTTTTCTCTATGCTGCTGATTTATTAACATCAACTTTATCCTGCATGTTTTTCGTAGATTTTATGGTGACTTTACTCTAGACGTCACAGCCAGCTGTGCTTTTGGAAGCAAATTGGGAAATGATTCTGAAGACACATCCAACTTCGTCAGTTCAGCAAAGAACGCGTTTTTTGCGAAGATAACATTCTTCGTGGCCGTTCAAGGTACGCTAATTATCGATACCACTTTGCCTTCTGTTTTATATATGCTCTTGCACGTACAACATTCAAAAGTTATTAACCACTATTTTGAATTTACGTATAGATACAGATATATAAATATACAAAGATAGAGAGAGAGAAAGAGAGAGAGAGATAAAACAGTCGTTGCTTATTTAAGTCCCATGCTATTTCTGAATTCCGGCAGTGACGTGGTAGGCCATTTCAGCTTGCAAATGTCGGAAAGGGCCCGCCTTCCAAGATATTTAGGAAGCCACTCCTCCCCATAGGGATGCGGTACCGTGTATTTTTATTTATTTTTTATTTTTTTTATTTAGCATACTGTTAGCCTGTTAAGGCAGTTACAGGAGTGAAGAAAGCATAAGAGTACAATTGATAACATAAATAAAACACGGACACTATGGCAACTACAATTGAAAACATACACGTAATAGCGTGCGGGAATACAAGAAAAATGTCCCTGCACACACACAGTGGGACAGGTGTTCGATACATTTATAGAGATACACAGCGCTCAACACTGAATTCTTAAATCTTCAAAAAGTCACAAAGCAAGGATGCACACAATATCATCACTCAGGAAAAAAATTGATGACGAGTTAAATTTGATCAAAAAGGTTCAATAGGCCTTTTTTTGAGAAAATCTGTGTATTTGATGTTGTTTATTCTTGAGGTAGGTTGTTCCAGTCTGATATGGTTCTTGGAAGAAAGGAGTATTTATATGTATCATTATTTGCCGTATCTAGTCGGTATTGTTTTAAGTGGTTGCCTCTGAGGGGCCTGCTTTGCCGAGCAACTCTGTAACAACCATATATAATGGTAATGAATGAGATTCACAAGTGCAGCCACAGTAATATTGTGAACGAAAAAGGAAAAAAGCGGTCATTCAATTTATTCTGTGAAAGGTAGGCAAAGGCAAAGAGAGCTGGAGAAACACTGGGCCAGGAGCGGGGTCCGAACCTGCAACCTTCGCCTATCTGGGGCGACGCCATAACCGATTAGACCATCTCGGCCACTGGTTTCGGTGGACTCGATTTTTGACCAGCTCTCTGTGTGCTGTTAATTTCGAATTCGCTAACTGGGTAGACGACAGCCATTGCTGATTTAAGGCACATGTTAGTTCCCACTTGCGGCAGTGACGTGGCACGCATTTCAGCTTCCAAATGTTGAACCGAAAACTGGGAAAGTAATGTCGTATTACAAGAAAATCAAATCGCGAAAAAGAAAAGACAATACTGCCTTGTACCTCAGCGGCGTAGACTTTCCATTTTCCCGGGGGGGGGGGGGGGGGGGGGGGGGGGGGGAAGGGGAAGGGGGGGGGAATTCCATTTCCCATGTATTTGGTCAATAAAGGCAACGTGCGCGTTATTTTGTTTACATGCCGCTACTAGAAGCTCGTTACATGGCACGTAAACAGCCTCTCGGAAAGGATCATGGCCCGGGCCCAAGGGGGGGAAGGGGGGGGGGCTCTGCCCCCCCCTCCGGATTTTATTAGGGAAGGGGGGGGGCACGAGCTTCGTTGCTCCGCTCCCCCCCCCCCCCCCCCCCCCATAGTCTCCATATATGTTCTACCCAGCAAAACAAAACACAAAAAACTAAGCTGTCTTTGTTTTAGTAGGTCGGGGTTCTCATAAACAAGTTGTCAGAAATGCAGTAATTATTTTTTTACGTGTTGTTTTCACTGATCGGAGGAATTGATCAAACAACCTGTCGTGTTTAAAATGCATATAATAATAAATAATAAATATTTTATAGCTCCGATGATATTAATCTGATTTGAATAAAATATATAAAACATATTTTTTTATACATTTTTATCTTTTTTTCTTATATGCCCACAGCAGAGCTACCTGATGTGAAGTGTGTACACTGAGTGACACTGTCACATAAACGAACGATGGTTTTTTTTTTGTTTTGTTTTGTTTGTTTACACTTTAGCGATTTATATCAAAGCTACTAGTTTCTCATTCGGAGCACACTACTTGCTCATTCGGAGCACAATGCTTCGTGACCTAGCCGTAGTGATGGAAGAGAATGCTAACCCCAAATATGCGAAATCATTATCTGAAAAAAAGCGTTATCATTTATTGTTCTGTTCTTTTGTACATAAACAGAAATTGTGGGTATAAATCTAAAGTAGTGATCATGCTTATTTGTGAATGCTCTATCTCCGTACCTCACGCAAGGAAAATTTAGCCTCTAAGAGAATATTTCAAGAATGCACGGGCTTTCTTTAACGGCCAACATTCACTCGCTTCATTTTACAGTCTTCTTTCAACGGTTTATGAAGACCCTTCGGAGAAACATATTCAATATGGATGCGTTTGAGTTCTACAAGGATGCGACGATAAGCATCATTCAGGAGCGGAAGAAAGGAAAGCAGGCAAGGAACCGTGAAACATTGTTTGCCTGGCACGTCAGTGTAGACATCAAACGTTTTGTTTTCGTTTGTGATTTTTAAACATGGCAGGTACACGACGATTTTCTTCAAATGATGCTGAACGCTCAAGACGAAGCGGCTTCAACTGCCTCAGAGATAACCGAATCCAGAGACCAAGAAATCTTCAATGTTGACTCGGAGGGGCAGACCAAAAGATCGACAGCTGTCAAAAGTATGTGTTACCAACGGCTTCTCTGCCCATTGAGTAATTTAAACAAACAACCTTTTTTTCTATTAAATGTTTTTTTTTAATTTACCACAGACTTAACTGAAGAAGAAGCGCTGGCTCAGTGCGTTCTATTCTTTCTCGCTGGTCAAGACACGGCCTCCACACTGGCCTCATTTACTTCGTACATTCTGGCTGTCAATCCTGAAGTACAAGAAAAGCTCAGGAAAGAAGTGGACAACTGCTTTGAAAAACATGTGATTATTCCTAAGTTTAATTTTCCTTGCATGCAGTTTCCATTTTATTCTGAGATGTTGTAGATGTTTGCTAAACTTGTGTTGCAACCATAACTTTGGATGCTTAATCGATGTTTCCTTTCATTATTTCTTGTTATTTAAGCGTACAGAGTAGATTACAGTTGTTTGCGTTTCTTTTTTTGTAATTTTTCGACTAATATGTTCAATATGCACTGATAGGAATAGCTCACACAGCAGATGGATATTCATGAGCCTTTGTGCTATCAAGGAACTAAAATGCGAAGGCTCCATGTTGTAAACGAGAGGCATTATTTTATTACGTCTGTTGAAACATGCCACTGTTTTGTAATACTGCCTCCGCGCCTTTACTTTTTAAGATCTGTGTTCGTTAAACGAAATAGAATCATAATTAAAGACAATACATTGATATCAGATGGAAGCGTCGTAACTAGAGAAGGGCGCGGGAAATGAGACGATAAAAAATTTGTGGAATTTGTTTACAATTCTGGTTTTATAGAAATAAGCTGTCGATGGTGCAAGTGCACTAATGTAAAGTTTGGGTTCGTACGTTTTGGGGAAATAGCTCAACTTACGCGTTTGAAGCATCCTAGAAATCCCAATGTTAGGCTCGTGCGAAACGGTTTTTCCTGTTAAAAACGCGATCAAACTTCGCGACACATCACATTTCTTTATCTCAGTAAAAGGGGCGTACCACAATGTTTGCTCGCGTTTTAAATCGGTAATGAACCACTCTATTGTAATTGTGTGCTTTTTAAATGTTCAATAAGCGTATCTTGAGTTTGCGTCATGAAAACACAATCTCTAGAGAGACCTTTACTGCTCCTTTACATATATTAATATTGTTGTAACGTACTTCTCAAAAAATACTTGTCAAGCGTTCATACTAGATATTTAGGTTCCCATTATGCAAATCGATTTACTCACTTTCAATTCTAGGGAGGTTCACCAACCTACGACGCTATATCAAAGCTCAGCTACCTCAACGGAGTGATCTCAGAAACACTCAGGATGTTTCCTCCAGCCCCACGGTAATATTCAATCTCCGAAGTTCAGCTAAAATTATATACATACGCAAAAAATATCTCGCATTAAAAAAAATAAGATAGCGCGACTTTTTAGCATCGCCATGCGTGATGTTTAAAATAAATATCTACCATTTTCATAACAAACCAAACTAGCGATAATATTTTCCCATTATGCATTCTAGAGTTTATTAAATTCAAGATCTAGACACAAGTACTTTTTACACTCGTTTTTGTGGGATTATTATGTCTTAAAGAACAATAATTTTTTTCATTATTTGAATAAATACGTGATAGACAATTGTTTTGATATATATTTCATTCCTAGCATGCTAGCTTATACATACACTATAAAAGATAATTCAACTTATTAAACAAAATAATATTAAATACAATTAAGGAAGCTCATTTTGCAAAATTCTGAAATTATCATTAATTTATTTTTAATAAATATTAAACAGGACACCGTAGCCTATATTATAAGAACTTTAAGAACACAGACATTTTTCTTCTTTTATTTATTTTTTTTTTGACACAGGCAAGTGGGGAAAACCGGACAACACGTGCTCTGTTCTCCCTAAGAACCTGTCCATTCTGCGTGTGTGCCCCTTGTTGAAATTCTGTTGTAGAAATAGAACAAGTGTAAAAAGCGCAGAAACTGAATTATTTATTCAAATTAATTCATTTGATGATGAAAATGGATTAAGAGTTTATATGTGCGAGTAGGACTACTGTTAACAAGAGAACTAATGCCGGTTACCCGTCGAATATTTTTATTGGTATCGCCGGCAAACATAACAAAATGCTCTCCATTTAAATCGCTAGGAGCTCTAGATAAATGTAAGAAACCGGAGGTGGTTCATGAGGCACTTTCGGGAATATAATTAGACACATTCTACGCCACGACGTAGTACTGGACGTCTACTCAGTTAACATTAACACTTTAAATTGACATTAGCACTTCAAATACACGTCGCGGAACTCTAGCATGAGGCGTTACCTCACTTTGAAATGGCATCCAGGGTAACTGATCTGTATGTATGCTTTATATGGAGTTAAGTAATGGTGCCTTGTAGGGTTCCGTTAAAACGTCTTGCGGAGGAGGAGTGTACAATATAATCCCTTGTCTTATGTCTTTGGAACCTATGAATGCTTGAGGGTTGTACTAAGTTAACAGCAAAATATAGTTTTAGGTTTATCTATTTAATGATTTTATTAACTCGCTTATCTTCAGATTGGAAAGGAGTCCAATGGAGGACTATGTGCTTGGAGAAACAGGAATCAAAGTGCCTAAAGATTGTGTAATAGCCATCCCGGTCTACTCAATGCACCATGATCCGGAGTTTTTCCCTGACCCTCATACATTCAATCCAGAACGGTGAGTAAAAAAACATGATCATTTGTCACGCTCCATTCATTTGTCATCTCACCGTATTTATGCTATTCAAATATTTACATATCATCACGTCTCGATCATCCACAAAAGCTAGGCATTCCTCAATGTAACACTACAACTTCTTATAATTCAGTTATACCACAGACCACGGTTTTATGGAACCACCTTCCAGCGTCTGTGGCATTCATATCCGATTCCATCGCTTTTAAATAATGCCTTAACAGTGTTAACTTTTAGCCTTTCAATATTATTATGTATTTTTTCATTCTTTGGATTGTTGTTTGTTTGCTTTTGATGTCTCCTTGTAACCCACTCCCCTCTGCAATGCCCTCGGGTCCTGGGGGTATTTGAAATAAACAAATAAATAAATAAATAAACTATATCAAAATGTAGGGTTTTCAAACTCAATGAATGCATTGCGAAAATATTTGCTTACATACTTAGAGCGCTGTTCAGTTATACATTCCTAAAATGCACACAATTGAGCTTTGTTCATTCATATTTTAATCACTTGTTTGCTCTGGTACTTCTTGGGTCAATTTTCCCACATAGATCTCGAACAAAAGTCCTGCGTCATATAAAATTTAAGCCCTATTTAGTGTTTAACAAGAAAGAGTGATCTAACGATATGTCTTTCTAAAGGTATACAGAAAAGGATGCTAGTAAGAGACGGCCGATCATAAAATAATAAAACACGATGAGAAAATTCGAGCACGATTTTGGTTTCTTTCAGAAATATGCATAAGCCGTTGAATAAGAACTACCAAGCTGAAGTAATTACCCAAAAAGGTTAAGTTAACGTGTTTTTTTTAATATACTTCTGTGGGAGAATGTGAAGTTAAAGAACAGCATACTTTGGGGGGGGGGGGGGGGGCGGGAACATTTTCATAAACCTATTCCGCCTTTGAGAATAAGAGTAAGCAATCATTCTGCAAAGCTAAACCCCAAAGCCAATAGCGCTAGGTGGCCTTTGTGTTCTTCAAAGCTGCTCGCTCACCTACTGAAGTGTAGGCATTTGTCTTATCCCTATTTTGTGGGATTGCGTTGGGAAAAACCTCGTTAGCCTTCACCTCAGTTCGCTAACTCTGTCACGAACTTGGAGCTACAGTCCTGCGGTTCTGTAGAAGGCCCCGTGGTCGCCGCAAGACTAACCGTGATTGTGCTATTAATTAGGAAACCTACCATTAGTTTAGACAAAAGCTCAACCTTTTCCTTTGGGGTGCTGTTGTATGTGTAGTGCCCTAGCGGTTCTTCCCAGGAGGTCTCGCAACCAACGGAGATTCAAGAGGACTCTCAACCACTAATCTATATGTCTATGCGGAGGGCAAGTCCGTCTGCTTCTTGCGCAGGGGGTAGCGGTGACGTCAGAACGCCGAGCCCTGATTGGCTGATCGCGACCCCCTATCTGAGCGTCGTCTGCTCCTTTGCAACGTCGTCTGCTCGCAACGTCGTCTACGGCTGTCTTACCTTTCCTGCGACTTTCGAAAGCGCAGAGGCCACAGGCCAGATTCACGAAACGATCTTATGCCAAAAATATGCGTAAGACAAAACTTCAAAAACAAAAACAAAACAAAACAAAAACAATCCTACGACAGCTCCGAAGCTGTCTTACGCACTTCTTACGATCAAATCAGCATGGCCGACAGCGTCGCGGTCGCGACGACCAACGGACGTTTATTTTTCTACGTGCGCTTCTCACGCGTCCCGACTTCAAGCAGCAAGAAAAAAGTAAAAAGTACTTGAAACAGACAACGACGAACAAGAACGTTGGATCCACAAACACTCGGGAAAAGCCCCAACGGCCACGATTCCACCGACACCGACCAAGCGAGCTCGGCAGATAGGCCTAGCACGCACCCCGACTCGGCGACCGTCTGCCCACGACCGGCTGGCGTGCTGAATGAAATATGCCCGCGCGACCCTTGTGAACCCTTCCCGTATTATACTTTGACCGCTGACCTCAATTTTAGATTAAGAGGTCAACCTCTTCCTCTTGGCATCTCCTTGTTTTCCAAGGCAACGGTGACTCTCGCCGGTGAAAAAGCGGTGAATCTCCGACATACGCAGGAAAGGTAAAACCGCCATCGCTTTGACTAGCTAACGTAAAGCGGGCGACGTTAACTGCGCCAACCCGCCGATGCCGTTAAAGAGTGAGGAGTCTCGCCACACACGACAGGAGGGAAAAAGTATTTGGGAGGGAACTTGCGGACACTAACACACTCACCTCTCGGTTCTTAGCAAACAAACCTCAGCGCCTCGGGACACCTAGCCAGTGAGTCCTTTGACTTCCCTCCTTGATGCGCGTCGGCTAGTTGTTAGACAAAAACAACGTACCGCTTGAGTTATTTCGTCTGCCCTCTCTGAAAGGCGAAGTCGAGCTCTCTCGTAAAGACCTGCACTTCCGAAAGTCGCAGGAAAGGTAAGACAGACGCAGACGACGTTGCGAGCAAGCGACGTTGCAAAGGAGCAGACGACGCTCAGATAGGGGTCGCGATCAGCCAATCAGGGCTCGGCGTTCTGACGTCACCGCTACTTCCTTTCGCATGCGCAGAAAACGAAAATGAGCCCACTTGCGAGGCGTATTTGCTGGTTCGCGTTGGCCCGCTCCGCGAATGCGGCCACTGGCGGCCATCTTTTTGGTAGAGTTATATTACCTCTAGCCAATGTACAGCTGGTGCAGTCATTATCATCCATCCATGGAAGACAGCGTTGTGGCAAAAAAAGCCGTGGGTTATATTTCGTTCTTGATTGAAATTGTTTGACGAAACATATTGTTGAAACCCGGCGTGAACGGTAGCTCGATCTTTGAAGACGCGGTGAAACTTTCACGAAATCAAAGCACCGGGGAAAAGCAGCACAGCACGCAACGAAAATCGCATCGAAACCAGACGGCGGTACGGCGTCTGCTTTCGAAGCGAGCTGCGATGCTTTCCCCCGGTGCTGCGCTTTCGTAGAACTTTCGCCGGGTCCTCAAAGATGGGGCGACAGTTCAGGCCGGGTTTCAAGAATCTGCTTCGTTGTGAAACTTTAATCAAGCATGAAATATCACCCACGGTACAGTCCACTAGATCCACGGCTATTTTATGGCAACCTGCCGCCATAGCGCTGTCCCCCACATTACAATGATGGCTAGAGATAATATAACTCTACCAAAAAGAATGCCTACCGTGGGCGCATTCATGCCCATAGGCGGAGCTGGTCAAACGCGATCCAGCAAATTGACATAGAGATCAGTGCTCTCAACGTACATAAACACGTGTTTTGTTTGTTCTCGAAGAATGCGAGGAATGCGTGCGTTATAAACAGCTACACCATTACAGTATGCACGTTTATATCATAGTTAAATCTAACTCAAACAAACTAATATCAACAAAAAAGGCAAAATATGCATAGCGAATTGCTGGGCAATTCTGTTGCACGTGTGGCTTTAGTTAAGATTCCACTTGGATTGACGTCTACGCTCTCGGTGATCTGCATCGGTTAGTGTAGCGACTACATCAACACGTAGCATGTACACTCAACAGCAATTCCTGTAATAAAGATGCCAGCGCTAACCCGGGTCTTAAACCCCTGGCGCACTTCCAGAACGTTCCATATCCGCAGACGTTTCTCCGACGACATCCACCCACCGTCTGGCGGGCGAGCGGTGGCGCGTGAGTGATTGACCAATCAGAATCCAATCAGCGTTGAGTGAGCTTTGCCTCGCACTTGACGTTATACATAAACCAGACAATCAGTGTCGAGCTGTGGATGTGACGTCATCACCTGGCTCAGCCAATCAATATCGAGTTAATCGGCGGCTTCACTTTTCGGCTTCACAAATTTCTAGACCCCGTTTTACGGGACAAAAGACGTTTCATGTGAAAACAGATTTTGATAGGGAATGGCGCATGCGTTTAAGGATTGCAAATTGTACGATAGTACAAGACGCATAAAACAGGCGTACGTACGCGGATCGCGTTTAACAGTTCCGATGATTAGAACTTGGAAATATAGAACAAATAAAAAGGCATATAATATACTCTTATCCTCTAGTTCGCCATAGTGTTCGGATCTGTTTAGTTTTTCTTCTTTTTGAAAGAGTAGTTATTAGAGTTGAAAATAGATTCTCATTTCCAATGCTTGATGAATAAATATACGAGTTAAATGTCACACAGCGCCGGGCTTTGCAATCGTGCTTATTGCGCATTCTGCCTACCATTCATTTGCGTACTCAATTAACGATGATATAAGAAATATAGGATTCAGTACGCATAACTATTTATGCGTTCAATACCGGAACCTAAAGGGTCGCGAGATTCGTAATTCATTAAATAATTATCAATTAGTTCCCCGCAGTTCTACAGGATCACAGCTTCAAAAAACAATTTGCTTTAAATAACTATATTTTTTTGGTTAGCCATGCCACGATTTCTTTGTAATAACCTGCCTCTTGCGGCGAAAATACTTGTGAGTAGATATTGAACGCAAATTTCATGCTACATTCAATCTCACGGACAATCACTTTATCTGAGAGGTTAAGGAACCAAAATTGTAAGCCCTCATGAACTACTCTCAAACAGATTATAGTACTTTATTGGCACGGCTTCCGATAACAAAGTGCTGGTTCCGGAGTACTTGACCATGAAGACAACAGAACGCCTTAGACAAAGACAAAAGCATAGAACTATAATGTAACGACGTTATTCCGTATTATATTAAACCCCTAACAAATTCTTGCGGTGCTCTTATATGAGACAAGGATTGTGCGTGCAGGCATGTTGGTAGAAATTTTAGTTATTTTTTTGTACGTGCTTGAACTCTGGTGAAAATCAGGATTCAAGCACTGGGGGTTAAAACTCCTGCAGTGTTTAGCTGCTACATTTGTTCAATATAAATATGGCGAAACTTCTAAAAATTTAATTCATTGTTTTCACTATAAAGGTTACCCTAGTAGCTGTAGCTTATGGGCATGAACTATAGGTGATAAAATCGAAACAAGATTGTGCTTCCGGTGCCAATAACAACTACTCTGGGAAACAAAATAGTAAACGTCAACCAGGTTCCACACTGAACTGTGAATGTTTTTAACTGGACGTGTTTCTCGGCGATCTCAATGATTGACTAATATGCATTCTCCGCAGGTTTATTGACGAAAATGCCAGTTCAATTCTTCCCTACACCTACCTTCCCTTTGGTGCTGGTCCACGAAATTGCATCGGCATGCGGTTTGCCCTGCAAACAGTGAAGACCTGCATCCTGCACGCTGTCCACAACATCGAATTCATACGCACTCCACGAACAAAGGTACTCGTACATTACTGGATGTCGATGTCATTAATTCGAACGCTGCGCCTGTGCGTTTCTACCATCGATTCCTAAAATATTTCCATTATCTCTGCAGGTTCCGCTTGAGTTTCATCCTGGCTTTGGAATTTTAAATCCCAAGGACCTCACCGTAGGACTCCGCCTGAGAAAATTGTAATGACTCTTCTAAAACCAAGAACATGCCCCATGCAGCGCCCCTCAACAAATACCGCCAGAAAAAAATCGACAATAGACTTCTTCCAAAACCGACGGGCCCCATCGCGGCGAAATACCACGCAGTGGACTCTGGCAACTAGTTGGCCACTCAGTTTCGGTTTCGACTGAGGAGCTTCATCTCATGCTATCACGCCGCGACCGAACGCGCTGCTTGCGTTTTCGATTATCTGAATTTTTACGAATGTACAATACACTCATTCTCGAGCGATACAAAACAAAGAGCGGGACACTTTCCTTGGTTCCCGAAACGCCGGATATCGTGCGTGCGTATGCAAACGCAATAAGACGTGACTTAGTCACCTCAACCCACGAGTGATCTTTGAGCTCAGTGTCAAATATCCCGTCTAGTAGCAATGAACTACAACTGGGATTTGGTCACTTTGAGCCTTACACGTATTCTGTTTGCCAAACGTCCGCTTCTTGTTACTTCATTGGGCGAAAAGTAAGATGCATCCTCACAGGAGTATCAAAGTTCAACCCAGCGTCGGCGCATGGACTTTTAAGGGAACGCAATAAATTCGACCTCATTACTGCACAAAAGCTACTGTGATGTTTTCCTCATGTCATCATATATCTTCGACTCAGATTTTATGCTTATAGAAGATTAAGTTTTCGCAAACGCTGAGATCGGCTAGCTACGATGGAGGCCCTAACAAGCGTCCCCTACTCCTCGTTAAGCCTTTTTGAACGAGCTTTTACAGACGCCCGAGATGGGTGCCTGAACGGTGTGCCTGAAATTATCTTGGCATACTCAGTCAGGAAGAAAGCAAACACATAACAAATATTATGGCCATCAGCAACCGTTAATGCGCTTTGGGTAATTTCGTTCGTTTGGCGCACCGCATAGGGTTCATGCCTCGTCCTCGTTCATGACGGGCAGTAAAGACGTGTGTGGAAAGTGCTCCGCCCAGTTTTCTGGGCGGCAACAATTCATCGTCTGTAGTGGCCCCAGCGACCGTCGTTTTCATTGCAAGTGTCTTGATATTCAGGCTGAAGAGTATGACGTCCTCATGAAGTTTGGGAAAAGCTGCTTCAAATGCAGGGATTGTACGAAGCGCCGAAATCCTGCTTCGACAGTTCTTATCGACAACGATGATGGAGCCGGTGCGACGCCCATATCTGCCGGAACCAAGTTGAACATCGGCACCGGGGACTGCGATGGCACCGCGCACGTGGAAGTTTGTACAGAAATCCTGGCCCTACTAACGGAGCCGACATCCAGACTGGATCTTCTGACCTCTCAAATAAGGCTTCTTCGAGCGGATAATAGCGCGCTTACGACGGAAGTCGCCCAACTTCGTGAAGCAGTTGTAAACCAGACTGTCGCTGATGCCATCAAAGATGCGCAATCCCTCGGCTCGCCATCGGCGGTATCGTCATACGCGGAGGCAACCACTTCCGTTGTCATGTCATCGGGACAACGTCGAGATGATCCTGCAAATGCGACTGGTGTGACTGGTGACGTTGTAAATCGAGCATGTCAACCTGTTCCTTTCCACAACGTCCGTCGAGATGCTGCAGATGCGGGAAGCAGAGGAAATCGTCAATTTACCGACAAGGATGGCTACACTCTCGTCAAGAAAAGGAGGGCCAAGCCCACCACGGGAGCCAACACTGAAAGTAAGATCATGTCTGTGTCTCGACCACCGAGGACTAAGTCACTTTTTGTAACTAGACTACACCCCGCAACGACGTCAGATGACCTAACAGAATTACTAACAACGGTACTTGGCAAAAAAACCTGCTGCATGCACGAAGCTACCATCAAAGTTCGATGGCTACGCTTCGTTCCACATCTCTGTTGATTGGGACGATTTTGATAAAATCAACGTGGCAGCAATCTGGCCTGTTGGTTGCCTTTCTAGGTAATTTTTCGGTACACTGGGGAAAAAGACGGAAAGCCATGAGTGAAAAGTGTACATTGTATTACCAAAATGTTCGGGGGCTAACAACGAAAGCAGTTGAATTTATGTCCGAAGTGATTATGTGCCCGTACAGAATAATCTGTCTAACAGAAACGTGGCTTGCTGATGGCATATCGAGCAGTCAGTATTTTCCTCCCAAGTACAATGTGTTTAGGCGCGACCGTGACTATAATTTTACTGGCCAAAGATATGGTGCAGTAGATAACTGCACCATATCTTAACTGCAGTAGATAAAAAGTGAAAGCCGTTTACAACTCCCTGTAACACCGAATTAGAGCGCAGCTCTTGAGGAGGAGGAGGGAAGGGTACTGGGGGGGTTAAGTGACCTTTGTTGGTCACGTGACGATGCCGATGATGTCATCAGTGACGTCACTGATGACGTCATTCGTGATGATGACGATGCCGATGCGGATGCCGGTGGCGTCATCAGTGACGTCACTGATGACGTCATCAGTGATGATGACGATGACGATGAGGATGCCGGTGAGGTCATCAGTGACGATGACGATGCGGACTCCGATGACGTCATCGGCGACGATGACGATGCGGATGTCGGTGACGTCATCAGTGACGTCGCTGACGACGTAATCCGTGATGATGACAATGACGATGCGGATGCCGGTGACGTCATCAGTGACGCCACTGATGACGTCATCAGTGATGATGACGATGCGGATGCCGGTGACGTCATCAGTGACGATGTCATCGGGGAGGTCACGTGACCTCGGCGGGGGGGGGGGGGGTCACGTGACCCTGGGGGTGATCACATGACCTCGGGGGGGGGGGGTGTCACGTGACCTCGGAGGTCACGTGACCTTGGGGGTCACGTGACTTTGAGTGTCACGTGACCTTGGGGTGACCTTGGGCCACGTGATCTTGGTATGACCTTGGGGGGTCGCCTGACCTTGGGATGACCTTGGCTACGCCGACGCCGACGCCGCTCAAGCCGGGAACGGGCCCCTAAGAGCTGCGCTCTAAAAGTTTAAATGTTCACAGAAGGGGCAGTTTGAAAGCGTATTCAGAGTGTGTTAGGCTTGAAATTATGACAAATGATGGATTGAATTACTTGATTGGTAATTATTACTCCCCCCCCCCCCCTATCTGATCAAAGTGTTTTTTGCGAACATCTTAATTTTCTTGGAAGTAAGGTAGATTTTTCTAACTTCAATGTACATATCTATGGTGATTTTAACCTACCGGGGTTCGACTGGGAGACTGGTATTGCGTCAGCGAACAACACGAACACAAAAGTAAAAATAAACTGTCTGCTAGACTTTGTACATTTTAATGGCTTTCAGCAATACAAAAGTGCGCCAAACTGCTCTGGAAATGTATTAGACTTAGCCCTGGCTACGTAAGCAATCGACATTTGCACCGCCGAGGATCCACTCTCGCGCGTGAACGACTACCACAAGCCGGTCGTAGTATCGTTTCATCCCCAAGTTAAAAGGGCATATTTTTATGAGCAGTCGTGGTTTTGTTACCCACAAGACGATTATTACAATCTGTACCGTTATCTTAAAGAGTTTGATTGGAGCATTGTTCTAGGAGATATGTGTGTTGAGTCATGTACCAACAAACTAACGGAAACACATGGGCAAGCTTTAGACACGTATATACCCAAAAACAATTTCTAGAAAAACTAAATATCCTCCGTGGTTTTCGAAGTCACTCAGGCAACGCCTGAGAAGAAAGCTGCATTCTCATCGTCTTTTCAAAAAGACAACACTGCAAAAATTCTATGAAATCTTTAGCCAATCTCGAGCGTTGGCGAAGCAGCTCTATAAGAACGATAAATAAAAGCAGGAAAATGCTGATGAGGAAACACTTCTTAAGCAACCGCATGACCTTTGGAAGTTCGTAAAAAAGATAAATAAAAGCAGTACTTCATCCTCAATTGTACTGCGAGATGACAATGGTTATTGTTCTGAACCAACTTTGGTAGCAAACATGTTTGCGAAGCATTTTAGTGCTTGTTTTTCTGCCGCTGACATACCTTTGACAAGTCCGGACATCAGAGGCGGCGACTTTTGGTCTTGCAACCCGATAACTGAGTGCGAAGTCATGGAGGCTGTTCGAAGGCTAAAGCCGAAGTTATCTGTGGGTGTAGATGGGATCCCGAGTTTTATAGTGAAGGGCTGTGCGGAAACGATTTGTCCCGTTTTACATCACATTTTTAACTTATCTCTGGAATCGGGTGTATTCCCGACAATGTGGAATAGTTTTCTTCTTATTCCAGTGTTTAAGTCGGGTGACCGAAGTAAACTGAACAATTATCGACCTGTGTCACTGCTCTGCACACTGTCAAAAGTTTTCGAAATAATACTACACAACCGTCTATATGCGTATTTTCGTGAGAAAATTGTACCCGAACAGCACGGATTTTCGAAAGGTCATTCGGTGGAGACGAATTTGTGTTCTTTTCTGCATGATGTTGTGCCCATTGTTCATAACCGGGAGGGAGCTGATGTGGTCTACTTTGACATGACGAAGGCATCTGACAAAGTCGATCACCGGCATTTATTGGCAAGTTAGATATGTATGGTTTTTGCCCCAAGTATTGTAATCTTTTTGAGAGTTACTTGTCTAAACGCGAGAACTTGGTACGTGTGTCAAGTTATTTATCGAATCCTTTCTTGGCTACGTTGGGAGTCCCACAGGGAAGCAATCTTGGGCCTCTTCTCTTTTTAATTTTCGTAAATGACCTCACTTCTTGTGTAAAATACTCAAAAATGTTATTTGCCGACGACATAAAATTGTATCGACAGACAAATACTATGGAGGACTGCTTTGGCTTCAGCGTGACGTATGCTCTATTTCTTTGTGGTACTTAAACAATGGCCTTGTATTAAACGAATCGAAAACAAAAATTATTTCTCCCAGCAGGAAACGTGACATTTTGCAATCTTGCTATGCTTTAGACACAACTGTTATCAGTCGTGTGTCTCTGATTAGGGATTTGGGTGTATATTTAGACACTGAAATTTCGTTTAATCACCAGGTCATGAATATTGTAAACTCGTCCCTAAATGTTTTTGGTATCATAACGCGTATATCGAGAAATTTTAGAAATCCACTGTGTTTTTTAATGCTATTTCGCTCTCTTGTGCTAAGCCGCCTCAGGTTTTCTTCAGTTGTATGAAACAGCATTGGAGAATATAACTCATCTAATATTGAGCGAGTGTAAAGAAAATTTATACGTGTCTTTTATGATCGTTACTTGCAGTCCAAGGTATTTTATGAATCTGAGAGAATATGTAAACAAATTGGCTTACGCTCCTTGTGTAACAGGTGAATGACGCGTGATTTCATGTTCTTGCATAAAGTTGTTAATGGTGTTGTTGGCTGCACAGCGTTACTGAACAGTGTATATTTGCGTGTTCCTCAACGGTCTATTCGCATACGCTCATTGTTCTATCCTTCCATTTTACACAATGCTGACCCTATTACCCAACTGCAACTGGTTTTTAACAAATTCAAATCCAACTCAGATGAACTTGGTATTGATATTTTGTATGGGAACGAACATTTAGAAAGTGCATCGATGTCTTCCTTTCGTTCTGACATGTCAACATTTGTTCTTGAGATGCGAATTATTTTTATTTAGACGTAGTGCACAACTAAAAAGGCGTATAGCTGTTTGTGTGGCACTGAAAATAAAGCAAATGAATGAATGAAATGAATGCCCGTCCGGCGCACTTCGGCGAACGGTGCGACATTCTTCACACAAATGGTCGACTTGTGCTGTCTTAAAACGGTTTGTGTGTGTGAATGTGCTTATATGACTGGCAGTATAACTTTATGCGCATACGCGATGTTGAATATTAGTGGAATGCAAGCGGATTGAGGACTTCACTTCATGCAGTGCTGCGGGGTAGTACAGATAAAAGAAGTGTGTTCAAATGGAGCTTTTCAATGGTGCCTCCGAGTTTTACCTCGCGTACTCAGGCGTATTAAGAAAAACAGTCATTTCAAAAAGTTAGATGTCGTCTAGGACGCACGAAACAAACTTCCTGTTCAACAACACTAATGAAAAAGGCGCGAGCTTGGTGTATGCATACTTATTGGTTGCTACAGCTTGTTGATTCGTACACAAGCAATATCCCCGAGCTTCGCAGCGTCAAGATTCCTAGCACTGACTCGTCTACATACCTCGAAACGCTAACAGAAATGCTCATGTACAAAAATACAATAAGCATGTGTTAAGACAAGCTGTACGTCTCGCGCTTGTGCTAAAGCTTCAAGGTCTGGCCATTTAGGTTAGTTTAGAGACCACGAATGACGCTCTCGGGACCAGAAAACATGAGATAACGGCCGTTAATAGTCCACGCTCTGTAAATAATCCCTTGTCGACGTGTCGATCAAGACCGAAACCATGCCACTCTCCTCCCTGGCCAACTAGTTCCCAGATTACAGCGCGCGCCGCGTTGCATGCAGGGATTTATGGAAGTAGTCAATTCAAACTTATACGAAACATTTTACCAGTGTGAAGTTTAATATAACACAATATTTTTTTTATTTAGCTTAGGGGCTGAGAGGTACCACAATCAATACAGTTTTAATGACTCAAGTTTGTCCTCCTAATAATAAAAAAGATCAATTGTCAATTGACAGTACCATCCTGATCTGCGAATAGTTCCTTCTTTTAGCTTGCAATAGTATAGTTTTTTTTTTTTTTTCGCACATTTTAATTTTACTTTGGGGAAGTTGACCGTAAAACTGGTTTGCGAGTGTTTATTCTCTGAAATTCACTCAAAAAGTCATGAACGATACGGAATCGGGAATACCTAACCACCCACAACTATGCCAAGGACGAACTACAAGGGCGTGGGCACACCGAGAAACAAGGGTGCAAGAGTATATTATTACGAACGGTTTCATAAATATGAAGACGAAAACCTCAAAGTGATGGTTGATGTAGGCTAACACCTTGGGGTTTTCATCTGATTTTTCTTCGAAGTTAGTCTTACCAGATATGACTACCGTCGTGTGTTGTTTTTAATACCTATGTTACAAAACGCTCCCCAATAAACACTACCTCAAGCAAAAATGAAGTCTCCAAAATTGCCAGTTCTGGCTCATTTTTGTTACACAGGTTATTAATACATGACAACAGAAAATGATTTATTGTACAATATTATGAACACCTGAGACCTAAGAGCAAATAAAATAGACACCACAAAGAAGGAAATTCTCATTGTGTATATGGGGGATTTCATTTCAACTCAGGCACGAATTTCGGGTCTAATTTCTTATTTTTTTTATCAAAAAGTACATGTTCTCGGGAAATTCCTATAATAAAAGAAGACGCAAACGGCAAGTTCGTCGGATATTTGGTTCTCAAGTTATGGACCGTTGAAGCGGCCAAGGTGGAAACTCACGTTTTTCCATCTTATGGGGGTGCAATATTTCACTCCATCCCTTTTCCCTACTTTTTATAATACATCAATATAACTTCTTGAGAACACTCTCGAAGTATATTTTTTTATGCTAATTAACCATCTAGATCATAAGATTCTTAATGTGTTTTTTTGTTGTTTCTTTAATTGTCGAACCAACTCTTTATTATTTGTTTATTTAATTTTATTGATTGAAACTTTTCTAGTCATTTTCGCACTCGTGAAAAAGACAATCAGTGTCATCATTATACAGCATTGAATAAAAATTAAAGGAAGAACAAACAACAACAACAAAACCTACAAGAAATACCGTCAACCGCAGGAGTTACAGAAACTGCGGAGGCTAGCAAATGAGTGATGACTCAGATAGATAAACCATTTATTATATGACTGGGTAGTCATATAAACCATCATGAGTGGCCCTTGGAAAAAACGAGAACTTAAATACATCGACTCTACAGCTATATTCTTGTAATAATCTACAATTAAAATTTTGCGTGGGGTAATTATGAAGAGCAGGTGAAATATATGTAGAGGTGTCAATATTAAATTGGTTGTTTAGTAGGTCGAGCAAACATATTTAATGTTTGAAACATGCGTCTATGGGTTAATGGGCTAATGCTGGAACACACATATAATTCTGAAACCGGGAATTGTCTCTGAAATTTATTGTATATGAAACGCAAGCCTTTTCTCTGAGTGGATTCAAGAAAATTTGTTGGTTTTAGTAAACGGGTCCCAGACAACGGACGCATACTCTAATATAGGCAGAACAAACGTTTTTTAGGCTGTTAATTTTACGTCGGATGAGGTTTGCTTTAAATTTCGCCGGTGAAACCAGAGCTTAGTTACTGCCTTGCGAACAATGTACCTAACATGAGTATTCCAACGCAGGTCGTTTGAAATGATTATACCGAGGTATTTATAGGAAGTCACTTCGGCTAGGACAGTATTGTTAATGAAATAATTATAGGGAAGAAAGCTAGTTTTACGAGTTATATGCATTCCAACACATTTGTTAACATTTAGTGACATCTGCCACAAGTCACACCAATCGTGGATCTTGAATAAGCAGGTGTTAAGTAATGTCTGGTCGCTAACATTATTTACCTCAGGGAAGATAACAACAACGTCCGCATATGAACGTGCTCGCACAGGAATATTGGCAGTGATTTCGTTTATAAAAATTAAAAAAATTAAAGGCCCAAGTGCTGACCCTTGTGGGACGCCCGATAGCACAGGGACTAGCGAGGATGCACTAGAGTTTATCTGAACGTACTGTTTTCTTGCTAGCAAGTAATTTTCAAGCTTCCACTCAGGGTTCGCAGACTCTCGTTTTCGTTCTCGCAGAGAATCTTGCGAAATTATTTATTTCACTTCCTGTGGCGCGGCCCAACTCCCTGTAATGTACACCTTGCAATTAGTTTGACTTGCTTGTGTTGACATTCAAGGTTTCTTCCGCAGAGCACCAAATCGTCTTGAACTTCTACGTGCCGCAGTGACCCTGTTCACACCTATTGTCGGACAAACATGGTCGGTCGAGGGGCCGCATCCTCTGGTGTCTCATGCTGCGCCATCTGTAGGCCGATTATAGAAGTATGTGAGTACCATCTGCGCAATGGTGCCATCCTGTGATACCCCAAGATCGGCGACTTCGGTGGAGTCCACTGTCCCGAGAATATGGAATTATCACTTGTGACATTTCCTTTTTGGCGATATCCAGAAGGCACCCAGACAAGACGTTGAGGTATTTTACAGCGCAGCTGTTTATCGCTAGGCTTCCGTAAATTTTTCGTGTGCACTGACTAAAACTCAACGTTCGCACCGCTGCACGAGCCGCACGCGTACGCCTCCCCGTATGAAATATTCGAAGAAAATAACCAAAATGAACGCGTGTGCAGGATGCCATCTATTTTAGCTTTTGCTTTAGAACAGTTACTGTTGCTGACGACGGCGCCGCAAGCGCACGCCTTACCCGTACATAAGATTCGAAGTCAGTAACCAAAATAAAGTGTTGACGAACGCCCGTGCAAGATACCATTTGGTTTAGGTTTTTGCCATAGCATAGAATCCTCTATTGCGCAGGAGATCGAACTATTGGTGGTGCTTTAGCGAGGTTGTTGCTACCACAGCCCGGTGTTAACAACACAGCATAACAAAAAAAAAAAACGGAAGCTCGGGCCTATAGTATACGGTCTGGGCACGAGCGCTTCGCTCTGACCAGTGCTTTAGTCGCGCAAAGAATGACCTTCGAATTGTCATTTTTGATTTTTCAAAACAAACAAGAAAATACGGCTTGTCCCCACAGCTGAAGGATACCGCTAGAAGTGTGAGTGTTCGATCTCCTCCCGAGTACTGACAAAGCCTGGCAGATCGCCATGAAAAGCGGCCGCCGAAATTGAAACGGTAAAGTGGCAGACAGCGGATGAGAGGAGAGCCACGTGACTGGCGCCCCGCTGCGGCGAGCCACCGAAACATACTTCTCCCGAGCGATGGAATGTCGGCCCTTGCTCCTCGCGTTCCTCGCGCTACCGCTTCTTTTCTCGTCGGGTTTGAAAACCATGTTTCGCGTCATCGCCGCTGCAAAATCTGTGCGCTGACATCCAGGTTTCCCGATAAATGCTCTGTGCTACCAGATCCTCGCGCTCCAAATCTGAAACCGGGCACTCTATGGCTCCGTCGTCGAACTACCAGGCTTTGGGAGTATAGAGGAGACTATGGCCATAGCCTCCTGTATACTCACAAGTGAGTATAGAGGAGGCCTGAAACATGGTTTTCAAACACGACGAGAAAATAAGTGGCAGCGCGAGGAACGCGAGGAGCACGAGCGGAGATTCCCTCGCTCGGGAGAAGTGTGTTTCGGCGTCTCGCCGCAGCGGGGCGCCCGTCACATGGCTCTCCTCTCATCCGTCACCTGCTGCTGTTCCTTTTCAAATTTGACGGCCGCTTCTCGTGGCGATATGCATGCCAGGCTTTGTCAGTATAGAGGAGGCTATGCTTTTGCTTTAGAACAGTTACTGCTGCAGACGCCAACAAGTGCGGCGCGTGGAACAACGCCATTTCCTGAATTCTCCTTGATGCTTGGGTAATTTAGCAATAGGCCTAATGAGTAGATTAGTTATCAATAGGCACCACTTTCAAGATCAGTAGACTCTCAGGTAGATAATAAAGGTTTCTCAAATATTCGTCGCGGTGCGCCCCGCGTCGGCCATGTCTACGCTCCCACCGCCCTCTCTTTGTCGTCGTTCCAAGCCCTTGCGTGCCTATTAGTTATCAATAGGCACCACTTTCAAGATCAGCAGACTCTCGGGTAGATAATAAAGGTTTCTCAAAGTTTCGCCACTGTGCGCGCCTCGTCGGCCATGTCTACGCTCGCACTGCCCTCTCTTTGTCGTCGTTCCAAGCCCTTGCGTGCCTAGTTTCCTTTCCTTCCGCTCTACCGGAGTGGAGGTCCCGTTGCGCATGTCTACATTCCGCCGGGTGGCGGTCCTGTCGCGCGTGTCTAGTTTTCTCCGGCTCCTCGTGGCGGGTCTGTGTCGTGTGCTAAAACAACTTTGCTGGTAATCCACTTTGACAGAGTGCAATTGCTCATGATTTTTTTTTAGAGCACAGCTCTCATGCAATTGCTCGCTTGCAAACCAAGAGTCTGCGCGCACCCAGGCAGAAGCATGGTAAACGCAGGTAAATCAGAAGTATTTTTTTTTTTGCTTCGTCATGACGGCAGGAAATTCCGCGAATATCATGCATAAAGTATTATTTTGCAGTTTTTATTTTGCGTGGTTGATTTCGAGCACCAAACATGGCCATAGCTTTACACAACCTACCATTCTGTCTTTTGCCTAGACAGAAATATCTCAGCAAAGTCCCAGTCAGTTACGTTTGTCTTTGGAGATCCACTTGACTTTGATATGTTATCCGAGTCGCAGTGATACGTTGCGCCGTCTCTTTGGCCATTGTTCCCCGATTCTTGTTAAGCAGCAAGCGCCTTCGGCTTTGTTGTTAGCAAACAGCAGCATCTACTATATGCACGACTTATTTTCCAAAAACCCCTGGAGAAAGGACTTAAGTTGGGTCAGAAATGTCCGCCAGACGTACCTATGAAGCAGGGACGGCACTTCAATCATCTAGAATATTACAGTTCACAGTCACGTTCAAATCTTGTTCGCAACGTCTGACTACCGGGCCTGCCAGGGGAAACCTTTCAACTCAATCTCCTGAAAACA
Organism: Ixodes scapularis; assembly: GCF_016920785.2. NCBI lineage: Eukaryota > Metazoa > Arthropoda > Arachnida > Ixodida > Ixodidae > Ixodes > Ixodes scapularis. Next base: position 38,206,258 of record NW_024609835.1, on the reverse strand, counting down.
AGTTCTCAGAGCAAGTCCTTCTTTCAGCTATTCTTAACCCCATCAATCAAGAACTCGCTCCAAACTATGAAAATATCACGGATACAAAATATCCACTGACAGTGTGTTCATAGGCTCGATTTATGCAAAAAATATAACGCGCGAATGGGACGAAAAAGCATCACACGCAGTCCATGACAACATAAAGCGTACTTAGTCAAACCATACGTTATCACAATCAGCCGTAATTGATTGTAACGAGCGAGGTTTAGCCCGCGGCTCAGCAGATTTCGAACTTCGGTCGTTTGATACGAAGCTCTGCGCCACAATATGAGCAGCAGTACGAAGTATGGCTCACAAAAACCTGCAGGTTACCGTCGACGCGCACAAGTGACTTCCGAATGACGAGGAGTAGCTCCCCGCGTAATCACACGAGATCACGAGTGGGATTCTAGAATTCATGACCAGAGTTGTGCGTAACGAGTTATACCTAACACGTTGCTTCTATCTACTTACTTTTTTCGGTAACGAAGTACCGGCTTAGTTCCTTTCCGAGAGAAAAGAACGATTGACATATTTCCAGTACTTTTTGATGGAGTAGCGACTAACGGTATTTCATGTCTTCTGGGAAGCAACGTGCAGGATCATAGCCTTTTTTAATCTAGGAAGCCTGTCAAATCGCGAAAGAACGTGGCCATTTTAAAGTGAAAAAAAGATCAGAGAGGAGGGCACGCGCACGGGCTCTCTCTGGCAGCACCAAACAATGTCCCAGCGGTAAAATGCAAAAACACAAACGCTTTTTTTTTTCTTTTTTTTAAGGCGGAGTTGTTAAGGGCTAGTTTCCCCAGTCTCGAGTCCGTGGACAAATAAATCTGGACACAAAACTCTGGACAGCTACCGCCGTCGCTCATAGATGGCGGCTATTTTTCCAGCCTTTCCACTCTGGTTTTAGCCACAGTGGAAAGGCTGAATTCCTCCAGGCGTCGTCCTGAAAGTCGTCCCCGAAAACGATGCTAGAGGACGACGTCCTCTAGGTGCCGTTTTTAAGGTCGTCCTAGAAGTCGTCCTTGAGGTCGACTTGAGGTCGTCCGAGAGATTGTCCTCGAGGTCGTCCTAGAAGTCGTCCTTCAGTTCGTCCTAGACGTTGTCCTTGAGGTCGTTCACGAGGATAATCCCTCGGGCAGCTCTTTGCGGAAAATGGCGGTGCAGCACTGAATGCAAGAATAAAAGAAAGAATAAAAACACTCAGGGACAAGGACAGACAGCACAGTTCTTTCAACTATCAACAACCATTTACTGATGTCTCCTTCAAACGTACTATCAGTAAATGTTTGTTGCCAGTTGAAAGAACTGTGCTGTCTGTCCTTGTCCCTAAGTGTTTTTATTCTTTCTTTGATTCTTGCATCTTCACCAAACCGCTCTTTGTTCTTTATCAGCTTTAAATGAGCAGCCCTCGAAAGCGAATGGCGGCGCAGCACATTTTTTGCGCGTTTGCAAAACAATGGTTGTCTTTGCTCAGAAGAAACATTAATCTCAACTTTTATAAAGGGGCTTTAGATTAACCTCCTCCCCTTGCAACTCCTTCAGCTACCACAAAGGGCGTCGAGCGTTCAAAGAGGCTGGTGCACGAATAACTCAAGGCCCTTTACGAATCCTCAAAAGAAGCAGGACCCGTGAAGACTTCTCATTAAAGTTGACTCCTCACACACTCCACACGTTCTGATAAACCCGGGTGGCATATCAGACGGTCGTTTGTGCAACCGCATCCAAAACCACCCAGCGCTCGGCACAACCTAGCATAATAGATCGGTACGCACACATAACGTATGCACGTCACATTCTGAGCTCTCCGGGTTTATCAGAATAACCCGACAAGTAAAATATTGGATCACGTCTTAAATAGATACCAAAAATAGGCGTTGGAGATTCGTACTTCAGTCGCCACTTTTTCTAATGGTCTTCGATGTGCAGTTACCTCTGGCACTCTCGTCCCGATGGGCCGTTCATCACAAATAAAACAAGAATGCACCATGTAAGTGGCTTCTTTTAAATGGAAAAAGCCTTGATTATAAATTTAGAAGACCTACATTTATTTTTAAGTTTCTCTTCCCCCGCGTCTTTCGTCTCGGCCCCCAAAGTGCGTGATATGCGTCCATCAATGCAGCTGTCTTTTCTTTCTTCATTTTTTTTTCTCAGCAACCTTCATTTCGCCGATATTTTACTGTCATTGTATGATATGAGAGCCTACGATAGAATAAAACAGCAATGATTCCTGCACGATTTTATTGTACGACATACGACACTGATATTATCATGTGAGCTCTTATTAATGCGAAAGCCTTAAGTTTCCCATGGAGCGCCGCCTGCGTTGTCTGTGACCGCAAAAAACGGGCAACTAATGCGACGCCTATGGAGAGCAGCCGGCGTTGTTTGTGACTGCGAAAAACGGGCAACTAAAGAGAGGGTGGCACGCTCGGCAGCTCCGCTCCCCCTCCCCCTCACGGGTAACGTGTCAGGCGTGGCCCGAGGCCCGGAAGAGGGGGGCGCTAAAGGGGAGCTGGAAATGCCCTCTCCTCACGTGTCATACTTCCAAGGAGCGCCACGCCACAAAAAAGCCATCTCCTATGGCGCTGCGGCCAGTGCGCCGGTACAGAGGGAGAGGGTGGCTCGCCCGCGGCAGCTGTGTCAGGTGGTGTTGGTCAGGTGTGGCCGGACGGCCAAAGGGGGAAAGGGGGGGGGGGGGGGGGGGAAGGGGGGAGCGGGAAATTCCCGCTCCGTCTGCTAGCCGCATCGCCGCACTCCCTGCTGGCGCTGCGGCCGCTTCGGCTCTTTCGGCGCCAAGAATTCTTCCGCATTCATAACTCATAAGAAGGGCTTCTATTTTCTTGTTGACATGGCGTGGCAGTTTCTTTTTTCCTTATTATTATATTGCAACCATATCATGGGATCTTGAAGTAGGGCAGGGGAATTGCTGTCTCGAGGCAGAATTGAACAAAGACTGGTTTATCATCAAACTTTGGCAGGTGACACCGTTACAGAATCAAGCAGGTCCCGCTGTCATTCCATGAGGTCAAAATCGAGAGGAGCACTGGATACCTATCTGGACTCCTATGAGTGGTGGCGTGATAAGGTGTTATTTTAGATAAGATGTTTGCTCCAAGTGTGTTAGAGATAGGACTGCCATAGGAGTTGCTGCGTCGTCAGTTTTGTCTTCCAAACGCAGCTAGTCAACCTATTCGTATAAATATGTTGTTTCTTGGATGGTTAATTATTCCGGAATGGTTCATCGGGCTAGCTCTGCTGGGCATCGTAATCTACCTGTGAGTATCAAGCTTTTTTTTTTTTTTGTCTAGAATTATTTTTTTTTCTTGGTGAAGGTGGGTGCCTGCGAATGAGCATTAAACTTTCAATGTGAACGTTTCATTGTTCTCCGTTGACAAAAATCAGCTTCATTGTTGCCCTTCACAACAAAATAAATTTGACATAGATAATTATTTTATCCGCAGACATCTATGACCCCTTAAAACGTTAAAAATGACATGCTAATTGACTTAGCATGCAACCAAGGGCATATGTCTGTCCCATATGTGACCCGAAGTATATTAAAACAAATAACCATGGTTATTTTTTCGCGCGAAATGCACTAATGCTAGTTTCTATAAAACGTAAGCCTCGCCTTAATTTATCCTGAGCCTATTATTGTCTTCTTTTATTATACTTCTGTGATTTCTTAAGTTTTCGTAGTATGACTTACGTGAAAGAAAAAACTTCAGTCAGGAACCGTAACTTAAAGGGACGTACTATAGCTTGGGTTTCCAGTTTGCTCTAGCTGCTGGCGGATAATACCTGCCCCTATAATATGACCTATTCTTCTGCGTTATAATGCTATAATATTTGAGTTTATATCTCAATTAAATCCAGACACTAGCCATGGGAATGGCGCTTTTGTGAGCGCATATCAATTATAAGGGACGAAGTAACTGAGCAAGGGGTTCTTCTATATTTGAGTCAAAACTGAGTGTCGCCATTACGATCAGTGTGCTCATCTTAAACACCTACTGATGTGGTAATGTTGTGTGTTTTTTTTTTTTTTTTTTTGACACAGACTATGCAATACGAACTTTTTCTATAACAACCTTTTCTGTTTTATTTTCGTGAAAGTGTCATTGCAGTTTCATAAAGTACCGCCTGTGTTTTTAATGTCTCTGCTCTGAACATCGACGCAGAATTACAAATAAACTGTAAACATTAACGTAAGGGGCGCAAATGCATACAGCACGCAACATATTTAAAAACGAATAATCGCCGGTTCTACTATATTTGTGTCAAAACTGAAAGATTGTCGCCATTACAACTGGCGTGCTCATCTTAAACACCAACTGGTGCGGTAAAGATGAGTGTTTTTGGACACAGACTGTGCGATACAAAACAAAACAAAAATCGCCTATGTCACGCTTGCGCTAACTGCGTTGCAGAGTACAGGAATCATTAAAATATCAATCTGTTCAGACAACCCACCAAAAGAAGCTGACGTTGCTCCGCGGAGAAAAGTAAATACGACGAAGGTTTAAGGAAGAGTGACATGAGAGGAAATATAGAAATATTAACGATAGCACAAGGCCAGCACCAACCTCTGGCATAGCTAACAGCGGCATGAATACACTTTAGTTTGGATAATCACTCATTATCTCGGTGTGCTAATTTTTCTAACGCTCTGCCCTATTACAGCCGGGCTACTCGACACAAAAATTACTGGAAGAATCAGAATGTACCCTACGAAAAACTTTCACTGTTCTTCGGCACAACGCTCCAATTCATGCGCAAGGTATGCATAATTTTGGAATTCTAAATAGAACTGTAAATTTTGTGATAAGAGCGGGTCATTAAACGCTGAGCGAAAATTAAAAAGGAACGATCGTAAATTGCGAGGGTCAGGACAATTGTTCCCACCGTTTCCTTATTTGTCCCTGTCTTTTGACTGGTGTCTACGCTTTTTCGTTCTCACTTAACTTGCGCAGATCGCTCTCTTTTCGTTTTCTGATAATATGTTTATACTTCGGTTACAGAAAGCACAAGGAAAAACGATTAGACCAACATTTGAATATGTACAAAACCAAATGTGTCACAACCGTTAGGGGTCATCACGCCACCTGTGTCCTTTACAGACACACACACCCTTAGCCAAGCGCACAAGTGGGGAACTTTAAGATTCAAGGGCAGCCCATACAAACTCGAATTGCATGTAGCGAAGTCCTTCAATATTACTTGGCAGATTTTTAAACAAATATGTCAAACTCCCAACCTTTCTTTTTGAGTTCATAAACGAAAAGCTTACCGACCAGCGTTGCGCTGAGCCTGCTGTTTAGCACAACATTTTGATAAACATTCGCTTTAAAATACATATATATACTTTTTTAGATTTTTTCTCAGTTGCACACACTTAGCTTGTCAGAGATTATTGTAGGGGCTAAATTACAGACAACATATTCAACCATGTTGAATAAACCTGAGTCTGGGGCAGAAATCAACATATAAGTCGAAAGCGTTGTCCTGTCCTTTTTTGTTCCTTCAACTTATATGTTCATTTCTGCCCCAGTCTCAGGTTTGTTCAACATGGTTAACATTCACCAGCTCGCCTGCATTCTTACTATATTATCTTTGAAGATATTCAAGATCAACACAAAAAACACCAAGGACCTGCAAGATATAGAGAATCAATGAATGAACAAAGTACAGAAATTTGCTCTGTCCAAACTAAAACCGCGAACAAGCAAACAAATTAATAAATGTTTGTCATTTTACAATTTTACATTTCAACACGCAAAAGAATAATTAACACATAACCATTAAAAAACTCAATACCAGAAAAGAATGTTTGTACCTACGGCATAAAAACAATACAATTCATAATCGTCGTGTTACGTTCATGTAGATGCTGCATGAACGCATTTTCAAAGTTCTCATCAGAGGTCTAAACTACGGCGTCGGGAAGTTTGTTTACCTGATTCATTGTTCGGTAAAAAAAAAATGACGCGTTTAAGACAAATGTACGACGCACTATCTCACGTATTTTACTAGTGTGATCTACACTTCGGAATGTCGATGTAGATGCATTTTTTCTCCGCTAAAGGCTATTTTGTGATGTCAATTCCTTTGCACACTTCATGATTTAAGAACGAATATCACGATAACTGGTGGCGGAGCTCGATTCCTATGACAGGTTTCTTTTGCTCTTAATTAATTCAGTACCAAACACATTAAATTGCTGAGTTAGTAGCAAAACAAAGAGGTTGATTTTGAATTGCTTCCAGTTTATTAATCAGAGGTTTACATATTTTAAACTAGAACAGATATTAGGCATGTATAAAACTTCCTTGGCGTCTCGAGGTGTGTCTCTAAATTGTTCTCATTTAAATTAGCAATCCGGAGAGCAAGTCGTCTGTTTCTTTCGCAGGAGTTGCGATGACATCATCGCAATCCCCTGTGCAAAGAGCAGACGAACTAGCGCTCCTAGGCCGGCTTTTATGGTTACTTATTCAAAACAACAATGCCACGCTAAGTTAGGAAAGCAATTATTCCTATATATTGCACACCCTCAAGCGCGGAGCCTGGAGCGCGTCTCAGAATGATGTGTGCTTAGCGTCCTATTCCGCACATGCATCGAATGTGTTCCCGAAGTAGAAACAAATGGCGTCACAAAAAACCGGTGTGTTATGCTGTCGGATGTCGGGATCCTAGTCGCTGGTGCAAGAAGTCCCGGCGAAAAAATACGAGCGAACGCCACTGTCGCTGTCATAATGGCTTCCCTACTCCTGGCTCCCGAAACTTCCGTGGACTGCAAAAGTGGAGAGCGGCCTATTGCAGAGCAGGCGTCTCCCACATCTACCACCGCCGCTGTGACTTCACCAGGACCGCGGGCGGCGACGACCTTACATTTCTGTGACGCCATAAGGCGGTAATCAATGGACCACTTTTTTGGACGCGATAAACAGATCGGACAGAGACGCCTCCCAGGCATTGTACCTCAAGTAGGGCAATATAAGCGTTCTAATAGAAAATCGTCTGGACCTCTAGCAATTTTCTGCGAAAGCGGATGCAATTGCATTTTGCAACATACAAGTTTCATACCCCATTTTCGGCTAAACATCCAGAAGCAAGTTGAATCTGAAAAGTGCGATGAGCACAAGGATATCGCAAGTGAAAGGTCATGATCAATGTTCCTGCTCACGTCGCATTTTTTCTGCCTTGCGTTCTGAGCTTCGTCATTCGCTGGAATCATTTTATTGTTCGCCGTCATTGTCCCTCTCCGTGTTCTGCTGGAAAGTGAACTCAGGGACTTGATTTATGGTGGGGTCACGTGAATATTTGAATGACCACGGGAGTACGTTATGTTCACGTGATCCGAATTTATTACATGACACTTTTTTTACCCCTCGTGTTTTAAAGTGGTCCGTGCTGTAAAATCTCGCAGCATCTGGTCCGACATTCCTAGATCCCACGCTCCTTCATTTAAGAAACGCCAACCATTAGGCGAGAACCTAACGCGGTTCTCGCATTAATCTTTCCTTACCTAACACTAACTTAGTCTGCCACTATAAAATTGTCTAAAGGTTAAGTTCACCTTCAATTAGTGTTTGTTATAAAAATAAATGTAACACTTCTTTCAAAAAATAGTACGGTCCTTCGCGTGACAAGGTGAGGTGTGCCTTTATTTTACACTGAGTTATATTAGACCAAAGATTACGCGTTCACTCTTTTTGGAACTGATTTGCAATCTCCAATTGCGCATTGACTCTGTTGATGGCAGGCTCGACTTCTTAACTCCGCTTACATTTACAGCCATTCCACGAAGTGGAAGAAGAGTTGTGCAAAAAGCATGGCCGACTCTTCGGGTAAGAGATTAGATGTTCACGTTCATAACAATTTTGTTTGGATTCACATAATTTGACTTGCAGTACCTTTGAAGACGGACGACCTACACTTTACGTTGCGGAGCCAGAGTTGTTGAAGTATGTGTTTGTGAAGGACTTCTCTTCATTAATAAATCGAAGGGTATGTTGAATTATTTTAATATTTTCTTTCTAGTGCGAAGTTTAGGAAAAACGAAAATTCTATTCTAACATTTACTTCTGGGGCATTTGATTAAAAAAATAATCAGCAAATAATGGGAGGACTTCGGGAACAACATTCGGTACAGCGTAATTATAAACAACCTCTAATATGAACTAAACTACTTTAATCGCATTGATCAAACAGTATAATTGCAGAGGCAGCTGCGCCTAAAGTTTTCTTAATAAATTCTGCAATCACCTTCCCTTGTAATACTTTATGAAACAGTACGACCGAATGTTAAGTATTTTTGTTTGACATTTGTCTTATGAGTAAACACTGGCATCATATGAGGGTAAACACTGGCATAATGGTCTCTTACTTTCCATAGAAAAAAAAAACAGCTGATGTTTAATTCCGATTGAAGTTTCAGTTATGAACAATGTCACTTATTTTCTATCTTCCGACCTACTGGTCACTTGTGTAACCAAATTATTTAGTAAATGCTTTAGATTAGGGAAATAAATTTGTTCTTAATGGGTCGTTGTGGTGAAGTACAATACACTATGAATAGTTAAAGTTGCATTAAAAACTAATAAAACATATATTCAATATCGTCTCTTTCAGTATTAGGTGATCTTTTATCAAGTGTTACAGTTCATTAGCTGCATAAAATGGGCACGTTTTGCAGTCTCAATCTCTGGAAGTAGCATAAAGGTTCACTTCTCGTCAATCACAAAACCTACGTTGATTAAACTTGTCCTCGATTGAGTGCAACAATAAATATTTGTTTAAATGTTTAGTCTATTTTTACTCCCGAGATAATTGAAGTCATTTATTTGAATGTTTTTATAAAACTAGCAGGGAGCAATATAGAGCAGAAACCAATGATTTTGTTTATTACAATAAACGTATACTTATTCCACCATTTATTGTCGAAAATGTTAGTTCTAGCAAAATCTACAAGACTTTTCGCAGCACAATAATAAAACAATTAAGGCTTCTCTGTTGTTAAATAATATTATGTTAAATACAAGCTGCTATATCCAACTCACGTTTGGTTGATGCCTGAACTAACTTTACAGTTTTCTTTGGCCCCTTTTCATTTACTCACAATTAAACCAGTGTCGTCTTTCTCCAAGATAATGTCTTTCAAAAACCGTCTGATGAGGAGCATGATAATATTTGCCCCACTTGAAAACTGGCGAAGACTTCGCAACACCACTTCTCCGGCTTTCACAACTGGAAAACTCCGTAAGGTAAATTCATTTATTATATTCCAACCTGAATGTTCCCTGGTGTATGGTCAACACAATTTAATTGCAACCTTTTCTGAAACTTTCAAGTTGTATAGAATGGGGAGCGTGCTATTTAATACTGTTATGAGATCCCAGTTTGTTTTTCATCGAAGACTTTAAAAATTGCCTACCAAAAGGGTGGTTGAGAAAAAATAAATTATTTTAGGAAACAAATGGCAGACATCGGGGATTAAAAACATGCTATTTAGCTAAATTATTACCCGTTATTTACTCATTCACATTTCAATTACTAAAAATAAACATATCGTTCTAATTACAAACTTTCTCAGAGTTGTTGAAAAATCCTAACTAAAATGTTAGGAAACCTTAAAGCACGTTGCGAGGCGGGACGGTGCCCTGAAAGTACCACACATGCGGCAGGCACGAAGCTGCGTATGTGAAAACGGGAACGATATTCTTGTCATCCGCTTTTTCGCATCGTGAGCCTTGTGGCTGCCGCACGAATGGTGACTTCAGCGTACTTCCGCGCTCCACACATCCTCTAAGTCCTGCCACAATTTACTGATTTAGGGGTTTGTAATGAGGCTCATGCTAGTTTTTAATTTAAGCCATATATTTATTTTCACTAATTAAGAAGAACAACTAATTAGTTGTTGTTTTTTGCAATCTTTCACATCCGGCGTGGCTGACAGTTTGCTTCCGAATAGGCTCTTTTACTCTCTTTTGTTAACCACCCTTTAGGTAGAAATTTTATTAAGTCTCCGCTGACACACCCGATATATTTGGGTGTATCTTCAGGAACCGTAATATCTCGGCGTTGGCATCTTGTATGTTGTTGGGTATTCTTGCATTTTAGGCGAACATCACCCATATTTACGGCAAAGGTAATCAAAATCACAAATGTGATTCTACACCCTGGAGCATCTCAAAAGTGTTTAAAATGCCAGGTGATAAAAACTCACCAGGATATTTCATTTTTCATGACATGCCATCAGTGCCAGATGAAAAGAAACTTCATAAGTAAGAACGCTTCCGACAGATGGATCAGGGATTATTTAGAACAGCTACTGTTTCCAGTCGTAAAACAACCCGATCTTTATGGAACGATAGCATACTTGTATCCTGGAGGCAAATGTAAACCTAACCATTTAGACAATTGTTAAAATCATAAGCCATAAATTAATAAAGCCACAGGAGCATGCGGCTCTGGGTAGAGAAGTAGTGGCTAGTCTAATATACGTTCAGGTACGCAGGCCTTCCAAACTCTGTTGTTCGACGTTTCCCTCCTTCATAACCGCGATGTCGTTTAAACACCGTTCATCTGCAACATAGATAGTGACGCTTGATTCTTCCCCAACGTCCCCAACGTCATTCGGAATTATTTTTCGTCGTGATTCACTATTATTCAATGACATGTGTCCTCATTTACCAATTTGTAAACTAATGAAAAGGAATATCTCATAAGTAGCAAATAAACACACTAGTCTTTAGCAGTTAAAAATTGCTTTTCGTACAATTTAAGCCGAAGTATATTCTTACACAAATTGTTCCTACACTCTTAAAAAAAAGCTAATAAAAAGCTAGTAACTGCAGCAGGGTGTTTCCGCGTCAGTTCGTACAATCACTGTCCGGGTCATACTTTTTTATATTTCTGTAATAAATACATGTGAAAGTCATGTTCTTGGGAGGAATATTCAGCTATATGTGATCGCCGTAGCTAACGTTTGCCCAGACATATAAATTCTAGAAGCTCGAGGCGTGGACATTGCCGAGATTTCATTATGGTAACGTGCACAGCCGCCTATGTCTCAACTAAGCAGGCATGTAGTTAATTTTTTTAAATTTATTTATATACAATTTACAGCATGTCCATCAAATATTAACAACTACAAAGATATATTTTTACTCAAAAACTGCGAAACACGTAAAAACAAGTTTTAGACAGACATCCAAAAGTTATCAACAAACAACTTTATGCGAAACGTCGCAAAATGAGTATGAATGTGCGCCGTCAAATGCTGCTTAATACGAATATATACAAACTATTTGCTTAGCCATTGCAGTAGTTTTGTTTTTAATTCAGAAACGTAAGTCATTCCTCTAAAAGTAGCAAAACTGCACGTTACTAGTTATAAAAAAACTTTATCTTTTACTGTTTTTAAATTCTCCTTATCTCCTTGTAGTAACATGAACTAACTTGTGATGGCAAAGTATTGAGTGGCATATGACCTCAAATTGAAAAAAATCGACAACAAACATTCACTTAAAATGAGCTAGCGTGTCTTCCTTATATGGGCTTTGCCGCTTGAAGTCGGCACCAAAGAGATAATCTCTAGGACCGACAAAATGTCTACAATGATGATGCTCTTTAGCAGAGCATGGAAAGTCGTCGTAACTTATAACCATGGGACAAGGAAGAATAAAACAACCGACAACACAACAGAAAATCTCAAGAACAGCTGAGTTTATTCCACCACACAAGAACAAGGAAATATCAAGGAAACACAACATGACGTCGCGAAGATTTGACCAGACGTTGCTTGACAGGTTAAATCCCTACAACACTAGACACGCTCCCGAAAAAGAGCATCCGCCGCCAAGCACCCGGAAAAGTAATCTCCGTCAAGACTACGAGATCACAACCAGCTTCCTAATCTCAGGGTGTTAGGTTATGTTATTTCCTGACTAGGTCGTTTGCATACGTTCACTTCTCAGAAAGTCATACTGACCCAATCTTTGTTTTATCTTTCACTTTCCTTGTTTTGCCTCCTCAGCCCCCCCCCCCCCCTCCCCCTCTTATTTCCTAAGGAGTATCGGCGGACTCTACAGCTGCCAACAGTTGCGAACAATAGGAATGGCAGATGGCCTTAAAACTCAAGCGCGCCCAAAAGGAAGGTCAGTCATCGCGTAAACAGAGCGATAGAAATAGTATCTGGGGGGTCGCTATCTTGGAGTTAAATATTCTGAGGTGGAGAGCAAACAGCATTGGTTTATCATTTCAAAGTATTAACGTCAAAAATAACGGTCAAGGAATACAGATGGACTTTGGTAACCACAAGGACGTTTTCTTGCTGTTTTCGGTTAACCACACTAACCAAACATTAGGAGCTTGGAGAGAGGCATTCAGAAACTTTCACGTTGGTATTTGGAGATACCATCTGAAAGAAGACTTCCCTCGCTTTGTTTGCGAAGTGACTGACCCTGTGTGCGCGCTTGAGTTTCAAGGCAATGTGTTCGCAACTGCCGGCATGCCGGCAGCAGTGGCGTCTGCCAAAACTCCTTAGGAAATAAGAGGGCACGGGGGGGCGGGGGGGGGGAGGGTGGAGGCTTAAAATGCATCACAAAGAACCTGAAAGATAAAACGAAGCTTGAAACAGTATGTCTTTTCGAGAAGTGAACGCACGCAAACGAGCTGGTTAGGAAACATTATGACCAGCTAGCACCCTGACATTAGGAAATTGGTCGGTTCTCGTAGCCTTGACGGAGATTATCTTTCCGGGTGCTTGGCGGCGGATGCTCGTTTTCAGAAGCGTATCCAGTGTTGTGGGAATTTAGCCTGTCAAGCCACGTCTGGTCAAATCTTCGCGATGTCATGTTCTGTTTTCTTTATATTTTCTTGTTTTGGTTTGGTCGAATGAACTCAGCTGTTTTGGGGAGTTTGTGTTATGTTGCCCTTTTTTATTAATATTATTCCTACTCCCATGGTTTTAAGTTATGACGACGTTCTACACCCTGCAATAGAGCAGCACCGCAGTACACGCTCTGTCGGCTCTAGAGAATATCTCTTGGGAGCCGACGTCGTGATACAAAGTCCCCATAACAAGGACAATCTAGCTCAATTTGAGTAAAGGTCTGTCGTCGCATTCTTCAATTAGAGTTCATAAGCTGCTCAACATTTTTGCCATCACAAGATAGTTGAAGTTGCAGCAACGAGATAAAAAGGGTTTGAAAAAAAACATGCAGTTTTTTATTTATTTACGCGACAAGTTTCTCCATTAAAACAAAACTACAATAATGGCTAAGAAAATATTTTTATATATTTGTAAGCTGCATTTCAAGACAGACAATAAACTTTATTGTCTGTCTGGAAATGCAGCTTACGAATATATAAAAATATTTGTTTAGTCAATATTCTAGTTTTGTGGATAGTGGAAAAACTTAAGTCACGTCAATATTGAAAACAACACTTCATGTTTTATTTTTCTAAACTCTCCTTATGTCTATAATTATAATGCAATTAAATGCAAAGGTGCAAGCGAGCTGGACAAGAATGACGAAAATAATCCTTGGAGAAGGAGAACAAGAGGAACAAAGGACAAACATAAATCTCCAAATACAGCTAGGTGACTGGTGAGCGACCGAAAAAATCCGCCCGGTCGGTCGCTCACCAGTCACCTAGCTGTGTTTGGAGATTTATGTTTGTCCTTTGTTCCTCTTGTTCACCTTCTCCAGGGATTATTTTCGTCATTCTTGTTCAGCTCGCTTGCACCTTTGCATTTAATTGCATTATAATTATAACCTTAAATTTGCAAGCTTCACCCTTGTTGGTGTTAAGACATGGCGGCTGATAAATCCGTTTGCTCTACTGACGTCTAACCCCTGGTTAGCTCAGTTGGTAGACCGTTCCACTTGTAATGGAGAGGTCCCGGGTTCGATACCCGGACTGGGCGGATTTTTTTGGTCAATCACCAGTCACCTAACTGTGTTTGGAGATTTGTTTGTCATTTTTCCCTCTTGTTCCCCTTCTCCAGGGGTTATTTTCGTCCTCCTTATCTCGTTGCAGCCACTTGAACTGTCTTATGAAGGCAAAATATTGAGTAGCATATGAACTCTAATTGAGAAATGCGACAACAAACCTTCACATGCAAAACGCGACGTTTTGCATGAAGTTATATATGTTGGTAAATCTGTGAAAGTGTCCCTAAAATGTGTTTTTTTACGTGTTTCGAACCATTTCTTTTTTCGTAGAAATAAATAATTGTAATTCTTAATATTCGGTGTGCATGTTGTAAATTGTTTATAACAAAAATGAAAATGTGTATACCTGCGTGCCTGCTTTGGTGTGGCATTGGCGGCTGTGCAAATTACAATATTGAAATCACGGCAATGTCTACATTTTGAGCGTCTCAATTTTATGCATCTGGGGAAAAATTTTCCACGTCGTTCACATATAGCTGAATATTTCTCCAAAGAACATGGCTTTTACATATATTTATTACAAAAAGACAAATAATATGAACCGGACAGTCATTGTACAATCTGACGTGGAAACACCAGACAAGTTACTACCTTTTTCTGAGCGTTACTACCTTTTACAATTTACTACATCAAATGCGAACGCGCGATTGGTAGTAAAACGTTAGTAAATGCAGAAGTTACTATTTTTTTCAGACCGTTACTACCTTTTTACTATCTACTCCTCAAACGCGCTGCGTTCGTCAAAATGCAGTAGTAACTACAGTTGTTATGCCGGGAAGCGAGAACATGGTGGCCGGGAACCTATAGTCACACTGTCTTATAGACTGCCCCAAATAATTACTGTGGGTACCGCTACTTCATAGTAAGAAAAACCTTCCTTGCAATATTTATCAACAACATTGGAGAACAATATTAGTGCGAAAGCAGCACCTTATTGGTAACATCGTTCACGGACGAGGTGGTCACTGACCAACCGACTTCCCCCATATGATCAGTAAGAAATATGGGCAGTCATTGGGTGCCGCGATTGGGTTAGCGTGTCGTCGCGTCCGTGTTGTGCGTGTGTGTCATCTGTGTTCTAATTTCTTGTTTGTGTTAAATTAATTATACTTGTGCGAACGGGGATATAAGAAGTGAAAAAAAAATCGATCCCAGCGATAATAATTTTATCTAAATTTTGAATTGGACGTTAACTATCGCCACCTGGGTCTTGTGAGAGGTTGTGCCAGTTACTACCTAAAGGTAGTAACTGGCACAAATACTGGGTTGGTTAGAAACCGGTTATAGCTTCTTGACCTAATAGCCGTTACTAGCTTGATCGTTACTACCTACTGTTACTAGGTACCTGGTACATATGTGACTAGCAGTTACTAGCTTTCGCCTAGTACATATCACCAGCTCTTTTCAAGAGTGTATTGTGTTTGGTCAATATCGCAATATCAAAATTTTGAAGTAATAGTGCAAATTCTGATACCTAAATATAAGTTTCGTATTGTGATAATAGGAACAATATTTTTCAGATGAACGACATGATTCAAGAATGCGCAAGGCTCGCGGCTGTGCACATGAAAGACACTGCAGAAAGGAAGAGTGACGAAAATATTAAAAAGTATGTATGCCCATTCTGATCCGTTCTGTTAAAATAAATTACCATGCTGCTCAAAATATGTCTTAAATATTCAATGCAAAAAAATGTATTCCTTCTTTCATATTTTTTTTTAATTCGCCAGCTTCAACTTTTGAAGTCACCGAAACCTTTTAAATGCAGGATCTACAGTCTGTACGCTCTAAAGGTAATTTCAAGCTGTGCATTCGGAGTTGACGTGGAAGGTAAAAAGGAAGAGATGCGAGCAATTGTGAATAACAGCGAAAACCCCTTCTTCACAAGGGTTACTTTCCCCATCGCACTTCAAGGTAAATGATCTTGTCGATTTTTTTGTTCAGTCAACGTTCTGATTTTAGACGTTTTTAACCCAAGAGAGTGCGTTGTCATGGCCCTCTCTTTCCCCCTTTCTCGAGGGTTAAAAATGTAACTTTAACCAGCACACCAGCACCCTTAAAGATTTTATTGTTAAAACAATCTGCTGTTCGAAATTTTTTTATTGTCTATCTAATTACAAGAAACAAAAACGCGTCACCTTGCCCCGAAAAACTGCTATTCCGCTGCGTAATCGCAAAGGTAAAAACTAATTATTTTTCGATCTGCAGCCGCCTGTGGCGGTTACGAGAACTACAGTGACACGTCTCTGGTGGACACGCGGAAGTCAACAAAACCTGCCCCTTCGGCTGCTACACTCGCAGCCAGCCCCGTGGCAAACCTCTTTTCTGTCGAGCGCATGCGGCGACCTTCGACGACGCTAATCATTAAAGAGTCGACAATCGCGGAGCAAGCGGTTGGGATCTCTGAAAAGAGAACCAAACGGGAAACCAGGTGATTTACCGGAGTACGTCACTCGAACGGCGACGCGAGAATTGAGAGGCATATCGACCGTCAAATTTTTTTAATAAACATTAGAGCGCGCATTTTTTTATAGACGACACGGATTAATAATCGCAGTGAATAAGCCAAATTCCGATCATCCCTGCACATTACAAGCGTTTATTTTAATGACTGTTGAGTTAATATGGTCTTTTCTACCTTGTTTTTAGTTCTTTTCCAGAACTTCATTGGGGAGCTTCACGTCAAGCGATTCAACGAGAAAGCGTTTGAATTTTTTAGGAAAATTTCCCTGCGAATTATAGAGGCCAGGAAGACAAGTCAATGTGTAAGTGAAGGCAAGCGAAGAAAATTACGCCGCGGTTCTATGCGCACTTCCATTTTTCAGAAATATGAGGACCTGCTGCAAATGATCCTAGATGCTCAGGAAACACAGGACGGTGAGACAACTCACAACAATGTACAAAGCAAAGAATCGTTATTTCACGGTGACTCCGACTCCAATCCACATACGCAGATGTCAAATCATGGTAGGTGCTATTCTTGCATTTTTATAAATTTATAGGTATTTGTAACCGCACCCAAACACGCTGATAACTTGAGATGGAACGCACAAGCACCCCATTACTAATAAATTGTATGCTTATGCTTCCCATATAAACATTGGGGAGTGCCCAGACAAAGCGCAGCAAGCAGGGCGTATAGTAGGGTCTCTGGTACGGTTGAGAAGGACTACACTTACCCAAAACCTAAACGAGAGCTCTAGGACGATAGATCCCTCAGCGTATTCAAGGCACCAATTATTAGTGATGATATTAATAGACTACTTTCCTAGTATAAACTAGGGCTTTTATTATTCTTTTTTCAACCTCCCGTATTCAAAAATGTCTGCCACGTATTGATAATTGTTGAAGTCGGGGTGGTGAATATGAAGTAGCTAGCGAACTTACGCATCAAGATGCTGTGAGTGTGAAATTTTGTTATCACAATAGTTTTTACTTAGTTCATCAGATTTTGACAAACACGATCATTCACATAATATTTATCTCACTAACATTGCTTACTTCATAACCTTGCTCCTCTTTCCTTCCTAAAACAAGGTGATTCATGCCGTTCAAACTTTTTTTCCCTGCACAGCTATGTCGAAATTATTATTATTTTTTCTTAATTCTGACATATATTACTCATCAGTGTAAACTTTGGAGGCGCTTCTCATTCATGATAGCGTTTCTGTGAGCAACAGGTAGTCCAAGATGGAAGATTTACCAAAGTTAGTTTTAAAATAGTTAACAAATATCTTTTATATCAAATATTTTTTGTGGTTTCATTGGTGAATTAGTTTCACACCCTAACTTCACCTTTGTGTTTTTCTATCAGGTTTAACAGAAGACGAGGTTCTTTCCCAGTGTATAATAATGTTTCTGGCGGGGCTAGACACGTCATCTTCAGTGGCTACGTACATAACTTACCTTCTCGCTTTGAATCCTGTCGTGCAAGAAAGGCTCAGAAAAGAGGTCGACGAATGCTTTGAAAAACATGTAAGTATAAACGCTTCAATCTGTATAAAAAATAAAAAAAAAAATTTCTTGAAAAAATATTTTTTTTATTTTTTTTTTATAAAGGCGCAGTTTGCCTTTAACTTGGTTGAAAAAACCCTGAGACTGTGGGTAGACGACACAACACTAAAAAGTATTTTACTTCATTTAAGATAATCTCATTAGTAAAGTAAATAGTACAAAATAGTTCTCTCGTAATCTTACACCTAACGAAATACGAATCTGCAAATATAAACTGCGGGAAAATGATGGTTTCACGCCCCAGTCATTGTAATATATATATATATATATCCTTCGAAAGCATTCTGCTTCCCAAGTAAGGCGAGGTGAGCTGTAACATATGTTGGGTGTAATAAACCGTATGATAGAAACTCTTATAAAACTATTGCGTCTTGGGACTTAGGTAAAAAAATTAATTAATCTGTTAGTATAAAAACGCATAAAAAAGAATTATATTGCCAGTCCTACATAGCTGTCTAAAAAGAAAGTAGTTGGCACTACAAGTATTTCCTCGTTTTTATTACAGGGTGACTCTCTTAACTACGATATTGTTTCAAAGCTTGACTACCTCAACGCTGTGGTGTGTGAGGGTCTCAGGATGTATCCCCCTGGATCGAGGTGATTTCGTATGCATTCTTTATTTTCGCTCAATTAATCATTATACATTCATACTTTTTCGGAAATTTTTGAATGTATTTCATGATGGTTCTTAAAAACCATAAGTTCGTTTCATTTTATGACACGAGGTATCTTAAGATATGCGGCTTTCATAACTTCTCAATTTAATTTCCAAATATTCTGATGACCTTTAAACAAGACGCATTGTTATAATGTCGTATATATTTTTAAATAGATTGGAAAGGACACCACATGAAAATTACGTTCTCGGTGACACGGGGATACTCATTCCCAAAGGATGCACCATTGCCATCCCCGTTTACGCGCTGCACCATGACCCTGAGTTTTATCCTGACCCAGACACATTCAACCCAGACAGGTAAGAGCAAACTTAAAGTTTTCTCTCTATTTAAACATAACACTATTGATAAATCTACCAAACGAGTCTGCGTTCTGACCTAGATTGTCTGTTCAACGAGTTATACTGGTATGGCATTCACTATACTATGCCAACATCGAGAATTTTGAAGCCACTAAAGGTTATGCCTCGAATAGCTGAAATAGGTGTAGTGCGTTCTGTGTAAAGGACAAAAGAGATTGTTAAAACAAGACCAAGCAAAGGGGAAAATGTTGTTTAATCTCGTGCCGTCGGGCTTGGGCAAGGGAATAACATTATCGTTGTCTTTCTTGACAACCTCTGGTTCATAAACCACCCAGTACCACTCCCTCTCGCCCCCCATAGAGCCGTCGCCTGCAAGTTGCAGGGGGCAGCTTCAGGGGTCGGGGCGATTTAGCAGGGGGGGGGGATAAGACAAGGACAGTAAGTAATATAGGACCGCCACGACTGAATAAAAGAAAAATTACTATGGGAGGAAATTTATCAACACGTAAAAACGACCTCTGGCTCCGCTAACACATTTAATATCCGGTGCAGTCCGAAAACATATTATGCAGTATGTATTGCAGCGATTAAGCTCGAATATTTTTCACTCCCAGTGATATATTGTTTTATTTATTTGCGAAAGGGGAATAACCTCCATGTGCCCAAATGCCTCCTTGAAGAAATCCTGTACTCACAGAATGAGTTCTACCTTCCAGTCCCACCTAGTCAGATAGCAGGAAGATGGTTGCCCTCTCCGGGCTCTATGCGACGTTTTGGAGGGTTCGGTAAAAAAAAGTTGAAAAAGCTCAGCTATGGAGAGCAAGCCGAGAGTGCTAGGAGGGACAGCAGACCCTTTGTCCTTCCCTATGTGCATAAGGTAGCACATAACCTGAAAAAGGTGGCGAATCGATTTTGTATCCCTGTCGTTATCTCCGCGCCGAGCAAACTTTCTACGTTATGCAAAATAATAAAAAAAAAAGAAACAGGAAAGTCAGGGAAGGCAGAAGGAGTGTGCAAGAAACGTCATGCTACTAAGCTCCGTGAGTGCGCCATAGGGGTCACATATGAAATTCCTATGTCATGCGGAAGCGTGTATGTGGGCCAGACGGAGAGGTTCGTCAATGATAGAATTAGAGAGCATAACCTGCCACTAGGCAATCCCCATCTGACCACTGGGCTGTACAGTGTTGTCACCCAGATTTTCATGGAAGTAAGATTGTGGGGAGTTTTAAAACTAAACTAGAACGCGAAATACATTAATCATTCGTGATTAAATCACATGGGTCGACCTTTCAGCGCTCCTTTTATAGCCCTTTCCGATAAGGAACATGCCTTTATAAGCCAAGCCTCTGCCATTCACCATTATCGTCCGGCTTCTTCGGGCTTTTAGTCTAAGTGTATTTATTCTCTTTGCGCATGTTCAGCATTTTGCAATTTTTATGCGTTTATCTAATAAATTTCACTTGAGAGTTACGCCCTGTCCTGTGTGCATAACACAGGACAGGGCGTTTATAACACGAATTGCGGGGAAGTTACGAACACCTTAGTCGTCTGCCAGCGTCCCCGCCTTTACGGCCGGCTTCCCCCTCGCCGCGCGATAAAGAAACGCATGCGCACTTGCAACGAAGAGCTAACCAACAGTTGGCCGTCAGCCAACTCTCCGTTAGCTCGGTTGGTATAGATTGTTTTTCTAGTCTTGTAAATGTTACGCTACTGAAACCTGGACAAGGATAATTTTTCTGCCTTTAGGTGAAAGTCAATTTACGAGGGTCGAACAGAGCGCTGCCATCTGTTCAATACGTACCTTCGTACGCTTTAAACAGACTGCAGCACTGACCCCCCGAAAGTAGTAAAATGTTCAAATTCTCTTCTAGCGCCTTATTTGGCGTCAGGTCGTCACAGTGAACGGTTGTAGAGTTATACTGTAAGAAATAGAAACCTGTGCAGGACACTTGTCACGGAAGTTTAGGCCCCATTTGGTCATCCAGTTCTCTAGAGTATGAAGTATTATTTAGTAAATATTCACAAAAACCTGCATGCCCTTTATGGGGACTGTTTTGATGTGAGCACATAGCCTCGTTGCGCAAAAATACTTGAAGGTCGCACGAGAAAAAAAAATCAAATTAAGAACTTCAGCTTAAAGAGTTATGGCAACACCTCAATAAAGAGCATGATGACATTCACGATAATTTCCTAGAACAAGTAACAACAATCAACTAAGAACGTCGGATTTTTATTTTTAAACCAGCATTAAGCAGGATTTAATAAACTAGCCAGACGTTTTCCTACAACATGACAATACCACGCCCTGCACTTTACACCTCGGGCGAAGCAACTGAGACACCGAATCTCACCCCAATTACGCGTTCATTATTCCAGATGTCGCGCACTGCAACTTCTATCATTGCTCAAAACTTTAAAAAGACCTTGGTGAATATCTCTATGGATTCAATAAAAACGTTTTTGATGCCTGTATAGAACTTGCTACGATAAAAAGTGAAATTCTTTCGTCACGGCTTCAAGACTTGATTATCATTGGCAGAACTGTATTGAATTATTTGGTGACTATGCTGAGAAATGGGTATAGTTAATTAAATGGCGCCCATTCGCAATATTACTTATCTATATTATTTAGTGAAATATTCCTATTCAATCGCGAGTTATGCTTATGGAAGAATTACTTTTTATTCAACTCTCATATAACTATACTCCACATTGGGGACTTCCTCTAAATATTCAATATCTATTTTGCATGGAAGATACGTAAATATCGATTTTCTTAGATACCTGCTGAGCTTCCTAGAAAGGTTGTTTTATAACGTTTTCTTATTCGCGAAATATAGCACTAAAACCATCGGACTGTTCCCAGTCCGGACAGCAATTACCTTTCATCATAGATTACACGTCTCTCTCGTTGTCGCACAAAGAAGCGAACCTACTTGATTTTCCACCTGTCTGTAAGCACACTAACATTCTATAAATATCTCTTTCGCTGACTTTCTGGGAAGTTATTTCTAACCTCTTTCCTAAAAAAAAACGGACAATACACCTTTGAAACGTGTTTTCCTGTAAAGAAAAAAGTAAATTTTACCTGAATAACGTTTTCTTATAATTGTCAACAGGTTCACCGCTGCAAATATTGATTCCATTCATCCTTACGCGTTCCTTCCATTTGGCACCGGACCAAGAAACTGCTTGGGCAGAAGACTCGCACTCCAGTCAGTGAAAATGGCACTCCTCTACGCTCTACGAAGCGTGAAGTTCGTGAAGACGCCAAAAACAAAGGTACCGAAGCCTGTTGCGACATAAGAACTTCGATAAATGCTCTGAGCCTAAAAATGCATGTGAAATGGCGTTCAGCTCAATGCAAATTAACATGATATAATATGAAATTGTCAGGTAAGTGGCATGTATCAAGTGCTGTACTGAGCAGTATTCGGTAAGGAGGGGGCCGCTGCAGAGAAGTCGTAATCGAGTGGAAGAATTAAGCTTCGCTTTTTTTGTCTGAATGAAGCACCCCTGTAGGTATTAGGACGCAAATGACTCACAACGTTCGAAAAAGTCGCAATTTATATTCTTGGTACTTTTTAACACCAAATCCAAAACACACCACGGAAACCCAATTTCCCTATTCCTCACGTCTTTCCTTCACAAATCAAAAAATCAGACATTAGAACTTAAGTATCAGAAAAGCTGCCATTAAAACGATCAGTGCTCTTCGATTTAGATTAATATGACATATAATAAACTATATGGACAATATGCCAGAAAATGTCGATGCTGTTTACCGTAGCTCGCGTGTAACATTATTTTCAGCTTCGAAAATGAACGGTGCTATGCATAATAGCGCTGTAAGCAGAATAATGCAAAACAAGGTTAAGTTTTGAGAAATGCAGAGAATTTTAGCCTTAATGCAGGTGAAAGGTGGGCAATCGTAAAAGTCAAAACTACAGGTTTAGTAAAAGTTAACTATAGTTATCTTGTGTTGCCATTAGACACATATCTTAAAGAAACTTAACAAGGTCCGAACTTTTAGAGCGAAAACCTGAGGTGGTGATAGAAAATATATTAACTGCATCCCAAAGCAGGAGTTTTATATTAGGTGTCCAAAGTCATTACTTATGCAAATCTGCATGTCTCGATAAACTATGCCACATTCGTCTGGAACGCACGAGAGCGCAACGCGCCGCAAAGGCGGACGGTTCAATTTCGGTTGGTCGTGGCAGTGCGACGGCACTACGCTCGTCTGGGACTTCTTGCGGCGCACGGCGCCGGTGCCATGCTGCATGAACTGCACCGCCCAAAGAGACGGTGCAAGTTACAACTGCCGCACCGTCGACCTTGAAGCTGACGCTCTCCGCTTTCTTCAGCACCTCCATTTCCTCGCTTCTCCGCCTCGTCGTAGTGATGCAAAACTATCGAAAAATTTACTATCTATACTATCGATAGTTTTTCTAAAACTATCGATAGTGTGGAAAACTATCGATTGTACTATCGATAGTACTATCGGAAGCTGACTATCGATAGTTGACTATTCATAGTGCAGTCGATAGTACTATGGATCAGAGTGTCGAACCGAAATTTTTATCGCTTCGGTTCCGGTTCGGGTTCACGGCTTTCGGTTCGGTTCCGGTTCAGTTCCGGGGAGCAAAAAACATCGGTCCAAACCGGTTCGAACCGGTTCGAACCGGTTTGAACAGCTAAATTGGGAATATATTTTTGGCGTTGTACTGGCCATATACATTATTTACGCCGTGAAACGATTAACTATATAGTTTCTTCGATCGTCCGTGCAATTTACTTTTGTTTTTAGGTACCAAAATATTAAATTTAGTTATTTAATTTCGACGCAAGAGTAGAAAAAAATCTGCATTAACAATTTAACATACACAACGTGTTCATACGACTCCACATCCCTTTGTTTACCAGTCACATATATTTTGCCTGAATCAAAATGTTTAAGTACAAGAGTAAAGAGTTGAGCTGGTTGGTACATACCTGTAAATAGATCAGCTACAATTTTAAAACTATACTGTATTTTACTATGCTTTCTTTGTGTATAAGTGAAATTCTAAAGCTCAAGCTAATCTATTTACACGATATAAAATGTTGTCGCAAAGTGTGGTAGGTCGCCTAAAATACCCGTGATTGGTACAACTTTGTGTCGCAGTGTTAAAAAGGATATCGTGATTGTGTCCTTGAACTAAGGAATTACATCACATAAAATTATGAAATAAGCACTTCGTGCTCATGCTAAATATGAAATAAGGTTCACGAAATACACTTCACAATATATATGTATATGATGACGACACATCAGAGCTAAAAGCATTGAAATTTTCAAAATGTAACAATCCTTTCAGTCTATATTTTTATAGAAACACAGAGTGGCAATCCAAATGCCTGTTGTTCTAACAAAACATTGTTTACACTCAGCACCGCATGCATGCCACTAATCATGCAGCAAGAAGTAATCGCAATTGTTCACTCTAATCTATACGCACCTTCGCACTCAGATCGAATCTAGCCCAAAATAGCGCTTGCTCAAGTGAACATTTTCTTATGCAGAATAAGCTGGCATAGCCCGGTTGTTGAGGTTTGTTCTTGACAAGATGCCGGTCAATTTAATTTGCAAATGAGCATCACGTCTGCTAAGTGATGATTTTAACTCGATAGCGTTAAGGAGCTCATGTCGCAAAAAGCCGATGTCGGTGGCGTGACTGGAAAATCCTGATTGGTCGATAGGTTCATGACGTCAGAGCTACATACCCTGGCGCAATAATTTCAAGCAACCCACAATGCTCACGTGAAACGTGACATCATCCGTGGAATGAGAGTAATTAAAACATGACATGTAATGCGAATTAAAGGTCGCCGTATGTCTCGAATCATTTCACTTTTAAAAGTATTTATTGAGCCTTAAAGATACAAATTAAGAATTTTAGGAGGAATTCGAACCCACGACCCTTTAGTTGCGAGTCAGACGCTTTTCACTAGAAATGGGGCGAGTGTCTGGCACGACGAAAACGTGATTTTTGGTAAGAGCGTTTTTGCAAGTAAAGTAGTTTCCGGAGTCACGCTTTTTGGTCTGCACCAAAGATGCTGGGAAGAGGAACCTTTACAACACAGTATGTTTTTAAAACTCCCACGGTCTTTTTTATCGAAAAATAAACGAGGCATCGCCGAACGCTCATTCTCCGCCCAAAGGTAGAGCTAGAGGTCACAACCAGATGCCAAAGTTTCAGCCCGATCCGATAACTTAATCAAAAGTTATAAGTGATTTTCTGAAAATTTCAATGGGAAAATGGAGCCCATTTTTGCCCGTTTTCGGTTTCTGGTGCCATAGAGCCCCATGTGTTTGAAAACTCCGTCGGCCGCCATTTTCCCATTGAAATTTTCAGAAAATCACCTATAACTTTTTATTAAGTTATCAAATCGGGCTGAAACTTTGCCATCTGGTTGTGACCTCTAGCGCCACCTTTGGGCGGAGAATGAGCGTTCGCGATGCCTAGTTCATTTTTGCGGTAAAAAAGACCGTGTAAATTTTCTTTTCTGACACCCTGTAGACATAGATTTGTTATGCTTCCTGCTGTTCAGAAGGAACTTCAGGTTGCCGAGGTTCGTGCGCTACGACTTTATATCAAGTTTCGAGGAATCCTCGCTCTACCCAGACGTACTTTCTAGAGGAGCATCACCGCAGAAGACGGCCGAGGAACTTGATCGGCCATCTTACGTTTCGATCATTGTGCAGCATCGCATACATATTTGCTAGGTCGATGCTGAAGTCGTCATGCTGATTCATAGACGTTCTGATATAAAACCGGGAGATCGGAAACCGACTTGCTTTTCTTTCGGAAGAACCGGGAGTGAAAGATATTTCCATCGCGGATTCGATAGATATTCTCGAAACTACAGGCGAATCTTTTTTTCTTCGCCCACTCATCTCTGTACTGCCTCGGCCTTAAAAGGAAATAAACAACCAAATATGGAAATAAACGTTTTATCAAATTATGCAACTATTTCTTGTACGGGCGAGTAAATTCTTTTAAGTAACAAATACTGTCTATTAAAGAAGCCATTTCAAATACCAATTGTAAATTTAGTTTCTTCGTTAGATGGCGGGAGCCGCCACCCTTGCTTAGCAGTTTCTCTTTTAAGCATCCGCTCATTTATGTTCTGCCATTGAAGCGACCTTCTGCGGCGCGTCACACGGTAAGAGTCTTCAGTTCGCTTGGTCGTGCATCTTGTGCTGCACTGAAGCGGTGGCGCGGCCTTGGGTATTGCACTTTCTCGGTGCTCCGTGCGCCCCAGGCGAACATGAAATTACATAAAGTAGGGTGCAAAATGTATATCCCTTCTCCCTCCACCCCTTTTACGACTTCGCCAATGGTGAGACCGAGCAAAAAATGCATTTAAACTCGATTTTAAGACCGCTCCATTATATTTTAAGTTCTGACCAACTACGCTGTGAAGAGTATCTTACACATGAACTTAGGGCGGATGTACATGTTAGTTATAATATTTTACTCCTTAGACGGTTCAGATGCAGCCGATTTTAGAATTACTATAACCAATGAAAGTGTATTGCTTGATTCCTGAAAGAGCCCTTTTAATTCATATCCAACTTTTATGATGCCTCAACCTTTCACAAACAAATGTTAACGTAAAAAGTTCTTTGGCTAGTTGCTCCGGATTTCGTGAAGCCACATTTATTGAAGACGTGGCCTGGGACCTCACATGACTTCAGTTTCCATGCTAGATTTTGCGGGAACATAAACGTCAAGTGACCTCAAGACCAATTCCGTTTTCGCGCTAAGTTTAGCGGGGAAAATGACGTCACATGACTTTCTGTCACGTGACCTACACACGAATTCAGTTTCCCCGCTAGACGTAGTGGGAAACCTGACGTTACGTGACCTCAACGCCAATTCAGTTTGTACACTAAATTTAATTGGGAAAATGATGTCACATGACTTCATGTCACGTGACATCTAGACAAATTCAGTTTCCTCGCTATATTTAGCGGGAAAATTGACGTAACGTGGCTTACACATATAAATTAAGTTTACCTTATACATTATGAAAACAGCTCAAATGACGAAGACAAAGTGAAGAAACATACACGACAGTACGAAGCTGTCGTACAACTTCATCCTGTCGTGTATGATTCTTCACTTCGCCATCGTCGTTTGAGCTGTGTTCATCATATATAACGTTTACCAACTCGCCGAATACGCTACCTTAGTTTAATTTACCCTCTAAATCTAGGGGGGAAATTGATGTCATATGACCTCCAACTCCACTTCCCTTTCCCCGCTAAATTTAGCAAGAGAAATGACGTCACATGACTTCGCGTCACAGGATTTATACACAAATTCTGTTGCCCCGCTAAATTTAGCGGGAGGTTACTAGCGCTAACCCAAGAACATTTCACGTAGCAACAGAATTACACGGGCAATTTGCGACTGTTATGACACCAACCACCTAAAAAGAATCCCCTACAAAGCTCCATTAAATAATACTTTAAGTAGCACCTCTGTTGTAAAGTATTACGCCACCCTGGCAAATAGGATTCGATATGCCTATATTAATATCTGCAAATATTCGTGTATGAGAGTGCAAGTGATTTGAAAATTTCAAACAGCTACAAATTGGAAATATAAATGTATAATGTTAGCATGTAGTGCCGCGCAAAGGCCGACAAATTTTACAAGTCTGTATGTTTATTTTCTTTTTTTTTCAATTTCAAAGCGGTTATTCATTCCAACAGTGATTTGTGAACAATATTGTAAACAAAAAAGCACATATCAGATGTTGTTTTGATCGGCAATAAATTCAACGATACCTATTTTCGATTTCGCGTGAAGTCTACAATGCATTTCTCAAGTCTGTTTTCCAAAATTATGAAGACGACAAATAGTGTAATGAGATGATGACGCTAACCAAGAATTCAGGAAGCGCTATTCCCAAATATATCACTGGCATTTTAATCTGCATGTCCGGCAATAGAGCGCTGGCTACCGGCAGCAAACGAACACTGTTTTTTTGTTTTTTTCTTTTTTCTTTTTTTTAACGAGCGGACCTACCTAAATGACTGATCGCGTTATTGTGCATGGGTGTTCGGTCGTTTATTGTTCAAGCCTGAACATTAGGGGTATCGCCGTTCTGCCAGCCTCAGTCACTGTTGTGTTTTTGTTGTTTGTTTTCCATTTGGAAAAACATGGTGTGTTGTTCGCCAACTGTTCCTAATTTGAAACGCTTTGCAGGTCCCCCTTGAATTTTACAACGGATACGGAGTCCTGTCTGTAAAGGATATCACGGTTGGAATTCGCTCGAGAGACTCGTGAAGCCAATCCTGCGGGCGCCTGTACGTCGTCTCGCGTTCGGGCTGATGCCTTTGTTGAAATATGCCGGCAATATTATAGCCACCTCATGGCAAACACTATAATTGCTGCTATCGCCGTTGTTTCTGTACTCCTTTTTCCTCCTACATGCTCCTTGACATCTAGAGAATTTTAAACTAGGTCATACGAACCTTGTTTATTCCAATTTAAGCAACTGTGGTACTTTAAAATGTATTCAATTTTGAGTTCTGCTTCCTTTGCAATGTAAGCATATGTCACAAAGCGCAATAGTTTGGGGTATTATTAGAATTCTAATGTCATAGCCGCATTCATTTAGAATATTTGTGACTTAGCGAGAGTGCTAGTATTGACCTAATAATGCTTGATTGTGCTTGCTTCTTTTTATGACAAAATTACTCTTTTGTGCTTCAGTGGTGTTTTCAAATAAGCTCATAGATACGAAGTTTCTTGATACACAATGTTACACATAAAAAAATGTGAAGTCAGTTCTTAATTTCTTTCTTTCGACTCAATTATGGCCCCTGCTTTTTCATTTCGAATAAAATGTAACTGGTGTCTTCAAGAGTGTTTTAAATTGCGGTATTGTCAATTGGCAAGTTAATATTTTAATTCCATTTATATTAACGGCATATGTTGAACGACTTCAGTGAAACCAAGTCCATTTAAACAAACTTTCTTGACCTACGGTCCAAAAAGGCTTTAGGAATAAAGACCCGCGGTAGCTTTAGCTTTTCTTTGTGTGTGTCATTGACAGCTGCACATATAGATTTTTATATTGATATTCTCGCATCTGGGAAAGAAAGAAAATAGATAAACGCGCAGTGCTAGAAAAAGAAAGATCTATCAAGTCCGATTTCGTATAAGTTCGTTTGAGGACAAATTAAAAATTCGCACAAATAGAAAACCATCTTTCTCACCATTTTTAAATTTGTATAATTTCGTGCGAACGAGGATACTTCGGTAGTAATTCAAACATATTAAATTAATTACAGAAACGTTCTTACTTCTTAGGTAAAATTCGAGGTTGTTAGTACATTTAAATTCGCGGTGCAGCAATATTACATTGAAATGTTTTTTTTTTCACTTTACACGAGTTTACTGGCACTAGTGGTACTGGCACTAGTGGTACTCCATTGACCAAGAAACCTCTTTTTGCGGTGTAATTTTAAGGATTAGACCAAGCGTATTCTTTCAGTTTCTCATTCACAAAACTTTATGATGTAACTGGGCGGTCGCAGTACGGCCGAGTGACGATTTTTGAATGCGGCTCATAGATTGAACCTGAGCATTCCGTCAGCGCTCGATTTGGGCTTGTGATAATCAATAGCTCGACAAGCATTCGTGTGTGGCTCGAGCCCAATCATGGCAACGACGACAATAGCCGAACCTTAACAATGTCTGGAACTCAGCGCGTTTCCTGTGCCCTACCAACCTCAACGCGTCGCTATGATCAACATTGGCGGCATATAATCGGCTCCAGATCACGTTGGCTCTTCTTCTGGCTGAAAGTTAAAAAAATAAACGCTGCTCTTTTTTTCTGCGACGTTTATGGCATGGAAAGAATAACGACCGCGTGTTTTATTGGTCATAGACGTCAGACATTCGTTCTAAACGATATTCGCGTAAAGTACAAAAATTGTTGCGCCGCCCCTTTACCGATAATGGTAAATGTTTTCTTTTTATATTTTATGGCGATTGCGAAGCTCAATTTACGATCACAACTACTGATATACTGTTAAAACGATCGAGCGTATTCAATATAGCTACTAAAGATAGGAAGAGTTAGGCGTCTGTTTTTTTTTGTTTTTTTTAAGAAGGTAGAACAGAACTAAGATAGGCCTAGTACACAGGGAACAGAGCACGCACTCCTTGGGGTCTTTGGTGTTCTTGGCGCTGTTTTACATTTTTATAACTATGTAGCAACTACCCCAAATTAATACCTTGTTGATTTATTTGCCCTTCCGCCAGATTCTAGAACTGGTTTCCACTGCATATAAGTTTGACTTGGCCACTTGTAAAGCCTACCCGAGGCTTCTTTCTTCTTAATTTTTTTTTTTTTATGCATCGCTTGAGTTCTTCGTTTCGGCTGCCTGCGAACATTTTTTGGGGGTTCGGGTTTTGACACGTTTCAGAAAATCTACAAAAATAGAACTTAGGGATATCTTACCCGGTGTCATTTTTCTCACTTGTTCTAAAGTTCCGATATTCTTAAGAGTACCTACGTGGCGTGGACTCAGAAAAAACAAATAAACTTCAAATCTTTAAGTGAGATGTCAGCGACGCTCATGGTTGTTCAGCTAATGTTCAGCACAACACTGAGAGAAACTAGGAAAACATATCAGCTTAAGATAGAATGTTAGTATTAATTTACACCATTGCATCTACATTAACTAAAGCTGATCCAAAATTGCAGGGGCCTGAAGCACGTCACCGGGAAAACACAAGCACCAATTGAAGTTGTTGTGCGTGATGGCAGCGCTACATAAAACACGCC
Organism: Ixodes scapularis; assembly: GCF_016920785.2. Lineage (NCBI taxonomy): Eukaryota > Metazoa > Arthropoda > Arachnida > Ixodida > Ixodidae > Ixodes > Ixodes scapularis. The sequence goes on along the minus strand of NW_024609835.1, from coordinate 38,175,421 downwards.
AACAAAAACGATTTTTCTGCGGGTGGATATCTCTACCATGGTTTTATCTTTGGAGCACCGAATGCTGTTGCTTCTTATCGGTTGATGCCTTTGGAGTACTCTAAAGATAATGAGTTCAGGAATAGATATCGCTGGGTCGAGTCTCTCCACTGCTTAGCGTCAAGAGATATACTCTCCGTGAAACACTCTTCGAAAACAATACCTTGCTCTCTTGCCAAACAGCTGCCAACTTTTGTTTCCAGAGGTACTTTTGCTACGACGCCCACTGAGTGCGACGCCATTTCTTGGGGTCGTATTCATTGGGCACCGTAGCAAATATCGCCAGTAAATTAATGGGTATCCATTTTTTTTAAGTGCTCAAATGCAATAAACATTCACATTTATTGCTTAACTGTCCAACAAAATGTTTGAAAACCTTGCCAAATAAAGGAATTCGCAAACTCATCAGCATGTGAAAACAGACTTCTTTCTTCTTTTTTTTTTTGGGGGGGGGGGGGGGGGATGGGGGACAAGGGTGGAAAGGGCATAAAGAACCAAAAACATGGGCCATCATAACTTTTAAAAGTGCTCTGATAATTCTAATAAACCTGGGAAGAACAGAATATGTCGTGTGCGTATTATTCAGGCGTTATAGTTAGTTATGCTTATTGACGTGGAGCTTTCTGCGGTTTTGGAAGTGCTGCACACACGACGCACTCATGTTATCACAGGGTTAACGGGAATCATCAAGACAAGTTTAAATTAGTTCAGCAGTGGAGTTAGTGAGGGCTATGTTTTAATGAGTAGTTTCTACAAGTTCGGCAAATAATTTACGCGAACTATACAATACATCTTACGCTGCGAAACTCCAGTGGTCCTGATGCCAGTATTGCGCCAAATACTCGATAAAGGTATTTAAAATAAGATATTAAATACCCATTTGAAAATGTATTTATAGTAGTATTTAAGTTACTCTTACAACGAACTATCTTGAGTAAAGTACAAATACTTTGAAAAGTGATTGATTTACATTCGAAGATTCTCGGCAACTAGATTGTAAGCTGGTAATATAAAAAAAATGTCAAATGGTGTGCTCTACTTGTGATGATTTCAATGAAAATCACATTCTGCTCTTATTTTAATGGCTTTCAAGACGCGGCTTAGCTCTTGCAATCGAAGTTTACTTTAAAATAGTCCGGGACATGATACATAACGGGTACTGAAAGATTCTAGGAACAAGGGGGCTCACGCATTGTACGCATGGCAACTGGCGTGCTTTAGTTTGGCGGCAGGCTCGGCTCATGACGCATTCCGCAATAAGTTCGTAATATGCTTTGAAGCGATTCGGCGGATTTGTCACATAGTCCGGCATTACATGTCCCTAACAGTCAAACGAAAAGCTGTTCAGGCCACCAGACTTGATGATGAGTATGCGGGTGAATGACAAAGGCGCACGCACAGGAGAAATATCAGCTAGAGGACAGCATGCAGCCTCTGTTGCTGGTCAAAAACCAAGCGCCAGTATTATGTCTATCCAGTAAAGGGCGAGGAAGAGCGCCTGTATCATTAAACTTCCAAAAAATATTAGGAATGTAAAGAAGGAAACACAAGTATCACAAGCGAGTGTACTGACGTAAAATTGGGTTGTAGGATTCTCAGAACGAAACAATGTAAGCATTCGCAAATAGATGAAAAAAAAAGCGCTTCAACGATAGCAGCCAAAGGTAAGCCACAATAGGCACACAAGGAACCCTGGGAAAGTCCAATATAGGTTACTGCTGCTCAATAAAGCCAGCAGGATCTTGCTTCCGTGGCCAAGGGAGTGTTCGCGCTTACTTAAAAACGCGCTCGCGCATTTTGATGCCACAACCCCCTGAACCAGCGATTTCCCAAAATGGGACGTTTTGACCGTACCCAGCGTTGGAGCAAAATCTTCCACTGACGCAACCACTCTAGCTTCAAAGAAAATGTATATAATCCCGATTACGTCACCAGCACTTTGCTTTTTCCTTATACCTCCAAGCGTAAGTACCAAGCAAAGGCAACTTTAAAAAAAGGACGGGAAGACGCATAAGGCTGGGCTATTCGGGGCTATTTATTTGGTTTTTTGTTAGCATTCGGAGAAAGCGTTTTGCTCGTGCCTTGTTTCCTGTCCTGTGTTTGGTCGCTTGCCTCCAAGTCTGCAATCGGTTCAGCTTCGCCCTGGAGTCTGACAAACCAAATACTCAAAGATTGTTTCGGCGACAACAATTTTCGAAGGTTGAAAAATGTATTTGAAATACTGAGTACAAGATAGTGAGAGATGTAATTAAGATAGAGTAGTAAATACTCTAGACGAAACATATCTGCATGATATTGAAGTGCTAACAATAATATTTAAAATACAGTATCTTGAGTAGAGTATTTAAGCTAGGCACGAGTCTGCAGTTGATGTCGACTGCTTCTTTCATAGTTTGAACGGCTGGACGCGCGCTGCCTCTGGGTTTTTCCATTTCAATTGGGAGAGCTGACTGCCGTCATCTACCGTCGTGGAAGCCGGTCGAGACAGCGGAGACAGTCATGCTTTCTGCCTTGACGAATCTGGTATCTTGTTGTGCCGTTAGGGGGCTCTCGCCCTCGACGCAGCACGAAAGCATTACGGCTGGTGAACTGTGGAGGCTACGGCGCCCGCGACCTAGCAAGAGCGTTGGAGCGAAGCACGTTACCCCACGTGACGGGAGCATTTGTGTTACTGCGCCAAATGCGAGGCCCGAAGGATCTGGCTGTTGTCTCCTGGCGAAGAGCCGTCTGCTGCGAAACCAGCCAATTTCGGCTGGTTTTGCGTCCGCGTCCAGAGTTTACGACCACTTGACGACCACTTGAACCTCACCCCATAGCTGGGCTACCTGTCTGAGACATACGTTGACAATATGAAGACCGACGAGTTTTCTCTCGCTAATCAAGTTGCGATGCGAGAAAAGTGCATACGATTTATTAGCGCGCTAGTATATCAAATCAGACAGCGACTTTCTGACAACGTCGAAGTTTCCAGATGACATCACTTTTAACGGTCGAAAACACTTTGTGCGCCCTGAAGGAGCCATGATTCCTCTGTTCAAGCAATGTAAGTTCCCCCTGAATAAATTTTAAAAAACAAAAGCTTCAGGACCAGTGGAGCAAAATCACCCGTGTTAAATGGGAATAAATATCGTCAACGCAGTCGTTTTGGCGTGACATTCACTCTTATAAGAACGCCTGTGGCGAAACCTGTTCACCGAGTTGGCCGGATTTGCCATGCCGTTGCTGGTGCTGTCCAACTCAAACGCCGAAGTGCAGAGGACGTTAAGTCAGCTTAATATGGTAAACTCCATACTGAGGAAAAAGCTGAAGACAGACAACAAACGCCATCCTCGCTGTCAAAGCGGGGCTGAAGCGACACAACAAAATTTGTTCTGATTAAGAACTTTTTACTACGGTTGTAAGTGCTATCGGGACATCTGAAACGTATAAGCCTTTTCGTCCTCCTCCGCATGGGCGCTGCCATCTTAGAATCACGTGACGCGGCAGCCACTAGGTTGCTTCGAGTTGCTGCTCCGCTCTCCCCTCCCGCGCCTTGGCGGATGCGTTGTTTTTGTTGTAATCGTGTTTTTCGTCGGCGTTTCCCCGCGCTTTCTTGCCTGACTTCGGAAGCTGTAGCCCGATACGTCTACTCGACGACTAAGACATCACGAGGGTTCAAAGGTCCTTATGACAACTTAGACAACGAACGTTTAACTCGTATTTCATCTGAGGCTAGAAGTACTGCTACGTCAACATCAGGCGATTTGTTTGTTCATAATAGCACACCTACATATGTGTATAAAGTTTTCAATCCTTTTTTTTTTTCTTGTTTTGCGATGTACTCGTTCGGTTGGTCGGTTTACTTATGAAGTTTAAGAAAATGTATACCGTGCTCACTCCCATTTTGACAGCCATTTAAGTGATTTATTGATTATATTTGGATAACCAGTTGGGACTTCCCGCGTAAGAAACTGCCACAACAGTAGCGATTTTTGGAATAGCGTGCACAAAGAAATTACGTCGTTTCTATTTGCTAATCCAAAACGCGGTTTGGGTTCGGGATATGCGCAATAATGACGACGCTTTTTTTTTTTTTTTTTGCGTATGCTGTTTTAATTTTTGTCAGTATCTAAAATCCGCAATATTTAACGCAAAAAAAAAGAAGAAAAGAGGCCGTTTGCATAACAATTGCTTAAGTCCAGGATAGTCGATGGCGAATAGAGCTCTACTTTTGGTGGCTGGCGACGCCGAAATTTAAAAAGCGAATCTGTTCAAACAAAGAAATATCTGTTCACACAGGTCTGTGAAGTGTGGCCAGCGCTAGAATTCAGCCAAACTTTCCAAGGTATTCCTCCTACCGCACCCTTTAACTTTATTTGGCCAATTTTACGGAAGACAAATGTCAGATTTTATTTGACGGGCCTGTCACTTATAGTAAGCAGATGTTCGTATAAAAATAATTGATTTCCAAGGGTCAATATCGCGAAATGCTGCTTATGAGTACTTTAGCAGGGTTGATAATATAAGAAATTTCCTACTCAGCCTGTTAAAACATGCCCAAGTACTGAATTAAAAAAAAAGAGGCCGAGACGACACTACTTGTTTATATCAATTATCTGCGTCATTACACGATACGTTTTTAGTTTGCAAAGTTCACTCAAGGTTGGGTGCCCACAAAAACCAAACAGTGAGTAGTAAACTCGCGAGTTCATCTGTTCTAGCTGATTCAGCAGATTGCTAATCAAGCTGTCGATATGCTTCTTTATATTCACGTGTTAGACTCGATCTTTGTTAGTTTGTTTTTCTGGAAACTGGTGGTCATCGGGCACGGCCGTAGACGATGGTAATCTTCCCTGTACATCAGTCAGCCGCTTCGCAACCGACCATAATCAGATGCATCAAAAAAGGTGATAAAAAAAAGCCTTAGATTTAGGCTCAAATACACCTCGTCGTCTTCAAAGTGGCTCAGTGCCACTGTTTCATTGGTTGTGTGCTACAAGTAAAATAATCGTATCACAAGATTACGCAAAAAAACGTAAAACAGCTACATTGCCGCGTTCACTTTGAAACCAAAACCGAAACCGGCCGGCCGACCGACCGACCGACCGACCGACCGACCGACGGATACGGCTGAGCCCTTTGGATCGGGCGGTAGCTTACGCCATCTAGCCATTTTGTTTTACCATTTAAGCTTAAAATGAGGCTATAAAAACCCTCTTGCCATCAGTTAATAAGACAATACCTAGTTTTCTCTCGCTTTCTGCCACCATTCACTTAATCTTTGATGGTAATCTCTACAGTCTTGAAATCCACACTCCCTTCGCTGTCTCTAAAACCCAATGATTTTATTAAATCTATGACGCCGAGTGCACCAACGCCCTCTATCCGCCGGTGAAGCAACTTCTAAAACTATACATGTGCGACCAAGTCACTTTCGTGGTCCCTCAACAAGTGCCAGCGGTCTTGTGGAGCTGGTGTAAGGCGACGAAAACAGGCGACGAAGACATACTCGATGTGTCTTCCTCTGACCTGTGAGTTCTTTTTATCTTTCATCAGTGTTAATATTTATAACTTTTAGCCTCATATGTGATGAGCTTGATGACAACCGCAGCGTTGAAGTCTCTATTATTCTAGTTACCCTCTTTCGAAAACTCGTGTACATGTTATTCCAGCAGTCACAATTTCGGTGAGCTTTCAAAAGTGATAAAGGCTTATATCACACAAAATTGTTTTTTTTTTTTCTTTTCTTAGTAAAGTAGGCTTTTTTGGGAAAGTTAGTGGATATGTTTTATCACTTAGCGGAATCTGGCAGATTTGCTATTGCTTTTTTATCGGATTTCTGACGCCCAACAAAGGCTACACTGGTGAAGACATTCGAAATAAAAAAAATGATCAAATACGGTAGTGTCATAATCTGCAATATGAAAACTTTTTCGTAAAAAAAAAAACAATATATGCGGCGTCACAAGCGAATCTTCCACTGTAAAATGAGCCGAAAGAATCAACGATGCCTGCTCAAAAAGCCCAAACTTTCACTGAATGTGCACTGAGCGGGTCAGTTTCGTTGTGTGAAATTTCAAGGCGTACTTCTCTTCCGGTCAAAACTTAGACCAACAAACTTGCCAAGTCCTTTCTAGGCGCGTTCACAGACGACCGAGTTAGGGACGCTTTTAAATTATGACGCAATCTCCCGATAATCGTATTGATCAGACAACAGAGTGCGTCGTCTGCTTGCTGTGCCTATCGGGAGATGGCGCCACAAGTTAATGGTGTCGCTAAATCGGTCGTCTACGAACGCGCCCAACAAAGACTTGGCAAGCATGATGTTCTTATTTTTTACAGGAAAATAACAATGCCTTGAAATTTCCCATGTTAAAACTAACCTGCTCAGTACACATTTGGTGAAAGTTTGAACTTCCTATGCGGAGGCGTCGATTTTTCCGGCTCGTTTTACAGCGGGAAATCTGCTTGTGTCGCTTTATACTTCCGGAAATGTGCCAGATCATAATGTCTGGCGCATCTCTGCAAGGAACCGCAAAGTTGACTCCTATATTTATATAGGTTAAGCTACGGCCTCACAACCTATGTAAAGTAATCAGACCCGGAGCTTTAGTTCTTATACGTGGGACAACGTGAAGCAATGAAGTTGAGAGCGCAAAAGAGATGGCAACAACAGATTGTCGTGTTTGTTTTCGTTATCCCCACAAAATAAAAGACTGCCAACAAAGTTAGAAGTGTGATAGAAGGGGTGTCTCTCAGGCACAATATTGGATAGTTTATATTTTGTGTGCTAAAAGCATAAATGCACCTACTGTCATTTAGTTTGGGGGAACACAACCATGACAAACACTTCAAAAATATTCTTACTACAGAAACAAGCCGTTCGCGCTATCTCTAGTTCAGCCTACGATGCTCACACAGAACTACTACCACTTCTTAAGTGTCTTAATGTTTGTGCTGTACAGTTTTTATATAATGACCTGCTCAGGCGATACTATGCGGGAAAAAACAAAATAACAATTTTATTGAGCAATTATCTAAATTAAAAAGAAACGCTAGCAGCTATAACACACGTCACAGTGAAATGTGGAATATACCCTTTGCACGTACAAATTACGGTACTCAATCAATTCTTTACGCACTGCCATCATTACTCAATTCCCACACTCATTAGAAAGTAAATGTGTTTTCGATGTTATTATGTTTCGTTTTATGCAACCTTGTTTTTCCGGTTTTTGTTTTCACTGCATTATTGGCCTAACATATGCTAAGTTCTGTTTTGCAAACTTCTGTATAGATTGTTACTTGTTCCTTGTTTACTATTGTATAATAGCCGCTGTCGCTAATTAGATCAATCGGGGGGCACAGACCTCGTCAAGCCACACTCCAGTGGCTTTTTGTCTGTGCTCCCGACATCACCATCCTTGTACGATGTGGTGTCAAATAAAATTTGATTTGATTTGATTTGATTTGAAGGTATGTGCACTGGATTGTTTACTTAATCTTTCCCGATTGAGCGGAACGCAAATATTGGGCAAGACCCATGGTCATTATTGCACCGCGCTCAGTCGTGAAAGATGAAGTAAAAAGTTTAGGAGTACTGCGCCCGGCGGCGCGTTCGGCTTCCCTGATTGAACAAGAGCTCTGGTCTTACACTGACGCAACGTTCGGTTGCGTGAGCCGAGCGCTGCTTCAAAACACGAACAAATCATATATGTTGTTGTTGTCCCCATCGATGCAGTTCTCAATTTTGCCACTAGGGGCACGTCGGTCGAATCTCCTTATTAACCAAACCAATATCCTACGATTTAAAATAATTTGCATGGCTTCAGTTACGCTTTAATGAAAATTATGGAGTGTTTTCTCAAATTTTAGTTGTGTCACTTAATATCAATAGTACGTACATGTAAGATTTAAAAAAAAATCAAAATTTGTAGCACATTAAAAAAGTTTTGATATGCAAAGAAAGTATGATTACGTCTTTCTTTTCTCTTTTGTGAAACCTATTCCTCTTTGCAATGCCCTCGACCCGGAGGGTAAAAATATACATAAATAAATACACCGACTCATGCATGCATGCCAAAACGTTCAATCTTCTAAAATTCTCCCCCAAGACGTTGTTAAACTTTCAAAACAACCCCTGATTTTGTTTGACCGACTCGATCCCGCCGATACACAACCACATCTCTACCGCGCGCGCGAGCAGCGCTTGAGCGCATTGTTACTCAACAGTGACTCACGTGGAGGTAACTCAGTCGAAAAGAAGACGTCACTAGGGTCGACTTTTCACCCTCATCGTCAAGCCTAAGTCATTTGGAAGCGCGATGCTGCGTCCCCAAGTGCGTCGCCGAGACCTTGAGCCGCTAGTAACGAAACTCTATAAAAGGAAATGGCTCGATTAAAGTACGCGTGCGCAGATCAAGTGGATATTCGAGGCAGAAAACAGCGCGCTACATGAGCAACGAAAGCTTCGGTCCCCCCTCCTCAACCCTTCTTTCTCGTACCGCTCTGCTACTTGGATAACGGTACGCTTGAGTAGAAAACGCCCAGGACTCCGACGCGTGTGCGTGTTCCTTTTCGCTGCTTGCGGATAGTGGCGAGCCATGGAGCTGCTCGGGTACTACATTCTGCCAAATTGGATGATTGTGATTTTCTCGGCTTTCACCTTGCTGTACATGTAAGTTTTTTGTCGGTGTTGTAAAAGTGCATCGTTCTGCAACTAGGTCTGAGCGTTCTGTCGTCCATTCTCATGACGAAGGGTACGTTCCTTCCTTTCCCGCCCTCTCAATTTCTTTGTGGTCATGTTTTTACAAACTAGAAACCAAAGTTTCTGCAGACGCGTCAACGTTGTTGTTTGGACATATTTGAACGTTTTATTTGCATGACAGCCTCGAATGTTATTATATGCGACATCAATGAGTGTGCATCTTGACTAGCATTGTGCACGAAACAGCAAGATGCGTGCTTCTGACCAACTAAGCGAGTTCCCTTTCTTGGAGTGTTCACCAGATGGAGCTGTGTGTCCGTTAACCGTAATCATCGTCGTCCTCGCCTTTCCACTTTCGCTCTCTAGATAGGCGGAAAGGCAGACAGACGATTTGTAAGAAAACGATCAGCAGACATGTCTCAGTCAAGAAATTCGTTACAAAAAACACATGGGCGCAGCGTTTTTTTTTTTTTTTTTTTTCGCGAATTTGTTTTAGTTGTTTAGCTAGGAGGCAACTTCGTGTTCGTAGGCAAAAATCAGGAACTTGAAGAACTGTATCCTGGGGATAGTGACATGGGCGTATCAACCGGGAGGGAAGCGCTGCTCCTCCCCCAGTTCTCAAGGTGTGTGTGTGTGTGTGTGTGAGGGGGGGGGGGGGGGGGCAAGGCACGTGTTTCGCCCCGGCTGAAACAGCCGCCACTTGGCAGGACAAACACTGGCCGGCAGCGCCCAAGGGATACCAAAAGCACCGCCCCACCCCCCACCCCCCCCCCCCCCCCCGGTCCTGGGCGGGGAGGGGGGGGGGGAGGTCTAATTTGCCTTTGCACTCATAAACAAGTTGGTACGCCACCGGATAGTGAGTTCTTTTGATAACCAAAGTAACTCCTTTTATTCAGCTTGCTTTGTCGCAGAGGGCTTAATTAAGATCAGTAAAGCACTTGAAGTAAAAATAGAATTTCTTCGGAATAATGTAATAAACCGTGATGAATGTGAGGTAGAAAGTGGTGATAATTATGAAATTGATTACGAAAAATCCATTAATCGGCTCTTCAATAAGGACTTTCTTGCCTTTATTGTCCCAAAACGACCTTAGGCCGATTATTTTTAGCCTTAAGCCTAACAAGGCTCCGGGCATTGATGGCATCTCAATTAGTGAGTTACGGAGACATTTTGAAGTCCTCGTTTCGCTTTTGAATAATGGTATCTTAAATTGAATCATTCCCATATAAATGAAAACTGTGGTGGTCACTCCGCTTTTTAAGGGTGGTGCGCGTAAAAGCATAGAAAATTACCGACGTATTTTAATTTCGCTGTGTATTAGTAAGGTGTTAGAGAAGCATTTGTACATTACTATGACAAGTGTTTTAGACAAACACAGTATTCTTTCTCCTCATCAGTATGGGGTCATTCAAGGTCAAAAGACACAGACGCTCGTGGAGGATTTTTTTTTTTTTTTATATTGAATTAATTTTTTTGAACGGAATCTGGTTGCCTGCGCACTGTCTCTGGACGTCAGCAAAGCATTTGGCAGCGCATGCCTTCGACTGTTGCTCATGGAACTTTCGAAATTAGGATTTCGTGGCTCCTTTTTAGTACTCCTTGAAAACTTCCTAAGTGATCGACCACAGCGTGTTTCAATTGGGAATTTTCAGAGCACATTTTCGTCAATCAAAGCTGGTGTAGCGCAGGGATCAGTTCTGAGTTCATTATTGTCCAATATTTATGCTAATGACCTCCACAACGCTGTGCCAGTTTCGTTGTCTCAATAAGCTGACGATACGGTTATTTTTATACAGAGCTACCAATTATTTAGATGCAATCTCTTCTCTTCATGCTGCTACGATTAAAATTGTGGACTAGTTTGCAGCTAATTTAATGATTGTTATTGCTTCAAAAACGCAGCTCATTTGTTTTCATAACCCATCGAAAAACGTTGGGCCCACCTATCCTTTACTGTTAAATGCGTCCCATTGTTTATCATGTGCTTGTGAACCGGTAAAATATACATCAACTGTGAAGTATCTTGGTATTTTTTTCGAGGATGATCTTTCCTGGAACTCCCATCTTCCTCATATTTGTAAGAAAATTCGTTCAGTGTCATGTTTGCTGTACAAAATTCGATACTATATGCCGTTATCAGTCCGGAGATTTATTATACGTGCTCTGGACTACGGTGTACTCCGTTATGGCATATCTGTGTACCGTCATTGTGCCCAACGTCGGCAAACCAGAATTAACGACATTTACGTTCTATGTTAACATTTCCTATGACTTAGGCCTTCATAAAATCATTGATGTGTTCGCTACTTTATCTATACCTAATTTTAACTCATTATTGATTGAAACTGTTGTGCGTAGACATTTTTGGGCTAGCATTTTTAAGACTCCGTACGTCCCCGCCTGTAATCTGAGACCGAAAGAGCGTTATTGGACACTTCGGTGTTTTACAAGATATGGTAAAAGAACCCGATTGTACTATGTCCCAGCATGCTTTAATAAACACCCGTCAAGTGTTATTAATGCCACAACAAGGTATAAACTTAAGAAAGCGAGGGTTCACTTTGGTTTCGGATTTTATTTGTTTCGTTTTTAACTCATGTACTTATTTGTGTGTGTGTGTTTCGTCTGCTGACTGCCAGACGCTGCCAGACAAGCCCAATGAGGCTTTGTCGGGTTGTTTTTGTACGTGTACATTGCATGGAATAAAAATTATTCTTCTTCTGAATATTATTATTATTAAGTATTCACACCAGCTGACACATTAGAATTGGAATTTCTTGACTTTGGCTTTCTTTTGCCCAATAAACGAACCTCTATGAGCTGATATTCTTAAGAGCGTCTAAGCTTCATGTTGTGAGCTGATATCCGTTTGCAGAAGCGGCGAATTCAAGTTTGTACCACTAGTCCACACTAAAAATAGTCAGTGACGACTTTCAGAACCGCATCTTAGAAACATCCCAACGAAGGGTTGATATATGTTTTTCACTTACATTATTTATTTATTTTTGACAGGTATTTGTCTCGAAACAAGAACTACTGGAAAGACCAAAACATTGTACACCACAAATTATCCTTGTCTTTCGTACCACTGCTGAAGTTTTTATCCAAGGTGTGTATAAATCTTGGGCATCTGCTTTTGTGCACACCGGTCACAGTTTTGCTTTTGGTCGGCGCACTTACATCTCGCTTTAACTTGATGTAAGCACAATGTAGTAATTCTGGTTTATCTGATTGTTTGGTCTGAGCTATAAACAAATGTCATACGGTCGAATAATTGCCAGGAACTGCAGAAACTATATCGATCATACTGTCCTTGCGATCGGGGCACTTCATAAAACATGAAAGGGCAAAATCGACGTATCAAACATACCGTCCTGGGGTGCTGCCGAATTTAACATCCCAGGATTAGAAGAGCCACTTCAAATAATTTGCAGGGAAACGCTTCCTTCTTTAGGCAGATTAATAACCGCTTAAAGTATCTAGCGTGAAACGTGCGGGGTGTTCACGATCAAATCATGAAATCCATTTGATATGATAAAACACTTGTAAAGTGTTTGCTAACTGATTCAAGCGAGAGTTAATACGGTTTTATAAAAAAAAGAACGATATTCAACGCAAACTTGGGGGGGGGGGGGGGGGGGGGCACTGAAAATCTGTTGAGACGAAACTTTGATATGCTCTAGGATATTACAGCGGGAGCAAAGATAAACATCCTCGAAACGTTTCTAATGACTAATTCCTTTTCTTGAAATGAATAGATTTTAAACGGACACCGTGGTTCATACTGATCAGTGCCATGACAACAAAGGTCAATTTAGTGCAAACGACTCGGCGAATATGCATTGTGCATTGTATAAATTACGTGGCACGTTGTCAGACTCTTCTCTTTTTGCTAGTAAAAATGACTGTTCTCGGTATCTATTTCACGATTTGATACACTTTTTTCTTAAGTAAGCAGCACTGACGTACTTAACGTCGCTTGTATGTGAAAACTGAATTTGTTGCACATGCACTGCCCTTGGCTATACACACAATGAATCGTAGGTTCGCCATCACGCCTACTAAAATAGATGGTCAATTCGAAAACCAAATATATTTTCGTTCTTCGAAGGAATTTTAAGGTTTTATTGAGATTCAGTAAACATAAGTGAAGAGATGTAGGTGTAGTAAAGTTCAGTCAGTACGCCGTTCTAACAATGCCATATATTTTACAGTCAAGCCACGAGATCAGTTTGGAGATGACCCAAAAGTATGGGAAACTGTTCGGGTAAATAAATTTCCAGCTACAAATAGTGCTCATATGTTCAAGAAAAAGTCAAACTAAGTATGACTGAAACATTTCATTCCAGTGCGTTTGAAGGACCACAGCCATCGCTCATCGTTGCTGAACCAGATATTGTGAAGCTTGTTCTCGTCAAAGACTTCCCATTGCTTCCAGATAGAAGAGTACGTGGCACATGTTACGTTTTCGTACGTAAAGCTATCGCTTAGTTTCAAATTGCTTATTAACGCAGATGCAGTTCACAGATCCAAAAACATTTTTACCAAGCAAATTCACTTGTAAAATTTAAATACGTGTTGGAACGTTATAGTAGGTCTTGTATAGTGTTTACAGAAATCAGCCAGTTACTTTGAAAAGTAAACTGAATTAATGAATTTAAAGCTGGTAATCCTTCGTGGTATTAAAAAACTGTAGCTACTAGTATGGTCCACGGTTTGGGCATACTAGTGCAGGAACTGTTTCTGACGGAGAAATCATGTTCCTACGAATCATTGCTTGAGGTAATCAGCTTGTATTGTTCACAGAAAGAAGAAAACTTTAAAAAAAAATACTTATATATATATTTTTGTACGTAAGCCCGTTACTACAAAAAAAGTAAAAAAGAATTTAAGCGAAATTCTTTGTGTGTGTGTGAAAACATTTAGAATCATAATTGTTGTCGAGCAATTCCTCACTAAGTGTCCATTCGAGCCTGACTGCTCGAGCGTTTTCTTCTGTCTGTGCCTTGTTTCATCATAAGTCAAAACGCGTAGCAAAAATTCACGAGTGTACCAACACATGCACACAGACTCGGACTTAAAGAACAAAGGCATCGGAGCGCACTCCGCGGTCGATTGCATTATTGGGTGATAACACGCAAAGGAAGGATGACGAACACCTTGACGCGCTCTAAAGTTGTGAAGTACAGTGAAGCATTTACTCTTAGATCTTGTCGTCTACATCTTTGTGGGAAAACCATGCAAGCAGTACACCAATCGCATGTTTTGCAGCGCTTCGACTTCAATGACCCCCTTCTGGATAATATGATGAATATGGCTCCTGCTCAACAATGGCGAAGAATTCGGCCGGCCGCCAGCCCTGCCTTTGCAACCGGAAGATTACGCAAGGTGTGTTGCCTACACCATGATTGTCATTGAGTCTTTTATTATTATTATTATTATTATTATTAAAAGGTTATCACTCTGAGGTGGCGTCGAAGCGAACAAGAATGGTTAACGAGTGACATTTTGTCAGCTATCCGCTGTAAAGATGTTCTTTGGGCTAGATGTCGGCGATCTCCAACCAATAACAACTTTAAAAAAGAATTCCGTAGTATGCAAAACCGTGTAACCGCGCTTATTCGATCAGCAAAAAGAAAGTACTTTTGAGATAAATTTTTAAACCAAGGTCAAATATTTCAGAGACTTGGAGTTTAATAAATCAATTACGAGGCACGGGTGTAGAGAGATCGATGGATGTCTCCCTGGAGAAAGTGTTTGGTAAGAATACGAAAAAACTAGTAGAGGATATCAACAAGTTCTTCGCTACATTTTCTGGAGTAGCTCGGGATGGGGATGCTATGTTCACAGCAGATTTTCTTGATTCAAATGCTTCCTCGGCATTCCTTCCCGAAATGCCTGAACTTGATCTACGCACTTTGCTTTTTGAGTTTTAAAACTAACAAGGCGCCCGATATCGATGGTATCAGTGCAAATAATCGGCGCCGAAATTATGATTTTATAAAACTTGTGCTCCTTCACCATGTTAAATGGTTTCATATCCTCCGGGATGATCCCGGTTGATTTGAAAAGTGCGCTAGTAAAGCCCGTATTTAAGGGGGGGGGGGGGGGGGGGGGGGGGGAGCATAAAAAACTTGACAATTATCGACCGATTTCCATTTTGCCCTATATTGTCCAAATCTTAGAAAAACATATTTTTCAAACTATGACGGCCTTTCTTGATCACTTTAATATTCTGTCGCCCAGTCAATATGGGTTTGTCAACGGACGTGGGACACAGCCACTTTTGGATGATTTTGCAGATGAATTACATCTAGCCTTCGAGAGGCATCAGATTGCTTGCGCACTTTTTATTGATATAGCAAAGGCGTTCGATACAGTGAGTCACAATATTTTACGAACAAAATTGCAAAACATTGGATTCCGCGGCCCATTCCTCTTTCTTCTTCGGAACTTTTTAACTGAGAGGACACGGCTAGTTTCTATAGGTAATAGTCGAAGCTCCCGAGTTACCTTAAAGGCTGAGGTTCCCCAAGGTTTGTTTTGTCACCTCTTCTTCTTAATATTTTTGTAAACGATATGTCCAACTCAGTTTCAACATGTAAATTGTACCAATATACGGATGACACACGAGGATACAGCGCACCCGTAACAAACACTAGGACAACGTTCACAGTCACACCAAAAGAAAGGGACACTTACACAGCGCTGACTTCAACTCTTTGTATATTCCCGCCTTTTCTCTTCTTTCACGTCTAATGCATAACCTAGGCCTCATCTTTTTCTTTCTTTGCTAAAGGTTAACTGTAAAAGTTTTAAGCCAGAAATTGAAAATTAAAAATTAAAAGGAAAAATTAAATGAAAAATTAAAATTGAAATTACTGTAGATCAATGATGCAAAGCTAAGTAATCCAGCTCTTTTTGTGACAGCGCTATAGATGGATTACTAATACACCTGCCGTTTTGCCTGGCAATGTTCTCCGCTTCTATTATTTCCCTTGTGAGCTGGTCTCGACTCCTTGCCAACACCACACACTTGTCAAGTTCCGCTGTGCACCCACAGTCCCGAATGTGTATGCAAACATGTCCAGAGTTCTTGTTGATGGTGGACAGGTTGTGTTCTCTAAGGCGGTGGTTTAAACACCTACCCGTCTGTCCGATATATGTTCTTCCACAGGAGAGGGGGAAGGAGTAGACCACGTTTTCAGTGCATAGAACGAACTTATTTCTGTGATTCGTTGTGCAGGACGTCGGTGTTCTTGAAGGAGTGTTTACCCTCTTGCACAGGCTGTAGAGCTTGTTCGGAGCGGAGAAAATAACGTCCGTGCCTACTTTGTTTGCTATTTTCTTGAGGCCATGAGAAAAATGATGGAGATATGGCACAATCACTGGTCTTTTTGCCCTGTCCCGATGACTTTTCTTAAATCGCTCATCATGCTTAAATTCTCTGAAAAGTCCTTCCGCCACTGATGTTAACAAGGATGGTGGATATCCAGCGCGTTTTAATCTCGACACTTGCCCATCAAAGCTCCTTTGGATGGAATGAAAGCATGACTTCGTAAGAGAGTTCTTAAGGCACAACCGCGCGATGCCTCTCTTTACGAGTTTTGAATGCGCTGAGTAAACTCGTAAAGAGAGGCATCGCGCGGTTGTGCCTTAAGAACTCTCTTACGAAGTCATGCTTTCATTCCATCCAAAGGAGCTTTGATGGGCAAGTGTCGAGATTAAAACGCGCTGGATATCCACCATCCTTGTTAACATCAGTGGCGGAAGGACTTTTCAGAGAATTTAAGCATGATGAGCGATTTAAGAAAAGTCATCGGGACAGGGCAAAAAGACCAGTGATTGTGCCATATCTCCATCATTTTTCTCATGGCCTCAAGAAAATAGCAAACAAAGTAGGCACGGACGTTATTTTCTCCGCTCCGAACAAGCTCTACAGCCTGTGCAAGAGGGTAAACACTCCTTCAAGAACACCGACGTCCTGCACAACGAATCACAGAAATAAGTTCGTTCGATGCACTGAAAACGTGGTCTACTCCTTCCCCCTGTCCTGTGGAAGAACATATATCGGACAGACGGGTAGGTGTTTAAACCACCGCCTTAGAGAACACAACCTGTCCACCATCAACAAGAACTCTGGACATGTTGGCATACACATTCGGGACTGTGGGTGCACAGCGGAACTTGACAAGTGTGTGGTGTTGGCAAGGAGTCGAGACCAGCTCACAAGGGAAATAATAGAAGCGGAGAACATTGCCAGGCAAAACGGCAGGTGTATTAGTAATCCATCTATAGCGCTGTCACAAAAAGAGCTGGATTACTTAGCTTTGCATCATTGATCTACAGTAATTTCAATTTTAATTTTTCATTTAATTTTTCCTTTTAATTTTTAATTTTCAATTTCTGGCTTAAAACTTTTACAGTTAACCTTTAGCAAAGAAAGAAAAAGATGAGGCCTAGGTTATGCATTAGACGTGAAAGAAGAGAAAAGGCGGGAATATACAAAGAGTTGAAGTCAGCGCTGTGTAAGTGTCCCTTTCTTTTGGTGTGACTGTGAACGTTGTCCTAGTGTTTGTTACGGGTGCGCTGTATCCTGGTGCGTCATGAACTACCAACTCGCCCGAACTTCTGTTTTAACAAGCGGATGACACACTGTTGCTTTCAAAACATCTTGATTATTCTGTTGCAATCGCATTACTCCAAGAGGCCACTTGTCAACTTCATGACTGGTTTAAGACAAATTGTCTTACGATAAATGCACCTAAAACTCAGCTTGTCTGCTTTCGTAATCCTCTTAAGCCCAATCATCCTATATATATGCATACCTCTCTTTGTACATCTTGTAACTGTTGTCCCATATCTTATGTAGATCAAGTTAAATATTTAGGAATTCAATTCGAAAGTGATTTGTCGTGGAATTCTCATCTTTCAAAACTTTGTAAACGACTGAGAAATGTTCTTGTTTACTGTACAATACCAGATCTTTAATACCTTATTCAACGAAAAAGACAATAGCTCTCGCTTTGGCATACAGTGTTTTGCGTTAAGGAATAACTATTTTTGGTCACAGCCCAGGACGATGGGGTCAAAAAATAGACTCAGTCTTAAAAGGAATATTTAAAAGCATTGTTTATGGTTCCATATCGCAAACTGAAGAACAGATCATAGCAGTCTTGGGCTTGCCACTGTTCCACTCCTTATTGGTTCAGACCGATGTATTGAAACACCTTTGGTGTGATAATTTCAGAGTACCCCATGTCGTATCTAGATCGCTACGACACACCGAGCGCTATGAAATGCCTTTTGTTGTGACAAAATACGGGAAAAGAATTCGGAATTTTTATGTTCCTTATATATTTAATAGCCTCCGGACGATGTTTACACTGTGGACTCACTAAACAAACTGAAACAAATGCTCCGATGTATAAGTGCAAGTGTTTAACTGTGCTGTGTATGTGCATGTGTTTGTGTGACCATCATCGTTTATATTGTGATGTATGTTGAGCTTGGAAGTTTACGGGTGTGGGGACGCTTTTTTTATCACAAACTGTAGGGTCCTGTCCAACAAGCCTTTTGTCTGGCTTTGACAGACCCGCCTCACTATCAAGTGAACTACACGCGTAAATAAACATTATTATTATTATTATTATTATACTTAAATCGCATTCTAGTTTTTCATTACATATAGCTTTACATATCCCTACATGCATTCTATCGTTAAGATGAATGAGCTGATACAAGCATGTGCCAAGGTTTCCTGTGAACATCTGCAAGAAGCAGCGAGGAATGAAGAAGAGCTGGACGCCAAGCAGTAAGTGCCGCTCACACTCATCAATTGAAAACATAAATAAGAATTCAGGAAACTTGACTATTCCTTCAGTTTTAGTTCCAACAAAAGCCCACGTCTGTCTTAATATGCGAAAAATGTTCCTACCTTGTTTTCGTACTATTCGGTCGTTTATAATAATTTAAAGCTGAAGTTAATAGTTATTAACGCTGAAGTCAATTCGTTTCTACCATCCATCCCCATCCCCAGTTGGCGGGTTGTAATCCCGGCGGGCTGTCGGTAATCTGAAAGAGCCTAATTGCAGGGAAAGCGCCATGTAACCGCGACTCCAGCTCACGTCAAAAGATTTCCACAAAGTCGGCATTAATCCCTTAATCTTCGCTGGGGCGTGCCCGAGGCCCTTCATTGGTTTGGCATGTAAAACCCACAAATTTTACGTGTTTCATATTACTGACTGCTAGAAACTAATATCTGTGTATAAATAAACTGGAATATATGTCAATTTTTTTTTAATTCGTAAGCTATCAAGGAATTTCAAATGTGTGTGCTTCGATTTCGCTGTCACCAGCTACCTACGCTAGGTGGAGAGTCGATGAAAATATTTTGGATTTATATTAGCATGTTTTGCTAAAATGCAGACCTCTTGACCTTTTTTTTTTTTAACCTCTGCAGAAATATAACTTTTGCTCCTATTAACGTAGACTCTAAATTTCGTAAACTTTTCCCTTTCATTAATGTTTCATCACCGTTACCTTTGAAGCGAGCATAAAACGAATCGAAAGCGAGCTGGGGCAAGTTAAAGGTGGACTAAAGATTGTCTGTTCTCGGAGATAACTCATTCTACGGGATCTTAACGTCCCAGAAATAAAAAAAATTACGCTTGTCCCACGTCCTTTTCTCTACTAAAAATGTGATCGAAGTTCTAGCAATGTCCCATTCTAGCTCAAATGGGACGTTGCTAAAACTTCAATCAGATTTTTAGTAGGGAAATATACGTGGAACGAGCATACGTCTTTTTTTTTATTTACACGGTGCTTAGAGCACGTAAGGTAAGCTATCACCAAGAAAAGACTATCTCAAAGGCGTCTTTACTGCACCTTCAAGTAAGATCTAGAAAGCGTAGACACCGGTCAAACGACAGGGACAAAGAAGATAACGCTGGGAACAATGGTCCTTATTCTCGGAGTTTTTTAACGTTCCTCTTTGGTTTTCGCGCAGCGTTTAATTAGCCGCTCTTATCGCACAATTAACAATTCTATTTAGAATACCAAATATTATGGATACCCTGCGCATGAGTTTTGGAGCGGAGTGCCGAAGAAGAGTGACATTTTTTTCTTGGGGTACATTCTGGTTCTTTTAGTAATTCTTGTGGCCAGTAGTCCATCTATAATAAGGCGGAGCGTACTGATATTAAAGAGAGGGACAAGAAGAACTGATTATGATGTTTCTGGACGTACCCATTTTGTTTTGTGTGACTGGGGCTTTACGACACGGGGAACTCTTAGATCATCTGGCGATTGCTGCTGCATACTGGAAGGTGCCTCCGTCATTGCTACAAATTTGATCAAAGTGGCAATGAGCTTTTAATGCTGGAGCTTGTACGTAATTTCTTCCGGCTTTTCTATGTTGTTACAAATCATTATGTTCACTCTCTCTTCATTTTTTATTTCACTTCGTCGCTGAAGGCTGGGTTTTGTGAGCCACAGTACACAACGAAGCACAAACTAAGCTGAGCAAGACCACAACCATAAGGAGAGCCATATCGTAAAAACTAGGAGCGGAACCTTTTTTTAATGTAAAGTGCGTGTTTCGTTCCATAATATTTCCTGCATCATTTTCAAATACTGTGCTACCAATACACAAAAAATTGCACACATAATAGGGCTTCACCGGCCCCCTCCCAATCCTACAGACACTAACACACAATCCAAACCAGACTCGTACGTGACGTGTTATACATGCAACGCGTACATGTATCAAGCTAATTTTTTTTTTTTGGTAACGAAGTGATGAGCTAGTAATTTATTGAGAGAAAGAACCAGTAAAGCACTCTTGTTCCTTTTTCAAAGAGTAACTAATAAAGGTATTAAGTTTCTTCTGGAGGGAGACGTGGTCAACACAAGTTTCCCAGCGTGATATTCACCCCAGCTCCGGCCTGCGACTTTCACGGCAAAATGCGCCAGATAGACAATACAAAAATGCAAACAAAGTATTACAGTATAGCCACAGTCGCGCTACACATATTTATCAAATTCCATATCGATGAATGGTCCTTTCTTTCCCCTTCAATAGGCAAACACAAAGAGGCGATCGTTCGGTTAACCCCATGAAATATCCTCTTTCATTCTTTCTTTCACTTTCCTGTGTAGCAGTCAAGCAATTCTACACTGGAGTGCACTAAAAACTCGGCCAGCGTCAGGGTGCAGGCTAACTCGCGTAATGTACAGTTTAGCCAAGGCATCTTGGATCAGAGGGGAGAATCACGAACGGAAAGATTTCTGCGTGTCATTCTCTCCTCTATTTCCATGCTTCAAAGGGTAAAATGCCT
This sequence comes from Ixodes scapularis, assembly GCF_016920785.2. Taxonomy (NCBI): domain Eukaryota; kingdom Metazoa; phylum Arthropoda; class Arachnida; order Ixodida; family Ixodidae; genus Ixodes; species Ixodes scapularis. The sequence continues at coordinate 38,154,358 of NW_024609835.1, read as the reverse complement.
ATCTTAAGCTAGGCCGTTCCCAATCCTCATTGTGCTCTTAGCTAGACATTGGCAAAGTTTATCACCGTACCGTGCCACGCGGACAAAAATGTACAGCCTAAAAATGTACAGCCTTAAAAGACTAATTTACGATAACAAAAGAAGGACATTGAAGGCAAACAGACAGCACAGGCGTTCTATTTTCAACAAAACGTTTATTGGCTTGACTTCGTCTAAGCGTTTTGTTGAAAGTCGAAAACCTGTGCTGTCTGTTTGTCCTCAGTGTCCTTCTTTCGTTATCGTAAATGAGAAACCAACACGCTCGATCATCTACGTTAAAGGCTACTCCGACGTTTTATTTATGGTCCCCGACTTCCTGAAAATTTGCCAAACGCATCAGCTATTAAAGTTGAAATAGTAACCCAGATATTCGGCCAAAATAACCTTTTTCAGCGAAGTTATATATTTTGCAATTTTTGCCCTCACCGTGTTTTTCGAACTTAAAGTTTCGACTGGCAACAATGAAAAAGTGACGCAAGTGGCAGGCAGGCGTTTGCTCTTTGGGCAATGACATTTGTTCCCAACTGATTACAAGCAGTTTTATAGTGTCAAATCAATGCTTTGGAAGCTCGCTCTAGCACTCGCGCAGCAGCACGAAACTGATGCTCGGCATAGTCCATTCTTTAGACCGCGTGCTCGATCTGCAAGCCTGGCTGCGTCGATGTCACGGCACTGAAAAGCGGAGGTATGTTTGGAAATTGGTTTTGGCGTCATTTTTATTTGGTTCGCAATTTCACAATAAATATTTCGAATTTCGCGAAAGTCAATGGCATGAGGGAAAGGGTACAACCCAGGGATTGGGAAATTACAGTTTGTTGAGGTAGCTAAAAAAAATTCACTTTAAGGGTGTAAAGTAACTTACTCTAGGGCTAACACGGTAAGAGTGTCAAAGTAATACCCTTAGCATTAGCAGCATCCGAGGGATATCTATATGTATACATCCGAGGGTTAGCAGCAAAATTACAAGCAAAAAGCACCACATGTTGATTTTACACTGAAAGAAACAGCAAATATAGATGCAATGCGCCACTCAAGAAAAATGACAACCCTTTGACTGCTCCACCACGTTATATATACTCGGGCAATACGAAGAGATTAATTCGCAGGCGACTGTCTTAGCAATTATCAGTTTCATGTATGTTGTTCTGCTCTTGACAATATTTCGAGAAAAACATAATATATTCAAGTCAAAGGAAAGTATCAACAAGCAAAATTCATCGGCAGCTAATACTTATCGGACACAGTTGCTAAAAAAAAAACTCCGCTAGATGTGTTTGAAGAAGGTGCCAGTGCGGCGATTACCCTTCAAAAATGAAAACACTTCTCCTCGCTTCACCGTATACGAAGGGTCCTATCCCCACTTTTTATCACACCCTCAAAATATGAAGTTTGTTCCATATCACAGCACCCTATTTTATGTTTATAAATGGTGTATTACTAAGATTAAGGGGTACGAAAAACCTGTATACAAGAGTGTAATTTTTGTTAACACACATTTTTACACCCTTGCAAGACACTGAAATGCAGTGAAAAAAAAACCTTTTAAAATATTTTGTTGGTACACGTATGTAAAAAAATCCATGAAGAAAAAAAGAAAGATTCACTCTGTGATACGCAATTTAAGTGGAGGTCACGGCCCTCTCTAAGCACCGGCACAGCTCTTACTGGTTGAGGATGGACGTGTGGAATATTGGTTTTAAAATTATTTTTAGTGTGGTAAAACTTTTTTGTTTACCATATTTTTATGTTTGAGAAACAAATATTCTTGACAGAGTCATGGCTTTCAAACATATCACGAAATCGTTACTTCTCCTTTAATGTCAAAAGATAACAAACACGGCTGCCGGCGATTGCACCAAACAGTCGCCATTGGGTTCTGCTAAATCATTAAACCACTGGGGCAACTTTAATTAGTGGCAATGCTTACCACGGTCTATGGAAGAATATGTGAAAAAGCGCTGACTCAAAAAATTCTAGGAAAAACGTGTTGGTCTGATCCCTACATAAATGAATGCTTGCTGCATACCTCAGTATTAAGCGTCGGCAATAAAGAGTATTTTTCAAGACCGCCATCACAGGTGTTATAGAAATTCGAATCCCAATTCACCAACTCAGCTCTCTGACGTCACGCAGCTGCAGTGGCGCTGCTGTCGGCACTGCGCATGCGCAGATGCTTCGCCTCACGCGATTCTAGTTTCTGCGCACGCGCAATGCCCACAGGGCAAGCGCAGGCTTGTTTGTAAACAATGTTGTTGGTGCACATCGCTCAAGCGTGCAGTCTTGACTGAAAAACAACGCACTTCGTCATTCTTCCATGCAGAGCGCAAGTTTGTCTCCTTTTCAGGGGTTCCTGTGGCGTCAGAACACCGAGCTCTGATTGATTCTGATTGAAGGTTAGTTGGTAGACCTGAAGGGGGGTGATTTCAGATAAGATCGACCAAAGGGTGGCTGGTCGACATTTTTAAATCAACTGATGTTTTTATATGACATTGTCTAGTGACTGGTATAAACGAATCCACACTTAGTTTTGACCAGAAAAAAAAATTTGGAGACAAGAAAAATCGTAAGGCAGGGAGAGGTGGACAGTTGCAATAACGCGCACTGATGGGGGGGGCAAGTTTGAAAGTGAATAATTAAAACAATAAAATTAGGAGAATTTTAAAACTTTTTACAAACAAACTATGGGTACAACTTGCTTGTAATATAAAGTAATAATATTTATTAAAAATTTATTTAGTTTTCTAAAAATTGCCAAACATGCCTGCTCGAACGACAAATGGCAAACTTTGGAAATCTGTATCTCATGAAATAATTTAATCATTATTACATAACTTGCAGACATTATTTTACTAATATATGGCTATTATTTAAAAAATAAATAAGGTATCTGAGTGACACAATAGTTACAATATATTTAGGCAAACATGGGAAAAAAATCAAACAAAGAAAAATTCCAATGCGAATAAAAAAAAACACCACCTTCGATTTTTTTTAAATTTGGGTACCCTGTTATACTCTATTTCGGCATTCATTTCTATTAAAAACATGTTGCATCATTGCACTGTGAAAGAAGAAACAACTCCCCAAAGTAGGGTCCTTTTTCAAAGCCTACACTTAGCAGTGTCCTATACAAGAAGTGACTCTGAGTTCCAGTTTCATGAAACTTGCACAAATCTTTTATATACATTTATTCAGATGAGGTCATTGATAAAAAGAGCGATCGGTCACACAGTAAAGGGAGGAGAAACTATATACAGCATTTTACATAAGCGTACAAAGTGGTATCATATTAGAGACTAATGATTTGAGAAAAGATGATGCAGTGAGAAGTTGTACCTTCCGGTATATTTTACACCTAGAGTAAAATAAATAACTTTACTTCCACACACAAAAACAAATATATAATAGTAAGATATTTAGGCTGGCTGTGTATTTACGATTACAAACAATTTCAGGTGACGGATGCCATAGTGCCTAACTGGAGCAGCTTCGATGCTCTCGGTGTATGAATGAATCGTGGCAAGCCGATATATTTTATCCTGCTCGAGGATAACATTTTGGGATTTTTTTTATAGTGATCAGATAAAAATTATTAGTAACCACCAACAAAAACAGTAGGTTAAATACCCCGTGAAGAAAAATGTGATAAATAAGATGTCCCTGCATTCAAAATGAGCAGTCCTTGGGAAATCAAATTCGGCACTTTACGCTAAGGTTTTCCTCGCTGTACCCATTTAATAAAGTTGCTTCCAAGCAGATCCGACTGTCCGTGCTACATATACGTCACAGGTCCCTTCTGTTGATGACTTGCTGAGCCGCCACACGTGCCAAGACTGAATGCCAGGGAAGGCGCGCACCGTCAGCCACTCTTCTTTTTTTTTGTTCACGATACCGAACAACCTCATTTTCGTCCAGATATACAAGATGCACGCCTTTCAGTTTCTTTGATAGAACGCTCACCATTGTCCTGGCCGTCTGAATTGCGCTTACTGAACGTTCTCTCAGGTTGTTCAGCGTGGCCTGGTGCTTCACGAGTCCGCCAACTCCGTCACATGCATTTTTCCCATGTCCAGATGCAGAAAATAACCACTGGGCTTGTGGGCAATCGTCCTTTGCAAATTGGTGAAGCTGGTAGCGATTCTTGAAATGACTGGCGGCGCCGTCACTTACGTACGTCACGTACGAGTATACCGCAACGTTGTCTTCAACCCACTCCTTCTCTTTTTCTAGAGCCAAGCAAGCGTGAGCGGCGTCGTGACACAGGTCCTCACTGATGATGGCAAAGCTGTTTGTAGATTTTCTTGTCGTCACTACACATGTAAATATCGAAACTTGTTTTTTTTTTCCAGTGATATGCTTGCACTTCGTCAGGAAGCACGATGGTCCAGTTTTCAGCAAAGTCAAAATGAAAGACAATGCTCCCGCGTTGCATGCACTGTTTTTCATCGTAGATCGCTTTACCTTGCGTTTGCCGGATATGGTTGTGAAGTACCCAACTTCCAACCGTCACTTGGATGACTTTTAGGAAAGTCTCAGGTTCCAAAGATTTTTTCACAAGGTCGCCGGACTCCCATGTTGCAAGCACAATCTCTTCATCCTCCGGGATATCAAGTTCCTGGAGTGTAAGAAACTGGCCTTTCGGACAGTGATCACAGTCTCCTTGAAGGCACAGTTCTGTTGCTGGGTCGCACAGAAATGCCGAGTTTATTTCACCAGTGTTGAATGTTGAGCCTGTAACGTTCTCTAGAGCGGCAATACAAAGATAATAATTGGCGCAGCGCGCACAAACGCACACTTCCTGGTGTGGAATACATTGGACCGATCTAGGGCGCAACGAATAAAATTTCGTTAGCCCAACGCCGGAATTGGGATGCTTGTCTTTGTATATACGGAAGGCCTCTCGTATTGAGCGTGTCATGAAGCGCTTTGGCACGAACGTTTTCTCTCCGTTGAGCATGACAGAGATGACGTCCTTCTGGTTGGGACTTTGGCGCGAACATTGTAGCTCGTCTTTCGTGAAGTACTCTAGGGCAGCAGATAGGTTCTCAGGGCTCACCTTGCACCTCGTGTAAGGATCCGGCTCATACCACACGCCATGCTTTTCCTTGAGTTTTCGGGATTTACTGATGAGGTACATTGAGGCCTGTGGACTCATCTTTTGAACATCATTCTTCGTCAGTGTTGACGGCAGGAGTGTAAGCAGTTGACAACGTTCCCGGAGAGAGGTGGCGGTTTCAAAGGCCTGCCGAAAGTTGTCCACCCACTCAGTGCATGTGGAGCATGTTGGTTCGGACGACCCCGATGGTGCGTCCCTGTCGTACGCAATACGTAGCCTTGAGCGTATATTCTTGACAGCAACCTGCTCCAGTTCTGTCTGCTTTCTCTTGACATAGGCAGGCCTGTCCCGACTTCTTACGACGCTTGGTTGTCTCAGCGGCGACACATCTGTAGGTAGTATGCTGCGATTTAGATCTTCAATTGCTTCTTCAGCTGGCACAAATATGTCAGGGCACTGCTCTGAGCTTCGCATCGCGATCTCCTTAGTGATGTGCATGAAGCAATGGTAGCACAGGTAGTCCGTCGCACTCACTTTGGTGGAACAGTCAGGCGGAAGAATTTGCTTCAACGAGTTTAGGTCCAACTCGCCAACACTTCGAAAATTCCGCTGCTTTGGTATAGTCTTTTTGTGTTTGCAAAAGTAATCTGCACAAAACACTCGTTCGGAGCTCCAGGACGTCTTCATAATGCATACATAAATAATAGAAATTAAACCTCAACTGATGGCATATAATTGCCAAGTGAAAGAACTACTGGGTGCACAAGTGACAAGTCCGAGGCTGAGGAGCTCACTCACTGCAAACGTACATTTGAAAAGAGAGGTCACAACTGAGGCTGTCGGCAAAGCTTGATCCACGTCAAAGGAAGAAAGAGGGAAAGTCTCCAGACAAAAAATTGTGGTCAGCGGCCTTCGAAAAAGACTTTCCGGAATCGCACTGTCGTCCCTCCACGCGCTGATATGAAAGCACCCGAGCTTCTACCACGTGGTTCATGACACAGCCTGTGCCATGTCGGCGACCGGTTCGCGAGGGGTTGGCGGTGGGGTTACGTTGATGGTCACTCGGATTAGCCCTTGCTGTACTGAGCTACCGCCTGCAGTGCCTTATCGCCGGCTGGTGTCAACAACGAGAACACACACACCCTGTCTACACCAAAACTACAAGCGTTCACCGCACACGCGTCGCCGCCGCTTTTAAGCTTTTGTGAAATTGCTTTCTTTTGCCGCGGAGAACCGCCTTATCTTAACTACGCGCCTGAAATCCTTCCAGGCGGCCGTACACAATATCAAGCGTTTCGAGAAATGCCCGTGGAGTAGAACTATGGGAAAATTCGGAGCCCGCGATGTCGATATCGTCGCCGTTGTGTTAGTACGCCGTCGCGTACTGCAGTCCCCCGTTGGGGGAGGGGGGGGGGGGGGGCGGTCTTACTACGATAACATGGCGACAGCGTTTACACTCTATGTATTTACGCGAGGCTCGAGTATTTGGGGATAATGCTGCCGGTTGGTGTGCCCCTTTGTGCCTGATATTATCGCCCGTGACGCCAGCGAGTGAGATGGCGACAGGCATGACTGCTCAGTAAACAGGCGTCGGCGGCCATGTTTTGCTGGTTGAAGCGAACCCCCTTGTCCTTGACAGCGAGCGGGGAAATGCGAAAAAAAGATTGTATCGGCCGTTTTGCCAGAACTAGCGACGAGTGTCGTCTGCGGTTTCCGGCAACTATTTTGCCATAATCGTGAGCTTAGCGAGGAAATGATTTTTGCTAGCCACAGAACACTACCACGCAGAAAGGGAATGCTTGAACATGTTTTTGTTCTGGATATATATCAGGGATATATATGAGAGAGAAAGAGAGAGAGAGAGAGATGACGGTAGAGCGGAAGAGGGAATAGCATATAGTGTCGCAGGAGAATAAAGTAAACAAAGTTCCTAGTGGCCGATGGCTGCATGATCTTTTCTCGGTTCACTAGTCCGTAATATGATACCTCTTTGTACACAGTAGTTTCTCCTTAATTTAAGTGTGTGAACGATTTCTTTGGTTATCATTGGCCTCATCTGAATGAAAATATATAAAAGATGTGTGTTGGTTTCATGAAACTGGAACTCAGAGTCAGTTCTTGTATAAAACACTGCTAAGTGTAGGCTTTGAAAAAGGACCCTACTTTGGGGAGTTGTATCTTCTTTCTCAATAAAATGATGCAACATGTTTTTAATGGAAATGAATGCCGAAATAGAGTATAACAGGTTACCTAAATTTAAAAAAAATCGAGGGTGGTGTTTTTTTTTTATTCGCATCGGATTTTTTCTGTGTTTGATTGTTTTTCCATGTTTGACTAAATATATCCTAACTATTGTATCACACAGATACCTTAGTTATTTTTTTAAATATTAGCTATATATTAGTAGAATAATATCTGCAAATTATATCATAATGATTAAATTATTTCATGAGATACAGACCTCCAAAGTTTGCCATTTGTCGTTCGAGCAGGCATGTTTGTCAATTTTTAGAAAAATAAATAAATTTTAAATAAATATGATTACTTTATATTACAAGCAAGCTATACCCATAGTTTGCGCCTGAAACGTATTAGAGTTCTCCTAATGTTATCGCTTTAGTTATTCCCTCTCAAACGGGCCCCCTCCATCAGTGCGCGTTAATGCAACTGTCCACCACCTCATGCCTTACGATTTTTCCTGTCCCCAAGTATTTTTTATAGTCAAAACTAAGTTTGGATTCGTTCATACCAGACACTAGACAATAACATATAAAAACATCAGTTGATTTGAAAATGTCGACTAGCCATCCTGTGGTCGATCTTATCTGAAATCACCCAGGGGCAGCTTGCCTTGAGGTCTGCTTACTATCCTTTAATCGGAACCAATCAGAGCTCGGCGTCTGTCTTGAGGTCTACCCACTATACTTTGATCAGAGCCAATCAGAGCTCGGCGTTAGCCTTGAGGTCTAGCCACTATACTTTGATCAGAGCCAATCAGAGCTCGGCGTTTGCCTTGAGGTCTACCCACTATACTTTGATCAGAGCCAATCAGAGCTCGGCGTTTGCCTTGAGGTCTACCCACTATACTTTGATCAGAGCCAATCAGAGCTCGGCGTTTGCCTTGAGGTCTGCCCACTATACTTTGATCAGAGCCAATCAGAGCTCGGCGTTTGCCTTGAGGTCTACCCACTATACTTTGATCAGAGCTAATCAAGGCTCGGCGTTTGCCTTGAGGTCTACCCACTATACTTTGATTAGAGCCAATCAGAGCTCGGCGTTTGCCTTGAGGTCTACCCACTATACTTTGATCAGAGCCAATCAGGGCTCGGCGTTTGCCTTGAGGTCTACCCACTATACTTTGATCTGAGCCAATCAGAGCTCGGCGTTTGCCTTGATGTCTACCCATTATACTTTGATCAGAGCCAATCAGAGCTCGGCGTTTGCCTTGAGGTCTACCCACTATACTTTGATCAGAGCCAATCAGAGCTCGGCGTTTGCCTTGATGTCTACCCATTATACTTTGATCAGAGCCAATCAGAGCTCGGCGTTTGCCTTGAGGTCTACCCACTATACTTGGATCAGAGCCAATCAGAGCTCGGCGTTTGCCTTGAGGTCTACCCACTATACTTTGATCAGAGCCAATCAGGGCTCGGCGTTTGCCTTGAGGTCTACCCACTATGCTTTGATCAGAGCCAATCAGAGCTCGGCGTTTGCCTTGAGGTCTACCCACTATACTTTGATCAGAGCCAATCAGAGCTTGGCGTTTGCCTTGAGGTCTACCCACTATACTTTGATCACAGCCAATCAGAGCTCGGCGTTTGCCTTGAGGTCTACCCACTATACTGTGATCAGAGCCAATCAGGGCTCGGCGTTTGCCTTGAGGTCTACCCACTATACTTTGATTAGAGCCAATCAGAGCTCGGCGTCTGTCTTGAGGTCTACCCTCTATACTTTGATCAGAGCCAATCAGAGCTCGGCGTTTGCCTTGAGGTCTACCCACTATACTTTGATCAGAGCCAATCAGAGCTCGGCGTTTGCCTTGAGGTCTACCCACTATACTTTGATCAGAGCCAATCAGAGCTCGGCGTTCTGGCGTCACCCTGACCCCTGCAAAAGTGGAGGCCATTTTTGCACGTCGTCAGGGCAAGTCACGTGGCAGCAAGGATCACGTGACCACGCGCTTGCCCCCCCCCCCCCTCCTATCCTCGTGTTTCTATTTTCACCGCGTTCTCTTTTCTCACATGGTGGGAAATACGCCAAAAGAAAAAAAAACAAGGACAAAAAAGAAAGGCACACAGGACAGGGTGGATACGCCCTGTCCTTTGTGCCTCTCTTTTTGTTATCGGTTTTTTTTTTTTGTATTTCTCAATATGCATTAGAACCAACCAGTCCAACACGCAGATTTAACACAGTTTATTTTAATGACCGTCATTTGGCGAGTTGTGGAAAACAGACCACAGGGGGGGGGGGGGGGGGGGGGGGGGACATTTTTGTCGCGTAGATCGTAGATACCCTTCGCGTTTTCTTTTTGTTGCTTTTTTAAATAGATTTTTGCGTGTAAATACGCAACCTCACCCACGAGTGTTCCCCTCCTAACACAAGGGCAATTATAAAATATAAATACATCATTATTTCAGGTACTTTGGTCATTATACTCTGGACGTCATTGCCAAGTGCGCTTTTGGAACGAAGCTTGACTCGCACTCAAACCAGACCAACGAATTTGTCACAAGAGCGAGCCAGGCATTCCAAATGAGCATTAATCTTCCGTTACTTCTTATGCGTGAGTATACAAATACATTTCAAAACTTGGTGCGGAACTAATTTCCTCGGGTTACTTTTCAGTTTATATTTTCGGAATGTTTCCTTTCTTGATGAAGCTCATCAAAATAAAACTGTTCAGCTCGGAGAGATTTTCTTACTTCAAGGATGTGTGCGCAAACATGATGAAATCAAGACGAGAGTCTGGTGTTGTAAGTACGTCTCCATGCACGCACGGCTCTCATCCTTTAACATATTTACCCTGTGCAGAGCGCAAGATCGTCTGCTTCTTTTGCAGCGGGTTGTGGTAACGTCAGAGCACCGAGCTCTGCTTGACTCTGATTGAAGGATAACAGGTGGCCCTCAAGGCAGCTTGCTTTGAGGTTTACCCACTATCCTTCAACCGTAGCCAATCAGAGCTTGACGTTTCGACGTCACCGCAATCCCTGCAAAAGAACCAGACGAAGACAAGAAAGCCTGAGTGATGAATTTTTCTTCGTCCCTTCAGGGGGCGACCGTAGGGTGAAGGTTGGACACGACTGCGGCGTCAGCGCTCGGCAGGGACTGGGGTCCTCGGTGATTGGACACGAGGTCCGACCGAGCGCTGATGCAGCTCTCGTGTCTAATCTGCGGTCGTCTCTCTGAGAAACGCCGGCAAATTCACCACTTAGGCTTTCTTTTAAATGTGTTGTTCAGAAACGCGGGGCGCGGCGTAATATACTCCAAACCGTGCGTCGTTATTTGTTCTTCAGGGTTCTTATCGGTTAATTCCGCAATCTGATTGGCTGTTGGGCGATAATAAGACGATTGGGACCCGTCACGCCCCGCGTTTATTATTAGCTAGCTGTCAGTGACTATATAGACGTTTGCAAGTACAGCCTAGCTGGGCGCCGCCATCTTGCTGCTGGTGTGGTAGATCGTCTGATTGTCAAGCATTGCTGGGCCGTGGCTACGCCTCAGCAAATGCTTGACAGTCAGACGATCTACCCACACCAGCAGCCAGATTGCGCCGCCCAGAGGCCGTACTTGAAAACGTCTATGCCTACAAATATTCTGATCACACAACAGTAAAGCAGCCAGGGTGCAAGCTGCCTTGTTTTCGCCGCATGCGTTTGGTTGGAGTAGAAGAAAACATAAAAAAGAAAACGCTGTTTCATTGGCTCGTCGGCTCCTAGCCTTGGCCGCGCTCCAACGTTCGCTAGCTTATGGAATGACTTGCACGTTGCACGATGTCAGTCGTTCCGTCATTGAGCAGGGGTTGCGATCTTCAAACAATCGGCACGCGGATTTCGAAAAGGGCCTATTGTGAGCGCCACGATCATTGTTTACTTCACTTTAGCCAAATATTTCAGGCGTTTTTTTTTTTTGTTTTTTTTTTTTTACTTCGTTTCAGAAGCATCACGATTTTCTTCAGCTTATGATGGATGCCCAAAAGGAGGCGCTTTCGGATGGAAGTGACCCCGGAGATGCTGAAAATGACGTCTACAGTTTGGGCTTGGATGAGAAATCCAGCGTAGCAATACAAAGAAAAAGTATGTAGGGAGACTGTCCGAAAAGACGATAATTCGTGTCGCTCCATACTTTCGCGTGATACTTATATACGTATCAAATGTGTGTCTTCTTAAGAATCAAATATGAATGTCTTTGCAATTGTCATTGCACCTCATGAGGGTCAATGTACTACTTGCAGCTCTCACTGAAATGGAGGCGATGGCACAATGTGTCATATTCTTACTCGCGGGCCAAGACACAACCTCCTGGGTGATTGCGTATACAGTCTACCTTCTGGCATTACATCCGGATGTGCAAGAGAAGCTGAGACGCGAAGTTGATGAGTGCTTCGAACAATACGTGAGGCTCCCGCTACTCTTCTAAAGTTAAACATTGCACGAAACAAACGATTTTAAGGGAAGGTTCGGCGAATTTTCGACAGTCGCTGATTTGCCTCAAACTTCGTTCAATACATTAAGAAATAGAACTATTATCCCAAATTAAAGGTCACAATAATTTTTTTACGAAGTTATTAGTTTCAAATTTGGTCTGATAGGCTGAGAGGCTCTACTGTCAACACGTAAAATGTAACGTCAGAGGGGAAGCCGAAGAATCCAATCCAATCCAATGTTGTAGAAAGGGGCAGTAGAGGAAGTAAAGTTGGTTTCAAACGGGTTGCAAGACGTTTGACGGTGTGAAATGCAAGCTGGTTAAGCTCATGCCAATAAAACAAACGAAGACATGCGGAAAATATGGTGTTTTTTTAGACTGCCTGCTTAACTTGCAGGTTATACAACCAGTGACGTCACCGCAATGACGAGCGCGGGAAAATTGCAATGTTGGTTTTGGCATCACATTCATTTGCGGTTTTCGGGATAGCTATTTTAAACTTAAAGATAATATCATGCCGGAAAGGTTTTTTTATTTATTTATACTACCGGCCGCCCCACGGCGGCCGGTAGTATAAATAAATAAATAAAAAATAAATAAGCCCTGGGCACTCCGAAAATATGCTTAGGCTGCGTAACTCGCAAAGCCACCGAAGCATCCCCTTCAACGTTCATGGTGAGCGTGCGAGTATTAACTGCATTGCTTTATTTATCGGACTGTATGGCTTTGTTTGTTTTTCAGGGTCCAGAGCCAACTCTCGACGTTGTGTCGAAACTAGACTACCTCAACTGCGTCATCTCAGAAAGCTTGAGGCTGTATCCACCCGCAATTCGGTATGTTTGCTGCTAGCGCTCTCGTTTTTGGTCGTTTTGCTTTCCAGTATAGGTATATGCTAACGCTTAATGTGCTTAACATTTTTTTTTATATATTTATATTAAAATGTGTTTCCCTCTTCAGTCTCGAAAGATCGCCTGTTGAAGATTACGTCATGACGGACACGGGAATCAAATTGCCGAAAAACTGCGTGATCGTCATTCCCATTTATGCGATGCACTACGACCCCAGCAACTTCGAAGATCCCTACAAGTTCGATCCAGAAAGGTATCCCACTACCTGCTCTCATTTCACTTTGGGCAACCATATGTTCAGGCTATCAGATAGATAGGGAAAGGATATCGAGTATTCATCATTGAGCGGTGTAATTAACGGCCCAGGGCTGTTGCGCTTATATACGCATATAACCAGTATTTTTCAGTGTATACCTGTATACAGGATGTTTCTTTCTAAGGAAAATAGTTTAGAAAAGCAGGACAGTGGGAATTCAGAAATTATTCTTTCGGGATAACGCTACCGTCCGCGGTGGACATTAGAGGGATTGTGAAGTCGATTAGCGAATTAATTACCTCAAGCCTACTGTTTCACTTTCTAAATTATAATTGGCACATTCCAGTTAGAGATATGTTGCCCGTCAACAAAATATGGCATAGCAGTTGCTAGAACTCACTCAAGATTCTGCTCAGCTATTGCTATATATAGCTCAGTATAGGCTCCTTGCACAGGACGTCATTTCCGTTGCCCTCCAGAGAAGAGGGGAAGAAGGAGCTCCCCTCTTATCAGGATCCTCCTTTGTGCCTCCCGGATTTGCACAGGCGTCGCCATTCTCCTCCCAGAAGATTATAGAAGATTAAACTGTCACTCAAAATTCTTACAAAAGCAGCTTCCCTCTCCTCCTTTTACTTGGTGTTCAAATGTGTGCGATGTGACGTCAGTGCAAGGAGCCTATTGAACACCAGAAGATATTCGGGCAAAACGTGAGCAAGCGTTAATCCTGGATACGGACTGCTGCTTCACCACGTAATTTTCGCTTCGAGTCGCAACCGCACTTGCAACTGGAGGGCACATTTTATGCGGGTTTTTAGGCCTTCTTGCAGTAGCTTAAACTGTCCTTGTGATTGTGAGTGTGTCACTTTTTATATACGTATACGGCAACACCCACCACACCCTTCGGTGCGTATACGTATTCCCCGGGTGCAGCCAATTCCGTTCCGATGGTGCCAAAGTCCCGTCTTGCTGCGCGCAAGGGGGTAAATATAAGTGTAATGACGCATGCCACACTCTAAAAGAAGGGTGTTATGTTACACCCTTTGTCCAATATATTACACCCCAAAACGTCATTTCGACGTACAGCGCCCTATAGTCGAACAGACGGTCCCAAATTTTACGAGGGGCTTGACAGCCGTGTGGTACAACTTATTAAAATAGCTAATGTACTTGTTACTGACTAAAAAAAAAATAATCGGGGTTTTCTTGGCCCTACTGCGAAAACTCAGTGTTTTCTTTATGTGGTCTTTGATATGTATTTTAGCTATTTAAAAAGTTATATCGCACCGTTATCAAGCCCTTCGTAAAATTTGGGGCTGTCTTTCGACTATGGGGCGCTGTTCGTCGAAATGAAGTTTTTGGGTGTATTATATGGGACAAAGGGTGTAACAGTACACCTTTTTTTTTAGAGTGCAGCAATGCATACGTCTCTTGATTCCGAAGCGTACAGCCCAAAGAAAAGTATCACACGAAATACAAACGCGTGTTGCATACATGGGTAAGCCTCGCAAACACGATTATTTCAGCCTACAAAACAAACTATGTTCGAGGCACATTGCACGCGACGAGACTTGCCATGCTCAATACTACATTTTACGCAGCGTATCACTTATTGTGCTCTGTGTTACGTATACCCAAGAGTTATAAGGAAAACAATGCAAACAATTCATTTTCCCAATTTTCAGTAGCACCGTCGACTTATACGTAGTGCAGTTGTTTCGGTACTTCCTCCCTCCAAATAATATCAAACGTCACGTCATAAATAGAAGAAAGCTTCATGAGAACTCTGATCGTGACATCGCTAACGTATTATTGAATCGAGCATCTTGTCCGTCCATAGCTGGGTGTGCCCTCCAGGGCGCACTGGCCCTGTGCCAACACAGATGGCGTTTCTTTTTTCTTTTTTTTTTTTCTTCTATGTGGAGTTTGCTTTAAAGGATTCTCGTGTGTTCGAAAGACACACGAATTTTCTTTTTTCCTTCGAAACTTATGTACTAGAATACTGTAAAATAAAAGAGGCGCCGCTCTATTATAGAGAGATCGTCAGTTTTTCATTTACCGTATCTTGGTGAACTTAAGAGGACAGTAACAAAATAATTGAGTTGTGCACATTATTCCACGGTGTTCTTTTCTATTTTGTTTAAAATTGATAAATTTGATGAGTCTGGTTCTGCAAACAAGCACTGTGTTTCCTTCGTGAGTCAGGAACTTTGAATGTATATTCTTGCCAAAATAAATAGTTTACAGTGGTCTGTGCTTAGGCTAATTCAATCAAGGAGAATTAAAGCGCGAGAGAGAAAGAAAGAGAGAGAAAGTGAAGGATTGCCTAAAGCCGCCCCCCCCCCCCCCCCCAAAAAAAAAAAACAGCTTCCACTAACCAAAATCTTGAAGATGTTTTTGTTATCTCAGTCATATTTTAAAACATGCGGCAGGGTGTAACTTATTCATTATTACTTTTGCCGCTTTAACAAAAGAGCCTGTTACTACTGCTGTTCTTTTTCTTTTTTTGAGGGGGGGGGAGCGGTAGTTGTTAGGGTTTGTTCGGGCGAAATCGGCTGTTCGTATGCAACACACCACGTTATCGCGGAAAAAGAGTGATAGCGCTGCCGCGCGCTTGGGGCGATGGCGATTGAGAGGGAGTGATAGCGCTGCCACTTAACTCTCCCTTTCTCTCGCCCCCCCTCTTTTTTTACGGTTATTTAACATGAGCGTTTCAACTATAAAATCAGCCGTCACGACAAAATTTTTAACCTGTGTATGTGTGTGTGTGTGTGTATTTTTTTTCCCTTCAAACTTGAGTTTAGGTTTAGCGAAGAAAACCGAGGATGCATTCGACCGTACTCATACCTGCCTTTTGGAGCCGGTCCCAGGAACTGTGTCGGCATGAGGTTCGCCCTGCAGACGATCAAGCTTTGTCTCCTACACGCCATCCACAGCGTGCAGTTCGTTCGCACACCCAGAACCAAAGTAAGCCACCTGAAACTTAGTTCGTATTATTGCAGTCACTTGACAGGTTGCCAAATCGTTACCATAGTCTGCTGCAGGTTTTGAGTAGCAGAACAAACTCCGCCCACAAAGACCTCCTCCTTTTTTCCACTTTAGTAGAGGGAACGCTGTGGAGAAGGCCGGTGGAGAGGAGGAAACTGCCAATCATGGCGTGCGGAGGTCTTTGTAAGAGGGTCTTGTCCTGCTATTCTAAACCTGCCACAGGCTACGCCTTGCATCAAAAGTAAATCATTTTAAGCTATAGCAACGAATTACCCTCGGGTGACAAAGTACATTGCGTACAAAAGTTTACCAAACGATTTTCAATTTCGGGATTGTTGTCAAACTCTGGATTAAATGTTTATGTAGACCTGTGGTTACCATTATAGTATAGCGGGGTTCCGTAGTTTCGGATAAACCCGGGAAATTCCGAAAAACGTACCCGCAGGTGAACTTTTTTGTCAATTCAACGATATCACACAAAAACAGGTTTATACTTACACACGCGCACACACGCATTCATGCACACACACACACACACACACACAAAAAAAAAAGAATATGAGAAACTTTACATCTCTCCGTAAGCCTTAGCGGTGGTCCTAATGAGAGGTCATATAGTCTCATTTCTCCTCAGAGGAAAACTGCGTCTGTGTCGCTTTATTTCTGGGTCACGATAGGAGGCGACTACTCCAGCTTCAAGTTAAGCTTACGCCATCTCTGCTTCCCTCTGAGAAGGACGAGCTGTTTTTACGTCATTGGTAGCAATGATGTCGTGAAATTCCAGCTAAAAATTGCTCATGATGAACTTTAGATTCTTCTTTTCTGGGTTTTGTGTGGAGATTTTAGATATTTTAATTTGTAATTATGAAAGAGTAGAACTATAATTAGAAAATTAAACGCCGATAAATTCCAATTATCACAAAACTGGGAACAAAATCAAATTTAAATTCCGAGAAGCGCCGAATTGAAAATTAAAATATAAAACACCATTCACATTTCACAAAAAAAAAAAAACAGATGGGAACAGGCACAAAATATTTCGCCCTCAGTTTTCACCGCAAGAATGCTCTTTAATAAGCTCTGCTCGTAGATATAACAAAAACAATCAGTGAGCTACAGGTCGTGTTCAAAACGTGCCTGCTGTCGGCTGTATAAGCCCTAAAACGTATCATGATTGCATAAAAAGTATATGTTTTTATACGTGTACAAACGCTGTATTTGTCGATGTGAGTTTCCGAATATGACCGCCGATTTAACGAGACACTGGTTCTCTGTTATATTGCGCACTTCCTATCCCTAACTGGGATAGGAAGGGCTCAATATAACTAGGAATCGTGGCTCACTAAATATTAGTATAATCAAAAAAATCCGAATATCTAAATTAGTAACGCTGTTTTTGTTGTTTTTGTTTTGTTCTTGTTTGTTTGTTGTTGTTGTTGTTGTTGTTGCTTTGCTTCCGCCCCCTCCCCCGCCCCCCCCCCCCCCCCCCTGATATTGACGACTTATATGAGCCCCACCTTTGCAGACCTTCATTTTAACTACGGTTTGTCCATAGATGTAAAGCCCCTCTATCCTGGGAAAAGTGGCGCCATTCATTGTTGTGAAGCATGAAGGTGCTCTACATAGATGTGATAGTCAGCGACAATTTAAAAGGCTGCTAAACCAAACATTTAAGTGTCTG
The DNA here is from genome assembly GCF_016920785.2 of Ixodes scapularis. Taxonomy (NCBI): domain Eukaryota; kingdom Metazoa; phylum Arthropoda; class Arachnida; order Ixodida; family Ixodidae; genus Ixodes; species Ixodes scapularis. The sequence goes on along the minus strand of NW_024609835.1, from coordinate 38,136,851 downwards.
TAATAAGTGGCCCACGATCTTTCCACGAGCCGGCAGCCCCCAGCGTGCACGAGCACACGCAACGAAATTGATGTCATAGTCCCCCCTTCGCTCATTGAAATGTGTGGGCTCCCAGGAAAAGGAGAATGATGTCAAGCTTTTCATCTCCACAGAGAAGTCTGGTGATAAAAGATAGGCCATCAATTGGTCTAACAAGCACGTAGCTTTCACTTACAGAGATGAAAGGCCTGTATTTATGCTCTTTCGGCCCGAAGCCCACACATTACAGTGTCATCTTAAAGACCGACGACCAGTCCGCGCTTTCCACTTTTCCCCCCGCTTCCTCCTTTCCCCCTTCTACCCCGCCCACCGTTGCCGATTTTCTGCCTTGCAGGATCTCGGCTCTGGTTGTCCGGCTTTTAAGCGCGAATGACGTCAATTTCGTTGCGTGTGCTCGCGCACACCGGTGGCTACTGGCCCGTGGAAAAAACGTGCGCCACTTATTAGAGACACTGAATTGTTTGTTTCAGTATCCCTTTAAAGGGGTCATGAAACGATTTTCCTACTTCCTCCTCCCTAGCTTTAATCGTCAACTCAAATGCGAATTGTGAAATCACGTGGTCGTGACATTCCTTCGGCACCGGTGCGATGACTCCTAGGTTCCACCGTGCTTTTTATGCACACCCATAGAACTTGTCTTTCCCCAGTGACAATAAGTTCCGTCAGGGCACTCATTGGCCACGAACGCGAATCCAAATATTCGTCGACGGATTGATTGTTGACGAGCGCATACATTCGAGTGACGCAGTTTTCGTGTCCAATGCGTGAACTGGGCACTGCTGACGTCAGTTTGGCGCCGGTGACGCGCGTTTGGAACCGCGGATGTATCATAGTGGAAAGGCGGAGAGCTTTCGAAGGCAAGAAGGTACAAAATAGCCCGCTATATTTTCAGATGTTCGTACCGAAAAGCTGGCTTTTGACTTTCTAGCCTCTTTCTTTTGGCCAGCTAGACGATATGCGATTAGTAAAGTCCCAATTTAAAATCATTCATCCCAACCCAAAATTCGTTTCATGGCCCCTTTAAGAAACGCAAGATGCGGCGTGTTTTGAGCGTGTTATTGTGGCTCCGCAGCCGATCAGACTGCTGCATCAGCCGATGAGAATGCCGAAAAAGGGATTGCGAAACAAGAAGAGTGATCATAATAGGCCGCTCTCTTAACGAATTCTGGTGCATGGTGTCTCGCAGTTTGTTTAATCTGATTCATTCTCTGTCGGTCCGCTAAAACGTGTCTATCGTTTAGATGTAAAGAACTCGACGAACCTTAGGGACGCTATACCTTAAATTCCCCAATATTTTTTGTTCCAGGTTCCGCTGGAATTCTCGAGAAATTTTGGTCTGCTCACGGCCAAGGAAATCATCGTCGGAGTAAAACCGCGCTGATATTCCTAGCAGCGTTCTGATTAGTATCAGCCAAAACTCGCAGAATTGTATATACGCAGTTCATTTACACACAAGTTCAGCGAGTTTCCGAGCGTTCTTTCGCAAAGAGTAATAAATCCCGTATATTAACGGATCGTCGGAGAGAAGTTCAACCGACCATGAGAGTAGCTGTATATCGATGTTCCTTTTGGAGGTGCGAAATAAAGGTTATATAGAACAAAATGTTTCCTTTGTTTTACTTTTTTTTTTTTTTTTTTTCTGTGACTAGATTTTCTTCCGGCGGACCGCCCAACGTCCACCTCGCCTGCTCCTCTTCCTGAGGGAGAGGAGGAAAAGAGAGCGAGCGGGAAAGTCAGAACGACGAGCAATGGTTCGAATTATTAGTGGTATCCCTTACAAAAACAGGGTCCTAACAATTTTTTTTTCTTCTTCTTTTACTTATTGACGTTCCGGGATCCTACTGAAGTTATTTATACACGCAATTCGTTTTGATTATTGTAAAAAAAAAAATTTTCAAAAGAAAAATTATAAATTTTTGTAAACTTATTTATAAATATATATATATATATATATATATATATATATATATATATATATATATATATATATATATAAAATAGAATTGTATTGACGTTTTTTATAGGTTTTTTTTTTCTAAAAACACAATATAAAAGCAACTAATGATGTTTTCGTTTAAATTATTTTATAGAAAAATTATTGAGGTTATCTTTTTATATTTTATGAAAAGAGAAAACGTAATAATGTTTTTTTTAATATAAATATTGAGGTTATCTTTTTTGTCATTTGGAAGAGAGTTTTAAAAAACAACAGCTCAATTTTTTTAAATATTGAAGGGAATAGACATTTTCTACAAATTTTCCCTGATGGCATGTTTGTAAGAGTTCTAAAAATGATAGTAAGTTGCTTTGAACTTCTTTTTCTTTTAATCTAGGATTCTTTTTTTTTTTTTCTTTTTTTTTTTAATAAAAGGACGAAGGCAAATTAAGAAAGACCTTTTTTCATTCCCCTGTTCCTATATAATAAAACATTCTGATAACACAACACTTCTAACACACTGAAAAATGGTTTTAAGTCGTCATCTCTCTATAGGAAAATTCTAATTTTTTTTTATGGCACTGTATAGCGTTACGTCCAACGTAACATAAATAAAATTAAAGTTACGTCCGACGAAACATAAACATTTGCTGTGCCTGGCGTTACGTCCGGATGGACAGCAAAACCAAACCTCAAACCATCAACACACCTTTTTTAGCTTTTTACTAGCTGCTCGTCGAGAAGCACTACGGAGGAAAAAAACAAAAAAGGTGTGTTGATGGAACTTGATAAATGATTAAAGGGGACGTCGCTTATACAACGCAAATAACAAAAAAACAACAACATTAAGTGGGCAACAAAACACGGCCCTGGCCTCCCAAGCCGTAGATCATCAAGAGATAGTTTTTTGGACTTATAACATAAACCATCAAATTTTAGTGTGCGTCAAGACTAGTAATGCCAATTCAGCGAATTTAACTGAAAAGACAAAAACCCCCAAATTTAGCGGATTTTTTTTTTTTTTCCTGACGGGGAAAAACTGAGTCTTGAGGCTAGTAAATATTTTAGCATTATATTTTCATACTTGACGTATTTCTCGCGGATGCCTCACGCAGTGCAACAATTCAAAAATTTTCCTTCAAAACACAATTCCCGTGTCCTCTAAAAACAGAGAAATTGAGACTTACCCAACAAGCGACCGGGAGCCATACTTCCCCCCTGAAGCTCAATGGATAAACAAATCCGTGAGTCTTCAGAACAGCGATCGATTTCTATGCAAGACAAGTCATTCGTGGCATTACAGACGAAAGATGTCGATCAAACAAAGCTGCTAAAAGGCATCACGACTTCCCTCTCAAGCTTGGTTCAAAAGGTGGGTAATTCCGACACAGCAGATGGACGTTCTGACGTCCCTACTTGACGACCACTTGAATTCCACCCTATAGCTGGGCTACCTGTCTGGGACATACGTTGACAACATGAAGACCGATGAGTTTTCTCTCGCTAATCAAGTTGCGATGCGAGAAAAGTGCATAAGATTTATTAGCACGCTAGTATATCAAATCAGACAGCGACTTTTTGACGACGTCGAAGTTTCCAGATGATTTCACTTTTAACGGTCCAAAACACTTTGTGCGTGCTGAGGGAGCCATGATTCCTCTGCTCAAGCAGTGTCAATTCCCCTGAATAAATAAAAAAAAACATTCAAGACCAGTGGAGCAAAATCACCCGTGTTCAATGGGAGCAAATATCGTCAACGCAGTCGTTTTGGCGTGACGTTCACTCTTTTGCCAGTGGCAAAACCTGTTCACCGAGTTGGCCGGATTTGCCATGCCGTTCATAATACTGCCCAGCTCAAATGCCGAAGTTGAGAGGACGTTCAGTCAGCTTAATATTGTAAAATCTAGGCTGAGGAAAATGCTGAAGCCTTAGACAACAAACGCTATCCTCGCCGTAAAAGCGGGCTGAATCGACACAACAAAATTTGTTCTGATTAAGAACTTTTTACTGAGGTTGTAAGTGCTATCGGGGACATCTGAAACGCATACATGTGCAACCAAGTCACTTTCCTGGTCCCTTAACAAGTGCCAGCGGTCTTGTGGAGTTGGTGTAAGACGACGAAAACAGGCGACGAAGACATGCTCGGTGTGTCTTCCCCTGACCTGTGCGTTCTTTTTTTTTTTTTTCAGCATTGTTAATAATTAAAACTTTTAGCCTCATTTGTGATAAGCTTGATGACAACCGCAGCGCTGAAGCCTCTATTATTCTAGTTACCCTCTTTCGAGAACTCGTTTACATGTTATTCCAGCTCTCACAGTTTCGGTGAGCTTTCAAAACTGATAAAGGCTTATATCATACAAAAACTCACCCTGTTTTTTTTTTTTTGTTTTTTTTTGGAAGGTACGTTTTTTGGGGAAAGTTAGTAGTTATGTTTTAGAATTTAGCGGAATCTGGCAGATTTGCTATTGCTTTTTTAGCGGTTTCTGACGCCCAACGATGGCTACACAGGTCAAGACATTAGAAATAAAAAAGAATATTCAAATACGGTAGTGGCATAATCTGCAATATGAAAAATTTTGTAAAAAAAAAAATCAATATATGCGGCGTCACAAGCGAATCTTCCACTGTAAAATGAGTCGGAAAAATCAACGATGCCTGCTCAAAAAGCCCAAACTTTCACTGAATGTGCACTGACCGGGTCAGTTTCGTTGTATGAAATTTCAAGGCGTACTTCTCTTCCGGTCAAAACTTAGACCAACAAACTTTCCAAGTCCTTTCTGGGCGCGTTCACTGACGACCGAGTTAGGGACGCTTTTAAATTATGACGCAATCTCGCGATAATCGTTTTGATCAGACAAAGAGAGTGCGTCGTCTGCTTGCTCTGCCTATCGGGAGATGGCGCCACAAGTTAATGGTGTCGCTAACTCGTTCGTCTACGAACGCGCCTAACAAAGACTTGGCAAGCTTGATGGTCTTATTTTTTACAGGAAAATAACTAGGCCTTAAAATTTCCCATGATAAAACTAACCTGCTCAGTACACATTCGGCGAAAGTTTGAACTTCCTATGCGGAGGCGTCGATTTTTCCGGCTCGTTTTACAGCGGGAAATCTGCTAGTGTCACTTTATACTTGCGGAGATGTGCCAGATCATAAGGTCTGCCGCATCTCTGTGAGGAATAGTTGACTCATATATGTATATAGGTTAAGCTAAGGCCTCACGACCTATGTAAAGTAATCTGGCCCGGAGCTTTAGTTCTTATACGTGGCACAACGTGAAGCATTGAAGTTGAGAGCGCAAAGGAGATGGTAACAAGAGATTATCGTGATTGTTTGTTTGCGTTATCCCCAACAAAATAAAAGACTGTCATCAAAGTTAGAAGTGTGATAGAATGGGTTTTTCTCAGGCACGATATTGGATAGTTTGCATCTTGGTGTGCGAAATGCATAATGGACATGAAATTAGAAATTAGTTTGAATTAGAAATTAGTTTGCATGTTAAGGTAAATTACACAATGTTTGAGGCTTTATTGGATCTTTCCGGCGTTCAGCGATATATTGGCGAGGAGATCGAACAATAGGGGGCACTACGTCCAGCCTGTTTTCCCAAGAATTCTGTGTTTACGAACACAAGGCATGTGCACTGGATTATTTAATTAATCTTTCCCGATTGAGCGGAACGCAAAGATTGGGCAAGACCCGTGGTCAATATTGCACCGCGATCAGTCGTGAAAGATGAAGAGTTTAGGAGTACTGCGCCCGGCGTCGCGTTCGGCTTCACTGATTGAACATGAGCTCTGGCCTCACACTGACGCAACGTTCGGCTGCGTGAGCCGAGCACTGCCCCATCGGTGCAGTTCTCAATTTTGCCACTAGGCCGGGTTACGATGGTCGATTTCCCCCGATTTAAAATAGTTTGCATGGCTTCAGTTACGCTTTAGTGCAGATTACAGAGTGTTTTCTCAATTTTTAGTTAAGACACTTAATATCAATACGACGTAGATGTAAAATTTAAAAAAAAAAATCAAAATGAGTAGCACATTAAAAAAGTTTTCATATGCAAAGAAAGTATGATTTCGTCTTTCTTTTCTCTTTTGTGAAACATATTCCCCTTTGTAACGCCCTCCGACCCGGAGGATAAAAATAAAAATAAATAAATACACCGACTCACGCATGCCTGCCAAAACGTTCAATCTTCTAAAAGTTTCTCACAAGACGTTGTTAAACTTTCAAAAGAACCCCTTTCGGTGCTTGACCGACTTGATCCCGCCGATACACAACCACATCTCTACCGCGCGCGCGAGCATCGCTTGAGCGCATTGTTACTCAACAGTGTCTCACGTGGAGGAACTCTGTCGGAAAGAAGGCGTCACTAGGGTCGCCCTCATCGTCAAGCCTAAGTCATTAGGAAGCGCGACGCCGCGTCGGCCGCGTCCCCGAGCGCCGCAAACCTTGAGCCGCTAGTAACAAAACTCTATAAAAGGAAATGGCTCGACGTACGCGTGCGCAGATCAAGCGGATATTCGAGGCAGAAAACAGCGCGGCGCTACATGAACAACGAAAGCATCAGTTCCCCCCCCCCCTCCTTCCCCCAACCCTTCTTTCTCGCACCGTTCCGTTGCTTGGGTAACAGTACGCTTGAGTAGAAAACGCTCAGGACTCCGACGCGTGTGCGTGTTTCTTTTCGCTGCTTGTGGGTAGTGGAAAGCCATGGAGCTGCTCGGGTACTACATTCTGCCAAACTGGATGATTGTGGTTTTGTCGGCTTTCACCCTGTTGTACATGTAAGTTTTTTTGTTTTTTTTTTGTGTGTGTTGTAAAAGTGCACCGTTCTGCGACTACGTCTGACCGTTCTGTCGTCCATTCTCATGACGATACGTTCCGTCCTTTCCCGCCCTCTCAATTTCTTTGTGGTCTTGTTTTTATAAACTAGAAACCAAAGTTTCTGCAGACGCCTCAACGTTGTTGTCTAAACGTTTTATTTTCATGACAGCATCGAATGTTATCACATGCGACATCTATGAGTTGACATCTTGACTAGCATTGTGCACGAAACAGCAGGATGCGTGCTTTTAGCTCCGTTTCTTGGAGTATTCACCAGATGGAGCTGCGTGTCCGTTAACCGGTCGTCCTCGCTTTTCCATATTCGCTCTCTGGATAGGCAGAAAGGCAAACGATATGTAAAAAAAACGATCAGCACCCATGTTGTCTCAGCCAAGAAATTTGTTACAAAAAACACCTGCGAGCAGCTTTGTTTTCAGATTTAATTTTTATTTGTTTAGCTAGGAGCAACTTCGTGTTCTTAGGCAAGACTTTGGAACCTGAATAATTGTATCCTGAGGATAGTGAGTTATTTTGTTAACCAAAGTGACTTGTTTAATTCAGCTTGGTGTATCGCAGAGGGCTGAATTAAGTACACATTCAATAACAATATACCGGGATGTCTCACCTCCGGCTAATATAATTAAAAATCACTTGAAATAAAAATATAATTCCTTCGGGGTAATGTTATTGACCGTGATGGATGTTAGGTAGAAAGTGCAAAGTGATCATTATGGAATTGATTACCTAAAATCAATTAATCTTCTCTTCAATTATTCGCATCAGCTGACACATTAGAATTAGAATTTGTTCACTCTGACTTTTTCTTGCCCAATATAACAAACACCTATGAGCTGATATTTGTAAGAGCGTCTAAGTTCTATGTAGTGAGCTGATATCATTTTCCAGAAGTGACGAATTCAAGTTTTGTACCACTAGTCTACACTAAAAGTAGTCAATGACAACTTTCAGAACGATATCTTAAAAACACCACAACGGAGGGTTAAGATGTGTTTTGCACTTACATTATTTATTTATTTTTGACAGGTATTTGTCTCGAAACAAGAATTACTGGAAAGATCAAAACATTGTACACCAAAAGTTTTCCCTGTCTTTCGTACCATTACTGAAGTTTCTCTCCAAGGTGTGTATAAAGCTTGAGCATCTGCTTTTATGCATAATACCAGTCACTGTTTTGCTTTTGGCCGACGCACACACATCTCGCTTTCACTTGATGTAAGCACAATTAGTAATTCTGATTTATCTGATTGTCTGGTCTGAGCTATGAACCAAGGTCATAAGGTCGAATAGTTGCCAGGAACTACAGAAACTATATCGGTACTGTCCTTGCAATCGAGTCGCTTCATCAAAAATTAAGGGCAAAATGGACATAAGAAAAAATACCATCCTTGGATGCTGCCGCATTCAACATCCCAGTATTAGAAGATACGTCGGAAAGCTATACGCTCCACTTCGAATGATTTGTCACCATCAAATGATGAAATCCACTCGATATGGTTAGCACTTGTATAAGTGTTTGCTAACTGATTCACGCGGCAGTTAAAGGCAAGATGGGGCACTTCTACATTTCAGAAAAAACTCTTGAATTACGTTCATTTGGCCTTTAGAATAACAGATACCCCAATTATATTTCAATGCGACGCGCCGGAGAGCCATACGAGCAATTTCAAAATAGGACTGAAGCCCCGCCTCCCTAGCCTCGGGCAGCCAAAGGATTCGTCGATGACGTCACGGACAGCGACTGTCTTTCGTGGTTTTTTTTTTTTTTTTTTTTTTTTTTTTTTTGCGTTTAACAATATTTGCGCCGCAAATGGTTTGGGTATTCGGGTTCACGGGGTAAAAATACACTAGAATTCACTTCTCACTCATATTTTTTTCAAAAAGCTCCGTAGCTTCCCTTTAATACGGTTTTCTAAAGACTATATTCAACGCAAACCTGCCGGATACTGAAAAAGCTCATAAGACGGAACTTTGATATGCACTCGAATATTACCGCGTGAAGCAAAGATAAAAATCCTCGAAACATTGCTTATGAATAATTCCTTTTCTTATAATTGATAGCTTTGAAACGGACACCCTCGTGTCATACTGATCAGTACCATGACAACAAAGGTCAATTTAGTACAAAGGACTCAACGAATATTCATCCTGCATTGTGCAAATGACGTGACACGTGGCCAGATTCTCCTTTTGCTTGTAAAGATTACTGTTCCTCGCATCTGTTTCACGCTTTGATACAATTTTTTCTTATATAAGCAACACTGATGAACTGACGTCACTTGTACGTAAAAGCTGTATTTATTGCACATGCCCTGCCCTTTGATATGCACACACTGAAGTGTAGGTTCGCGATCACGCCTACTAAAATTGATAATGAATTCGAAAACCGAATATTTGTTCGTTCTTCGACAGAATTGTAAAGTTTTATTAACATTCAGTAAAAATAAGTGAAGTGCTGTAGGGGTGGTAAATTTCAGTCAGTACGCCGTTCTAACAATGCCATGTATTTTACAGTCACGCCACGAGATCGATTTGGAGATGACCCAGAAGTACGGGAAACTGTTCGGGTAAATAAACTTTGAGTCACAAATAGTGCTCCTATGTTCAACAAAAGTCATACTAAGTATTGCTGAAACATTTCATTCCAGTGCGTTTGAAGGACCACAGCCATCGCTCATCGTTGCTGAACCAGATATTGTGAAGCTTGTTCTTGTGAAAGATTTCCCATTGCTTCCAGATAGAAGAGTACGTGGCACATGTTCCGTAGTCTTATGTAAAGCTGGCGCTTTGTTTCAAATTGTGTATTAAGGCAGATGCAGTTCACAGATCCAAAAACATTTTTATCAAGCAAATTCACTTATAAAATTTAAATAGTTGTTGGAACGTTATAGTAGGCCTTGTATAGTGTTTACAAAAGTCAGCCCGTTACTTTGAAAAGTAAACTCAGTTCATGGTAGTAAAGCAGGTAATCCTTCATGGCATTAACAAACAGTAGCTACGATCGATGGTCGACGATTTGGGCATACTAGTGCAGGCGCTGTCTCTGACGGAGCAATCATGTTCCTACGAATCATTGCTTTGGGTAATTACCTTGTACTCTTCACAGAAAAAAGAAAACTTTAAAAAATACTTATATATTTTTTATGTAAGCTCGTTACTTAAAAAAAAGTAAAACAAATTTTAAGCGAAATTGGGATGAACTCACAAGATATATTGTTCTTGTCCTAGGGTTTTCTTTTTTTGTGTGTGAAAACGTTTATAGTTTGTCTCATCCTAGGATGGACTAAAGGCCAAAGCCACGGGCCGCCAGGTCCAATCACGTTCCACGCTAGACTACGACATGCGTAGCACTTATTAGGGATGGACGAATAATGCTCCGAACCCAAAAACGCTGCATCATTTCTATAGCTTCGACACTGCAAACAGTTCTTTTTGGCAATGTAAAATTGTTGAGTCACTCAGTGCTATTTCGATTCGAACCACTCTCCGCCAATCCCCATCAGTGATCCGAGACGCGGGCACTGATACGTGCATCAAAGCGCAATACGCAATTTCTAAGTCGCTCGTGATTGGATCTCGCGGTCCGTAGCTTTTGCCTTTAGTCCATCGTAGGGTGAGACGATGTATAGAATCATCTCTGTTGACAAGAAATTCCTGACTAAGCGTTCAGTCGAGCCTGGCTGCTTGCGCGTTTACCTCTGCTTATGCTTCGTTTCATCGTAAGCCAAAGTGCGTAGCCAGAGGCCAGGAGTGCACCAACAAGACATCGGCGCGCACTCCGCGGTTGATTGGATTATTCGGGGATAACATACGAAAGGAAAGATGACGAACACCTTGACGCGCTCTAAGGTTGCGAAGTACAGTGAAGAACTTGCTCTTAGATCCCGTCGTCTATTTCGTTGTGTGAAAGCAGTGCAAGGAGTACACCAATCGCATGTCTTGCAGCGCTTCGACTTGAATGATCCCCTTCTAAATAATACGATGACTCAGGCTCCTGCTCAACAATGGCGAAGAATTCGGCCGGCCGCCAGCCCTGCCTTTGCAACCGGAAGATTGCGCAAGGTGTGTTGCCTACACCGTGATTGTCATTGAGTCTTTGATTATTATTATTATCGCATTCTAGTTTTTCACTACATGTAGCTTTACATATCCCTATGTGCTTTGTGTTGTTAAGATGAATGAGCTGATCCAAGAATGTGCCAAGGTTTCCTGTGAGCATCTGCAAGAAGCAGCCAGGAATGAAGAAGAGCTGGACGCCAAGCAGTAAGTGCCGCTCACACTCATCCATTGAAAACATATATAACAATTCGGGAAACTCGACTATTCCTCAAGTTTTACCTCCAACAAAAACCCACGTTTGTCCTTATATGCCAAACATGTTCCCCCCCTAGTTCACGTTATATTCGGTTCTGTATACTAATTTAAATCTGAAGTTAATAATGATATTTATTGTTATTAACGCTGAAGTCACTTCGTTTTTACCATCCATCCGCATCTCCAGTTGGCGGGTTGTAATCCCGGCCGGGGTGTCCGTAATCTGGCGGAGCCTTATTGCAGGGAAGGCGCCGTGGTAACCGAGACTTTAGCTCCGCTTTAAAAGATTTCCATGAAGTCGGCATTAATCCCTCAATTGTCCTTCGCTGGGGTGTGTCCGATGAATAAATGTCAACTTCTTTTCTTTCTTTTTTTTTTTTTCTGCATTTGTAAGTTAACAAGGGGATTCCAAATATGTGCTCTTCAATTTCGCTGTCCTTCGCAGTGGAGTGTCGGTGATAATATCTTGAATTTATATTTCTATGTTTTGCTAAAGTGCGAAACTCGACTTTTTTTCTTTTTTACCTTTGCAGGAATATAAATTTCGCTCATTATAACGTCGACTCTAAATTTCGTAAACTTTTCCGTTTCATTAATGTTTCATCGCCGTTACCTTTGAGACTTAGGTGGCGTGATGACCTCGAATCAATGTGACACATTTCGTCTAATAGACACGTCTTTTCTTGTGCTTTTTGTAAGCGGAAAATGAGCATGTGAGCATAAAACAAAGCGAAAGCGAGCTGGGGTAAGTTAAAGGTGGACTAAAGGCGTTTCTGAGTTCGTCTTTTCTCGGAGATAACTCATTCTACGGGATCTTAGCCGCCCAGAAATCGAAAAATTATGCTTGTGCCACGTCTATTTCCCTACTAAAAATCTGATCGAAGTTCTATAGCCACGTCCTTTTCTAGCTCAGAAAGGGACGTTGCTAGAACTTCGACCACATTTTTAGTAGGGAAATAGACGTTGCACAAGCATAACTTTTGGATTTATAAGATGCTTGGAGCACGCAAGGTAGGTTATCACCAAGTACAGAATATATCAGAAACGTCTTTACTGCACCTTTAAGTAAGATCTAGAAAGCGTAGACACCGGTCAAAAGACAGGAACAAATAAGAAAACGGTGGGAACAATGGTCGATTCTCGAAATTTTTGACCGTTCCTCTTTAGTTTTCGCACGGCGTTTAATCAGCCGCTCTTATCGCGCAATTTACAATTCTATTTAGAATACCAAATATTATGCATACCCTGCGCATGAATTTTGGAGCGGTGCGCCGAGAAGAGCGACTTTTTTTTTCTCGATATATTCTGGTTATTCCAGTAATTCTTGTGGCTAGTAGTTCATCTGTAGCAAGGCAGAGCTTAATGATAATAAACAGAGGGATGAGAATAACTGATTAGGATGTTTCTGGGCGTACGCATATTGTGTGGCGGAAGCTATACGACATGGACAACCGTTAGATCATCCGCGATAGCTGCTGCAGACTGGAAGGTGCCTCCGTGATTGCTACAATTTTTTTACCGAAGTGGCGATACGCTTTTAATGCGTGAGTTGTTTGTGATTTCCCTCGCCTTTTCTATCTTGTTATAGATAATTATTTTCCCTCTCTCTTCATTTCTTTTTGCCTTTCGTCGCTGAACGCTGGGCTTTGTAAGCCGCAGTACGCAGCGAAACACAAACTAGGCTGAGCAAATCCTCAACCGTGAGGAGAGCCACATCTTAAAAGCTAAAAGCTAAACATCTTTTTTTTTTAATGTAAAAATCTGATCTCGTTTCGTAGTATTCCCTGCGTCATCTACAAGTTCTGCGTCTCCAATATCCCAAAAATATATGCACACGTTATGGGGCTTCACCGTCCCCCTCCCAATGCTACAGGCGCTAAAACACACAATACAAACCAGACTCGTGTGTAACGTGTTATTCATTCAATGCGTTACATGTATCAAGTCAATTTTTGATAACGAAGTTATTACGTAGTAACTTATTGAGAGAAAAACCTGTAAAGCATCTTCGTTCTTTTTTCAAAAAGTAACTAATAAAGGTATTAAGTTTCTTCTGGAGGAAGACGTGTTCAACACAAGTTCCCCAGCGTGATATTCACCCCAGCTCGTGCCTGCGACCCTTACGACAAAATGTGCCAAATAGACAATTAAAAAAAAAAAAAGAAAAATGCGTACAAAGTATTACAGTATAGCCACAGTTACACTGTAAAAAATGGACCGTAAAATGTACGGTCAAATACCAGGCAACTGATGCTGCCAAAATTGTACAGTAAAAATAACGGTGCACTGTAAATTTGGTTTACGATAAAATTAAACGGTGGCCGTAAATTTCTACGATCACCGTTTAATTTTCTTTAGTAGATCTTTATTCGACCGTAAAACGTTGAAAACTTTGGTACTGGACCACACCATTATAGTCGTTTGAACAGCGTAAAACATACAGCGTAAAAAACAAAGCTCGGCAGAGTATTTGGGGGTTGCTGTGTTGCACTGTTCAACTGACTAATCACGCACATCTAAAGTGATCAAAGAGTAATGCACATACAATTTTGTCTGCGGCAAGGTCGGCTGTTCTTGCTGCATCCGATGCATTAACCTTCGTGACCCGTGCTGTCAAAGGAAAGTAAAAAATATGTTATATTTATTTGCATTCCCATTTATATTCCGACATGTCGGCAATTCACCGAAGAACTTCTTCGTTTGCGTATGTTTTCCTGTTTCTTATTCGGGTTCCTCGATCAGGGTTGGTTCCAACATCTGTAAGAACAGATATACGTAGTAGTTTCTTACTACCGCAGTTCATACTACGCCAGTTAAAAAACAATTAGACAATAAATACCTAAACTCTCCAGTGACTGAAGCTTTTGAAGCACTGATCTTTTGATGATGTCTAAGTAGCCTGGCACTCAACCTTGTAGGTTAATGAAACTCCCCCATGTGAACTTCCCAATTCACATGGACACTTTTTTACCGATCTCACACCAGGTTAAGGACCGAACAGCCTTTCACCGAATTACATATTTTGATGTTGTAAAATGCAAACAAAGAACGAAAGGGAATATCTGCCGTTTCTCAACTATATAGACCTTTTTTGCAAGTGCGCCGCCATCTTGAATTGACGTCACTTCCAGTATGGGCGAAAACATTGTTTTGCCTTTGCCACGCCAATGGAAGGCATTAAGGATATAAGCGTAACTGTCACACTTTCTCGTTTTGCCTCCCCTTTATTTTTTTACTATTTGCACGTTGCAACGTCGGATTATTTTTTCTTCGCCCATACCGGATACGCCAATTAGGTGGCTGAGGACGAGAGTACACAGAAAAGGTCTATAGTCTTTTATAAAGCAACACGTAATACATTATAACATTTTACAGTTAACGAAGGTTGCTACATAGGGAACCGGATTTAGAACGGTACTATAGATCGCTTTTTTTTTTTCTTGTTCTGCACTAATAAATTCCTCTGAAACTAGTTGTCTTTATATTAAGCAACTTGCCCATTTCAGAATGGACACACTGCTGTTATTGTGTAAAATTAATATTCAATCGAACCTTTTTTAACAAGACCTCCACATCTTCAGGATATTGAAAATGATAAAGTTCAGAAAAAATGTATCTACTGGATCTAAAGCTGCAACAGCAGCCCTTGGAACTGATTTGTCTTTTTGTTTTGTAAAAATTAAAAGTGGAAATAAAAGCCTCGTTATATTGAATTAGCATTTTATGTCTTTTTGAACGAAGGCTAGTCGCCGGTGCACGTGAGGCAGGTACAGTGATTTCTTAAAGTATATAGCGCATCCTAAGTTATAACGGAGACAGCGCTATGGAGAGATTTTTTTTTATTTTAAACGAAAAGTACCACAGATTAAAAAGATCGTTTGGTAGCCTGTATTTGCACACTATTAAATATACTTGAGTAAGCGAAGGACAGAGATCACGAAATAAAATAATCAAACTTGCTTTTTATTCTACTTCACTATCTCACCATAGTATGCCTCATCATTGATAAGAACTCTCGCTGCACAAGTTTTCATGCAACCAATATACATTCTAAAAGAAGGAGCTCACGTCTGGAGCCATTGCTGAAATGTATGTTAGATCAGATGAAGTATATAAAGGGAAAAAAAATTATGCCAAGAAGCACAAATGAGTTCATACCTTTGAACGAACTTTAAGCTGGTGCAAATCTCTTTTGTGCACGCATGTTGAAAACGTAGTAGGCGCTGAATAGTGCAGCCAGTGCGTGGTCGAACATGGGAATTTCGTCCATCACGGTTATTTCATCAAAGGAGATCGAGTACATGGTGACTGAGTAGATGCTTTCCCCTAGAAAAAAAAAAAGGATAAAACAGAGGGCGTGAAGGTAGGTATAAAATGTACTAAACTGCAGAACAATTGCTGTAGCTCAAAATCATCACAAGATTATAGGCAATATTGATGACTCTGAGTTTGAAAAGTGATCAGTGAATGCTCACCATGATGGGTGGTGCATCTTGATTCATGTCAGTTACTGACTGGCCTTACTGACAGACACAATCACAAAATTCCTCCGAAAGACTGGGTAAGTGGGACTCGTTCCGAGGCTCGGTAAATACCTGGCCCACTGACTTGTTTTCTAGGGAGTTAGTGTCCTCTTAACGGGGACATGCGGAGCACACCGATCCTTTTCACCACGGCTACGTCCCATGTACATACCCACTGTTTCCATGTAAGGAAAGTGCTTTCTCAAATATGCCGACCTTATGTGTTTTGGAAGAAAGACAGTAGCATTCAGGTTCATGTCACTGTACTCAATGTCACGCATAACCCGGGTAGCCTCGACTAAACCAAGCACGTTTTGAAGGCCTTCAGCAAGTCTCCCGAGCATGCATTGTTTGTACAAGAGATGTCGACGTTGAAATTCTTCAATGGCTTTTTTAACTGTTGATACCGACATAAGAAACTTTCACTTCAACCTCAAATTTAAAAAAAAAAAAAAAAAAAATCGTATTTTACGTTTTTGTTTTTTTTTTCTCGCAGACAGAGACATTAACAAGTCGCGATTATCATCAGTGGAATTTATCACGTTACCAGCACCGTCTTCAGTAGTATCCGCACTAGCCGACTGAGGGGTCCTCAACCTGAAGCGGGTCTTCAGGCGATGCGCCGTCGCCTAACACACCCGTCACTCGTGAATGCGCCCAGTTCAAATGTGCCGTGAACTATGATTTCACACCGAATACCTTCTGACAGTTGGAGCACAGGCACGATACCAAATTACCGTCGGTGATGTGACCATTCGCATGTTTTAGCACAGCCTCCCTTTTGCGGCACTCGACTAAGCATGCTAGCAAAGTGCACTGAAAGCTTTCCAAACTCCTCGAAGCAAACCGTATTTACCCTTAAGCGTTCGAATGCCTATGTCTTCTCCAAATATGACACCTGAGAGCATCATACGTAACAAACTGACGACAGCATCCTTCGTTCAAACACGGAAGCGTGCTCATCGAAGTGTCTTGCGCAACCAGTAAGCTTACTACAAATTCTGCGAGTAAACCGCTTATTCGGGTGTTTTATAGTTATGCCACCATTACACTATCCTTGCCAAGCAAGGAACAGATTGATAGTAAATACCTGCCTGGAGTATCCAGTTGCTTTCCGCTCCAACGTTTCAGGTGCACAAAAAGCCGCGAATGCCACGAACGAATCAGGAAAAAATTGCGCGGAGATCAGAGGGAAAATAAACCGAGCTCCTCCACTTTTCCCGCGTTGTCCCAACAGGCGCCTTCTTTCCTCCATGTCTCTCACCCATTTGTTGCTCAGTTGTTTGCTCTTATTTTATTTATTTTTTTACCGTTAACGTTTCTGCGTTGGCGCGCCTGGCGCGGCTCTGGCCTGGCGCGGCCTGGCGCGGCGCAACACCTCCTAGAAATAAGGCCGTAGGGCTCTTCTCGTGACGTCGCAAAGGAAGGCCATCGGGGGCGTGCATCGAAGCGAAGGCAACGCGCGTGGATCGACCGTCGTAGTCACATACCCGTATCTTATTAGATAAACCGAAAGCTGCACTTTGCAACGGGTCTAGAAAACATTTTATTACTCGGAAAAAACATCACACCGCTAAATAATCGATGCGAAATGGCACGAGGTATGCCTTGCAAGTGACGTTATGCTAGGGAAGAACGGGGCCCCGCACCATACTGGTGGTTGACTTCACACCGCGCGGATGCGCTTACCAAGATGTTGCGCTGACATGAACCATATTTTCAACGAAGGTACCAGTTATGTTGCATGTGAACTTGGAAAAACGTGCCGAGCTTATGATGATGACGTTTAGCCAGTACATGCAGAATTTTTTCGGCATTGGTGCGATGGCGCTACGAGCAGAAAGTTCCGATATGTCGCCGACGCAGTTTTAAAACATAAAAAACTCGTGTCACAAAAAAAAAAAAAAAAAAAGAGCTGAATTGCGTGCTTCAACATTTGACGAGCGGCTCTAGGAGTCGCTTGTAGAAAAAGTATTACGATTTTGCGAAATATTGCACTCTCAAGAAAAAAGGGTGTAAAAGGGTGTATCGTTACGCCCTTTGTCCCATATATTACACTCCAAAACTTCAATTCGGCGTACAGCACCCTACAGTCGAACAGACGGCGTAAAGTTTACGAGGGGCTTGATAGCCGTGTGGTACAACTTATTAAAATAGCTAATATACGTGTTACTGACTACAAAAAAAATATACGGGGGTTTCTTGGCCCTACTGTAAAAACTCTGTGTTTTCTTTATATGGTGTTTGATACGTATTCTAGCCATTTAAAATGTTAAATCGCAACAATATATAGCCCCTCGTAAAATTTAGGGCCGTCTGTTCGACTATAGGGCGCTGTACGTCGAAATGAAGTTTTGGGGTGTATTATATGGAATAAGGGTGTAACGATACACCCTTTAACATCCTTTTTTCTTGAGAGTGTGGTAAACAACGCAAGACTACCGTCATAATCTAATCCCTGAGACAAGGACAAATCAAATAATAGAGGGTTTATATTATGATGTTTCCTAACCGGCTCGCCTGCATACTTTCGCTCCTTGCTAAGATTACCGTTCTCGCGGATGGAACAAACCGATGCCTCGCGGCGGCGGCGGCGTCTTGGCGAGCTTGCACACGGGACGGGGGCCGCCGCCGACCGATCGCCGTCTGGCCGCGCTCGCTTCGCGACAATCGCCCGTGCTCGGCCCGGGAGCCTCTGCGGTGCGCTCGAAGCGTGGAAACGGCGTTGTGTAACGAAATATAAAGGCCATCTACACCACGAACGGGCAGCAACCGATGCAAAGGCGTGCGCGAACGTAAACAACGGTAGAAAAGTGCCGTCGCTCGCCGTTACGAAATGCGTCCCGCAAACTCGGTAATCCGCGGCTGCCTCCCCTTCCTGCTGCTCGTACTTTCGCTAACGTCACGGCTACTCTGTCTCGCGGGGCTTGCCGACGAAACGATCGGACGATCGTCAGGATAAGCAGTAATTGCTACACCCGAGCGCGGCGCAGTTTACCTTTGCTCTCGCTGCGAAGGGCTGTCGAGTCAACCACCAGCATGGTGGATAGGGCTGTCGAGTGAACCACCAGCATGTTGGATACCGCTGTTCGACGTCATCATGTGACGTAGGTGCAAGGCATGTGATTTATTTAAGCAGAAAATATTGAGTCACAGATTATTGCTGTAGGAATGCATATTTTATACAGAAATATTTCGACAAAATGGCGAGACACGCAGTGATTGGACACTGCAATACAGATCAGTTAAGAATCAGGTACACGTAGCCAACGCGGACCCGGCTCGACAAGTGTCACGATCATGTAAGCGATGTTATCGCGTGCAGTCGCTGAAATAAAATTAATGTAATTTCGATCGAATGACAATATGGGGCCGACAAATCAGCTTGCGATGCTCACATAATCACTCAAGACAGCGAGCTCATTAAATCCCGTATTATTTAATCCAAATATATTAACTTTTCTGTGTGGCAGCCCCTATAAAAATGGCTTCCGCCATTCAATATACATCTGACTGACATTCTATTGCCCCTATCGCCATTCGATTGCTCTCGCTTGAAATTTATGGACACGGTATTACCCCTTTATTGAAGTTTGGCACTGACGTGGTAGGCGCTACAATGGCAATCAAATGGCGAAAGAACCCTTTAGCGTCTTTTTATTGGCAGGTGTCAATACAGAATTCGGGTATCGTCTTTTTATACTCATCCTATTGTCAATCAAGCGCCCCCGGTGGCAGTGCAATACCGGCCAAATTCTGCTGCAAGTAAATCAAACTTTAGGTACAAACCATAGTTATAATATACGCTAGAGGTTCAATTGGCTCTTGTGTTCCGCGGCAAATTGCAGAAAACCATACATGGTAAATTTCTTCCAAAATTTAATTTAATTACAATTACAATCATTTCACTCCAAAAGTAGCTTAACCATAATTACAACTACTACTATGTGAAAAATAATTCATTACAATTACAAATTACATCAAAAAGTAATGCAATTACTTTACAATTACTTATTTCTGGGAGCGACCATTTTCGTCTATATAACTTCAAACAACATGTTAAGGATGCAACGCATTTCTTCATTCCTTGCCCAAATGTTTGAATCGCCGAATATATGTCACGAATTGTACATTTTTTTTCAAATTTTCTGAAATTAATGAGAGAAGTTAACAATTTGGGATAATGAAATCCTACGTTCTTATATTTTCAATAAATAATAATAAATTAGTTTATATACACGAAGACACCAGATCACTAAAATAAAATTGGTTGACACACTTTTGTTAGTCAGGCAAATAAAAATATGACAATTAGCCATATCTGAATATTTTAATAGTGTTAATATATGACTACAATCTACATCCACACGCGCTAATACAACCATATTTACAGACAAACGTTTCATTTTTTCCTAAATTATTTACAGTGAGTTGAAATTACAATGGCTCAAAATTTATAAGACCCGAATACGGGCTCCCGAATCCATCATGACAATATCCACAGGTGCGGAGTCAGCTCAAAAATGCTTATGCAAATAATATCCAAGTAAAACCAACGAAAAATAAACGTGAAAATAATACAAAAAAATGCGACAGTACTTAAAGAGGGGCGCAAAAAAACTGGCAAACAAATAAATAAAAAAAAAATTACTTCATAGACACTTAAAAACCTCAACCTCGGCCGCCTTTTTTTTTTTTTTTTTTCGGACATTTTGTTTTGTTGCGACATTTGGCGATATTTACGACATTTCTTTTTTATGACTAACACTGAAAAAAAATGATGTCGACCACAGTGCTAAAAGCGCGAGCTCGTTGCTTTGGCTCGCGCGCCACGAGCGCTCCAGCATCGGGCGCAGCTAGAGCCACTAAATAAGCTGCGCTTAGAGTATCGGCACTCCGTTCCCCGACATTGTTGTGGACGCCGCCATTTTGGCTCGTATGCAGAACAGACGCAACGGCCGATCGTCATGATTCAAAAGTGCGACTTCCTCAGCACTAGATTCGGTGTTAGGAAGGTCATGTAATATTGCTTTGCTCTGTCGCGAACGGTTTAAACACTTGTGGAGGGCGGAAAAGCATTTCCTGTGATTTCAGATAAAGCTTCAGATAACTGGCAACCATGATTTTAAGACACAATATGGCCAAGTGCCGTTACTCTGAAGCGTAGCTTATTTAGTGGCACTAGGTGCAGCCATGCCAGTCAAGGCTACTCGCTCGCTGCTTGCACGGCCTTCGCAGCTATTCTATGCAAGGGTGATAATCCGTCGTACTGCACACAAGTACAGCTCCAGAAAACTGCGTACGAAATTACTGCGGCTGGGCTCTGTCGCCTCCGGTACACGTAATCTTCATTTGCAACAGGAGTGACGGACGGCACCGGGCGAAGTTTGAAAATGGAGAACGCTTATTTTGATGTTCCTAAGAACGCGACGAGTACAGGCGGCAATGTTGACAACACGCACCAGCGCGGACACCGCCGAGCCGCCAAGCCGAGCACCCGGCCACACACACGCCGAGCGACCGACATTTCACAATGCAGTCAGCGGCATCCAAAGCAAACGTGTTGTTGACGTAAAAATAACTAAGATGTCAAAATAAAAGCTGCTATTTTTACGTCCGTGACGCCATTGTCCATGCCCCCTGGATATCCAATCGGTGTCGAAAATACGCAGCCTCCGATTCCAAACCGAAACTAAAATCCCGTCGTAGTTGTGTTGCTAAGCGAAGTTTCGTATCGCGTATAAAACTTTTATTTTAATACATTTGTTTTAGTTTTTTAAGTTTGATAAAACGTTTTATTGTTTCGGTTCGCCACTGTTTTACGAATAATGTTACGTTAACTTTTTTTATTTTCGCATTTATTATGCACCTTGAAACAAAGTCTTTTACAAGCCAATCCAATCCACCCTGAACTTCATGTGCGTCGAAGCTTCCGAAGCTTTGTTGCGGTTTGGTGTGTCTTTTATTTTTACGTAGAACTCATATCGATCCGATATGCCGCGTCCGAGAATGGATTTTGCGACTAATAAGTGGCGAGGCACCACGCGAGCAAGAATGAACAGCCCTGGAGGTTATGGGCACTGCTCAATTGGCTCATTCCTCGGTGCTTCTCGAAGGTAAGCCTTTTTTCTCTGTCCTCCTAAGCTTCCGTTCAAGCATCTCCTTGGTTTGTTTCCTTGCCCTGCCTTTGCCTAATCGCGCCCGAGAAGTGTATTCTGACAGGTATTTTCCTTAGGCGAGCATCTCTCCTCGCGCTTTTCGTCAAACCGTCCGACGGGTTGCGAGTTCTAATCGCGAAGCCATGATTCGGTCACCCAACACGTCGGTCGACCTGTCAAACGTTTTATCGCACGTGGGTCGTCACTTCGCGTCGGCACGCATCGCTGCCTACCCATATCTGTACTGGCCAGGTTTCTTTGTCGGCCCGCGCGTCTTATCGCTGTGGGTGATCTCAAGCGACGCGAGCGAAACGCGTAAAAAAAGAAAACATTGTGGTTGGAGCCTTTTGATCTACTGCGCTATACTATATATATAGAGAGAGAGTAAAGCTATACGCACTCCGGAGTGCACTTCGGACGGAAATGGCTATACGCGCTCCTCCGAGAGATCATGCCGCTCGGGCCACCCTTTTAGAACGGCGCGTGTATCACTGGGGAGCTCGTTAACACAGCCCCCCGCCTGCGTTCACGCCGCTTCGCGGCGACAGTATCGGCTGCTAATTACAAATCGTAACCAGTACACGCCGCTTCGCGGCGTCCAGCCGGCAATCCAAGCCCCGCTGTCCCCGATCGCACCTCGAAAGGGAGTCCCATACCATTTAGTTTTGCGAAGTTTCTCAACAACATTCGATTTTTTTTTTTTTTTTTTTACTGTTTATCGCAAAAAAAAAAAAAAGAAATGTCCTAAATATCGCCAAATGCCTCGACAAAACAAAATGTTTGAGAGAAAAAAAAAAAAAAAAAAAAAAAAAAAAAAGAAGAAGCAGGCCCACTGCGGATGGAACCCGCGTCCACTTGCGTTTGAAGCGGACACCTTGACCCCTATGCCATGCCTCCGCTTAGAAAATTCGTTGTGACCACTCGTTTTATGCGAGAAAAGCGGAGTGCGTATAGCGATTTCCGTCCGAAGTGCATTCCGGAGTGCGTATAGCTTTACTCATATATATATATATATTTATTTATTTATTTATTTATTTATTTGGACACACAAAATAGACGGGCACTAATTAACTTCACTAACATGCTCACATACTCTCCACTTGTCATGATTTTTGTGTGGGCTTTGCCCGATGATGCTAGTGAGTCATTCTCGTTTCAAGTGGAGTGTCCAAACCATTTTGCACGCATGTTCGGACTCTCGGGATTTGCAGAAACTGGGAGTCTGCAACGCCTGCTGTCCTTGTCTTTTTTTCTCCAGTTCATCTTTTTTCCTTGTGCAACAGCAGACTGTCGCACAAGAGCGACATCTTTTTCATGCGTGGTGTCACCTGAACCGTAGAATGCTCGCTTCATAGTGTGGCCCGTCAGGCTGTGCGCTTTCCGCTGTCTGCTTTCACGAACACAAATACGGCGATGTACCCAGAGTGCACCGCTCGCTAGCCTTGCGTGAGTACACCCTATATTGTATATGTTGTTCAAAGTACAGCTGCTTCGGAAAAAGAGTAGCACAAGTGACCGACGACCGGAGCGGCAAAATCGCGACACGCGGCGCTATTGTTCCCGAGCGCGCCGATAGCGAGAGTGCCAGTCACGTTCTGGGACCGGACATTTCATCGAACGCCGTTCCGTCGAACGCCGTTTCATCGAAGCCGTTTCATCGAACGCCGTTTTATCGAACGCCAGGGTGGCATTCCCGCTTCCTGAAGCTGGTCGGAGGTGCCCATCCCAGGTTCTGGAAGTTTTTGACTTGCGTCGCCACAGAACATCAACTGACGGAAGACAAGCTGGAGGCGATGCTGAGTTCCCAAGAGCCTCCTCGCCAGAAGATGGCCATAGCGGCAAGGAATGAGAAGGTCCGCCTTTTTTATGAGAACCGACGCGGACCATGGCTGTGGGGAACTTTTTGAGAGCAATTGCTCATCATTTGAAACGGTGAATGGCTGTCGCACGAACACATGAGCCCCCGAAAGTTTTCAAATAAAATTTGAAGTGACGTACTTACTTTTGACTTCATTGAGTCGTAAAACGAAAAAAACAAACAAAAAACAATGTTTTATTGTAGTTTCATAAATAGCACCTAGCCCGCAAGCTTCGGGCAGTAAAAAAGCATCAATAGAAAGACATGAGAGGCTAGGAGGCTCGCATGGCTAAAGTTGTTGCACCTGCGCAAAACCTAAGACGCCTTCTGGCCTCCATGAGTTGGAGTGCGCTCTTACTGGGAGTGCGACTTTTTATTTATTTGTTACAATACCCTCAAGGCCCATCGGGTAATACAGAGGGGGTGAACATATAAGCACAATGTGCGAAACAAACATAAAGGTCGGTACAAATATCCTCATGGGTTACTTGCATCAAAATAAATTATAACAGCTACAAGTTTGGACATTAAAAAACCTGACGATGAAATGGGTGAGTGACACGAAAATGCCCTCGATCCGCGCATACAAAAACATCTTTCAAACTTTTTATTTAAAAGACATTCAATGAAACGGCCGTCATTGATTCGCTGAAACGGCGTTCGATGAAACGTCCATTTTTTCGATGAAACGGCGTTCGATGAAACGGCGTTCGATGAAATGTCCGGGAACCGTCACGTTCCATGTCTCAACGCGGGGGTGGCCGGCAGAAAATTGAGAGATAAGATAGCTGTTAAAATTAGGGCTTTAGGATGGGCTGTTTTTTGCCGGCCACTCCCCGCAATGAGACGTGGAACGTGACTGGCACTCTCGCTATCGGCGCGATCGGGAACAATAGCGCCGCGTGTCGCGATTTTGCCGCTCCGGTCGTCGGTCACTTGTGCTACTCTTTTTCCGTTGCAGCTGTACCTTTATTCATAGCTGATCCAACCTGCATTCTCTTTTGCCATTGCCGGTAGCAAATTGTGTCTGTATAGTATTGCACACCTGCCAACTTCCCCGTATTACCCAGAAGTCTCTTAAATTTTGATCAGTTTGTATGATTGACAGAAAAACCTCCCGAAAAGAGAAATTACCCTCCCCCTCTCTTTTGTACTACAGAAGAGTTTTTGCCATCACTGTGGACGGCTGCAATCCCATGAGCATAGGCAGTGCAATATATAAATATAATGAAGTTGTCTTCATGCAAATTTGTTCTCAATATTTCTTTTTAAAACACCCCCCCCCCCCCTCCCCTGCTTAGAAATTATCCCAAATTTGGTGTCCCCAAACTTGGAAGGTATGGTACTGTCTGTGCCTTTTCTATCTTGTGTCATTTATGTAATGTAATATATCTGTTCTTCATTTTCATAATCGCTGCAGGCCTGGTCAAGGAGGAGTTGCTCAGTGAACTACTAGTTTGAGTTCCCTGAACGGACACCACTGACATCACCTAGAGTGCCGAGGTACAGGCTTAATGGCAGATATCGATAGGAGATGATGGTAAGCTGTCCTATTTATTTAGCAGTGTCGGAGTAACTCACTTGAGTTTTCATCACTGTTTTCGCTGGCAGTTTGTTCCCTGCACACAAAAATGGTCCATTAATTGTCCATGTCCATTAAAATTGATGCAGCCTTCACAGTTCTACGGTTTAGAGCGATTCGCGGACATATGTCGATCATAGTCGAAACAGCGTGGCTCATCATTAGAGTTGAATGCTGAGTTTCGCTTGGCAACTTTTTGGCCACTTTGATCACTACAAAACATTATTTGCCTTCTCAGGTACGCGTCACGTCTGTTTGGTTGGACAGCCACCAAGTTGACTTGGATGTCAGCGCCTGTTGTCATCAGAACCTGGTTCTTGTGCTGCCACATCATTTTTGGTGGTGGCGCTGTCGTCACCTCCCAACGCTTGCGCTCCCCGAGTTCCCATTCAAGATGGTGAGTGGTATACTCGTGGGGGCCTCGCTGCTGCAGGTGCTGCCATGTAGCTCTGGCTCGTGGTGGTTCCACCGCCATCATTTGTGCTCCCTGTGATCCCAGCCGGAGTGGTGACAGGGATTATGCAAGGGCTCTTTGTCGCAGGTGCTGCCACGGACTTTGGCTCGTGGGGGTGCCGTCGCTACTGACAAAGCCTGTGCTCCCCGTCGTCCCTGTTGAAATGGTGGCTGGGACTTGGAGAGGGTTCGCTGCCACAGCCGGTCAGTTCAAGTTCCGCACATTCTGCCGTAGCCCTTGGGAATTCGTTCCTTCCATGTTGAGGTTCTAGTAGGAGAAGTCCACCGCTGTTGAGCTACATGTCACCGCAGCAGTCAATCTGCAGAGGGGCATGGCCACGTGACCACACTTCTGAAATGTTAGAGCCTTGTTGTGGACATGGAGGCCGGTGTGAGAGACTTAATATGCGTCTGGCACATCTGCCCGGCGAAAGAACTCATGGGTGTGCCACATGGAAAGTGAGCAGACTGTGCAAGTCTCTTTTACAAAATGGCGCTAACAATAGGTAGTGTCTGAATCATTCTTGTCTTACGTAGGTGATACTTTCTAGGCGTAATGTGTTAGTAGATAGCTATGGTGTTATTGCTTAACTCTGAACAAGATACGAAGTATGAGACATTTTCAGGCCAAGTAAAAAATTTCTGCTCACTTTAATCTTGAAGATCTTCCAGAGTTTCATATCATCCAGCAATCCTGAAGGCGATGCACCACATGTAATTATAATTAATATTCCCGCTCTTAGTTTACCAGGAAGGTGTTCAAAAATTGTAAGTAGTGTTAGTTGCTTAGGAGAGTGATGTGTTGCACCTTGGCGTTCCATTCACTTTGGGATGAGGTGCTTCATTTTTGTGCGTCCTTGGTTGTTTCCTTAGCCCCTAAAGATGTTGGAGATTTATATGTTTTATTTTTGGGGAAACCATGTTATGTTAGTATCTGGCATGCTTTTTTTTTATTGCTGAAAGCTGTTTGAAGTGAGCCTTTTGTCCACCTAAGAGCATAATGATTGGGAGCTTCACTCAGGTGTGTTTTCTGGCCACACCGTAGAGCATGATTGTAAGCATCGATGCATGCTATTGATACCAAGATCGGGACTTCATAGAGGATCAGTCAAGTCTTCCTATTTTTATTTCCATTGATTCTTTGGCATTCTAGATATCTTTTTGTAAGCATGTTCACGTAAGCTTGTTCAACTTTCTGGGTCATAGTATCGGGTCGTTCTGTAATTATCATATGCTTTATGCATTTGTCATTAGTCTCATCTGAAGTTGTCATGGGCACATGGCTGACACATTTGGTGCTGCTTTGATTTGGAGGGTAAATATTGTCCGCCATAGGTCTAGCAAACTTCATAGATTCTACACTTCAAAATTTTCTCGTAGACCTGATTACTAGGCAATAAGCTCCTTTTCAATATGTGCATTTACTTAAATTAAAAAGCCAAAAGGCTTTTAATAATCAGCCACATGCAGAATAAGAACAATGTTTCTGCCACCTAGTGTGGGAGAAAATGGGTGGGGGGGTGGAGGCCAAAGCAAATGCAAGCAGTGTGAATACAACTCTAGGACTTATATGCGGGGTAAGTGAGGAATTTGAACTGCCTACCAAGACCATGTAGCTCACACATTTAGCAGAGGATAATTGGGTTTCATTTAACAAGCTATTGGGGTGGTTGTAAAGCTCCTATACAGCCCCACATGGAGTCACCCTGCATGCACTGATCTAGACTGCTCGTTTCACATAGACTTTTGTGACCTATTGATCTAACTGCTTCTTTTGTTTGCAAATTTTTGTGTTATTCAGGATAATTGGGAACCCAGCAAAAGGTTGGCGTGTCATGGAGTAAACATGCCATTGTACAGTGTGCTTCACTCTAAAATGTAATGCATGAGCAGTGGCCAAAGCTGATGACACTTGTCTAATGAGGAAATCAATGATACTGCACAAACTGAAGCATATCTTCCTGGGACCGTTGCCACTCCCCTATAAAATTATTGCATGACCTCCTCGTTTCTTTTTTTATTGCCCTCAGTTAATTTGACGAGGACTGGACTGCTGTTATCCTTAATAGGTCGGCGTGTCACGTTTATCTTGAGGTCCAATTAACGGGAAATTTGTTTTGATAAGTTAAATAAGGGGAACAACAAAATATTCAGAGCAATGTCTTTTTTTTTCTTTCTATTTTTTTGCATCACCGAAACATTTATTGGTCACCGCATTGAAACTGGGAGTGTAACGCACGAAGAGAACTGCAGTGTGACCCTCCAGTCTCTGCCGTCAGACGATGCACACATTCTGCAACATAAGTGCAGGATCAGCTTTTTTTTTTGGGGGGGGGGGGGTGGGGGGGCGATTTTTCTGAGATGACATGAAAATGTTGTGGTCATCACCATCAAAGTGATTTGTTGGCTGCATGTTCCCTGCTTTAGTGACAAGGCCACTGACAAGCCGCTTCACGGGTACTAAATTGAACCGCTTGACAAGTTGCTCAAACAATAGTGATACACAAATGGCAGTACGAGGACAAGTTGAAGAACCACAAGTAGCGCTTGTCCTATCACTTCTTCAACTTGCCGTTGTCCATAGCACTATTTGTGTTTTGCTCCTCTTCATCTGCTCCATAAAGAGCAAATATATAAGGCTGCTTAATAAAATGACAGCGTCCGTCAAATCGGTAAACATTTCTCTGTAAAACATATTGCCCTGGCCAAGTCCAAGTCTCGTTTTCACGATGAGTCGCATAGTGAATCGGCTAACAATGGTTGATGAATATGATGTAGTTCTACTGAATCAGTAGCATACTTCAATCTCTCTTCTGCACAAAACCTATGTTTCGGAGCGGTTGACATAGTGTTTTCTCGACAGCCGAGGGGCTTGAAGCAGGTGCTTAATG
The DNA here is from genome assembly GCF_016920785.2 of Ixodes scapularis. NCBI lineage: Eukaryota > Metazoa > Arthropoda > Arachnida > Ixodida > Ixodidae > Ixodes > Ixodes scapularis. The sequence continues at coordinate 38,108,258 of NW_024609835.1, read as the reverse complement.
TCTGTGAGCCTCCACCATTGAAATTTTAACTTGGCACTTGCTCTAGAACTTGATAATGGAGCAATGGCAGATTTTATGAAGTTTGCGAAACCGACGTCGGAGACCTTCGAATGGGAAAGGTTTACGGGGCTAGAAAAATAATGGACTCACAATTATCTGTAATAAAAAGACTGTGCCCAAAGAACTGTAGCTAGTTTTAAGTGTCACTCGCCGAAGCTGTTTGTATATTGCGTTAATTCCTGCATTCTGCTGTTTTTTTTCTGTTTCAGGATCCAGTGTTACATTCCTGTGGCTTTTTGGTTGTTTCCCAATTATTGAAGGGAGTTGCAGGCTTATCATGGGCGACACAGTGCTTTGGTGAATGTACCTTTTATTTACTGCTTGGCCAATCAAATCGAGTGGCTTTGCACGAAACTCTCTACAGTTTCAGGATGTTTGAGGGTGTGTTCTCCTTCAGACATTCTGAAATGGCACAAATGTTTTTGTGCTGCATCACTATACTCTGTTGAATGACCAGCTGAAATCGTAGTAGAAGCTACATGCTCGTTGGACCAGTCATATGTCTACCTTTCGCCATGTGTTACACTCCCGCCCATAACCATGTGCAGAAGGCGGGGTCAGGAACGAGAAGAAGGTGGTTGATTGATTCGGTGGGTGCGTAGTTACCACCACAGTCAGCTTAGAGGTGAATGTTAATTACTCAAGCTTTAAATAGGTCACAGTACTCAAAGCTTGAGGAACACCTGAGAAGTTTTTAGTATGTTTTTATTTACCGTGTCTACTCGCTCCATGAGTCTCAAACTACGTCCAACTCGGCTAGCCATCAAGCCAATTTTCTTTCGCCGCCAAGCGGCCAGGCCACTTCAAACCAGGCAAAGCATAGCGGTACATGCTTTCATGGCTGCAAGTGTGTAGTTGCGGATGTGATCAAGAGTGAAACCGAGCGGCGCATACACGTAACAAAGCTGGGGTCGAGGAATTGCCCAGCTTTGGACATGTTTCGCCCACCGAATGCATCGATGTCAACGATGAGTCGCATAGTGAATCACGCGGTCATCTGTAGTGTGCTTTCGGACAGTGAAATCGTGAAAGTGGTTAGGCCTAAGGACGGTCGCGTCACTCACCATGCTGAGTGAGCTTCCCTAATAAAAAAATCTTAAATGTATAAAAAAATTTTATGTCCAACAAACGCGTATGATCCAATAAGATCATATAAGAAAATACAAGAACCTTATAAAAACATATAAGAACAATATAAAATTATATTTGAAGTTATAAGAAACTTCTTTTCAGTTTCTTAAAACTTCTTATATAATCTTATATATTTCCTATATTGTTCTTAAACGTTTTTATAAGGTTTTTATATGATCTTATGTGGTCATATGCTTTTATTGGACACCTAAATTTCTTACATGCAAGATTTTTTTACTATTCACTAGGAGGGCGCTTTTCCTTTGACAGAAGGCACACCGAAAGCACCCTAAAAAAAGGTTTTCAAATTGTAGAACATGGTTACTGTAGCGCGCCCACGACCAGCCGTCAATGCGCCTCCGTCAGTGGAGACATGCCACAGTACTTTGCCGTGTCATACTGCCACCTAAAATTACATTTTCACAAAGTGTGTAAATGCAGAAATTTACCCTGCATAATGAACGCACCCCCGAAATATATGTCAATTTCAGAATAAAGAGGTGTGTTCATTATGCGGGTAAATATGGTAAAAAAGTGAATGATGACTCAAACAAATGCAAAACTCATACATTGGAATTTGAAAAAAATCACCAACCACATCCTACAACAAGGTCCCAACGTTTCAAAAACAGCTTGTTTTTTTCTTCAGGGGTGACTGCTTCCAAATAGGGGACAACAGCTTCGTTTTCTTCTACGATAGTCTCTTTTTTTTCACTTTGTTAGGTGGCTGAGTCCGTTCATGTAGCATGATGGCAATGTGCCAGTGGACCTATTGATGTTTCCTGGTGTTGTTTGGATATGCCATGACTATAAAAAGCTGCTGGCAGAAGTTTGTCTCAACATTTATGGGGGTGTTGGCAAAGTTGATGCGACATTCATTGTCCTCACAGTGCTCTGCAACAGCGCTGCGCTCGTGGTCGAATTTGCAGTTGTTTTTGTGTTGTTGAATTCTTTCTGGGAAGTTCTTTGTTTTTCCAATGTAGGTGGCATGGAATTGAATATACAATGCCCTGCGCTCTTTGTTTAGAGGGATGACCTTTAATTCGCAGCATCATACGTCAAAGTGTTGATACCGGTTTGTGGGACACCTGAATACTTTCTTTTACCAGCATACATGACAGCGCTTCGCTAGTCCCCTTTATGTAGGGAACACAGATGCGGGTGTGGGGACGGATGTTTTTGAGTTTTTAAGCTTTCTCCCGACCAGGCAGGCCTCTGCCAAAATGTTTACCCTCAAAACTTGCACTGCATGTAGTAATGGCTCTTGGTCTGCGAGAATTTTTGTTTTAGTTTTGTGTTTGTTGAGCATTATTGGGCAAATGACAAAGGCTATGCCAGCTCATTATGACTACAGTAAAAAGAGCTATACCCTTGATAACATAGTCCTGTCATGTTTTTGCTTTGGAAAAAATGTTAACACACAAGATTAATTTATTTCTTGACCTCTTGACTGGGGACCCATGACCAAAAAAAAAATTTTTTGTCCCTATTTTGCCTATATCTTTTTGTACGAAACTTTTCTTGTGCTACCATCATAGCTTTAATTTCTAAAGGAAAATTATTTCCGATGTTAGGGGATAGATGGTGCTTCCTCCCGTACGATAAAAAGAGTGAGCGTTTAAAGACGCACTCCCCAAACTGATTGAAGAGTGGTGCATCTATGAGTGCGCCCCCCAGGCTGCTGTTAAAATTGCCAAGCATCCAAAGATCTTATCAAAAGTAATAGATAAATCTTTGTCTAAGGTGAAGTGAATATTTTCATTAAATTCAAGTAATGACGCAATAACAACATGGCAGTGCCCCCAAGCTGCATGCGCATGAACGAATTTCACCATCCAAATGGATGAATGACCGTTTTGGCAGAACTGGACAATGAGGAAAAGGGTACCAATACTTGAGTGTAGCTTTCTAGGGGCTATTATCATTTTAAATTGCAATTCTGATTTGCTCTTTCAGCTCGCACCTTCACGGAGTACAGCAATGTGGGGAAGCAAGTCGAGGACAGCCTCTCTCGATTTCTGTCCCGGGGGCGCTATGCTCTTCCAGGTAAGCTGCTTCCCTCTCTTAAGAGACACGAGTAGACCCTTTCATTCGAGACAAGAATGACGATAATAATCACATCAAATAAAATGGGGAACAAGGGGACAAAGGAGTTTCCTCTTTGACCTTTCTCCCCCTTGTACCCCTTTTCCAGGGATTATTATTGTATTCATACTTACTACATTATTGTGGAGTTGACATTTTGACAACCTGTGGTTGGCTGATGTGTTGTGGAAGTTAAAGCTATTGCACATTCAAACATTGTGTGAAATACAGTAGAACCCTGCTGCTGCATCTTTATGCAGTCACAATAAAGGATCATGACATGAGCGAAGATGTAACAACTGATAATGCCCTTGGGATAGCTATAGATGTTTCAGGAAGCTGTATTCTCTGTTTATCTTACCTTAGCTTTTATGGCTGTAAAAAAGATTGCCTTATTTTATATGTTGACAATTTTTTCAACACTTTTTAAAATTGTGGTTGAACTATAAGTAACACACTGTTTACAGACAAGCTTGTGTTTGCCCACAGCAGCTATGGGCACTGCATAGGCAGGAACTAGATTCGTGTGAGCAGACATGTGTGTACATGTGCTGTGCCGACAGCCGCGCCATCGCAGTGATGCGTTGTCTATAGTTGCAGTTAAAAAAATATTGAAATATAAGGATGCAAAAATTCTGAGCCCATCGAGGTAAACCACAGCTGCCTCAAACAAATCACTGCACCCTGCATGCCACATCAAAGCAGTGGGGCTTGATGCAATCAGCACTGCTTGGACATGGTGGCATGGAGGTGGTAAAGAAAAATGGAGGGTCGTGAGAGCCTGAATCTCTTATTGTCATACAGGACCAAGCAAGAAACACAGTGCAGAGAGGCAAGGAGGTAAAATAAAGGGAGTAAAGCAAAAGGAACAGGGTATGTGTTCCTAGTAGTCATGCCGGCCACCTTGAGTGGCAGTGTTTGGGCATAAGAACCAAGAAGGAAATTCATGAAGCCTGTAATTCTAACACATATATACTTTTGGACGTTCGATAGGACCGGTTTCCGTGAACATAACAGCCGAGAAAACATGTGAGCAAGGTTCTTCTGTGCATATTTTTGAATGTGCTGCAAGAATATTTCTGGTTATATGCCCACTTAATTTATAATGTTTTTCTTCTTTCAGCTGACACCTTACAGACATGTCAGGAAGCAAAGAAAGGTTATTTTTTCACTCATCGTTTACATTTGGGTGATTAACTTAGTCTTGAAAAAAAAACACGTCATTTTTATGACATTGTGATAAATAAATTTTGGGTCTTTAAATTGTCCTTCAATCTTTGTTTTCTTCCCATATTGCAAGCCGGCACTATGTGTATCAGGCATGGAATCAATGGTAGGCCATGTAAACTATTGCAGTTTTTCGGCTGGCCAGCTTAGAGTTTACGAGGGGTTGACAATGGCGAAATGGTCACGAAATTCGATCAAATGACATCTATGTGATAATTATGCCCTTATAAAAATGGTTGATGCCATTTTGTATTATTGCCAAATGGCAACAGGTGTTTAAGAGCAGTCAATCAACAGGCAACAGATGTTAATCGTCATTGAGATGTCATCTTGTTGACCCGGATAGCCATTTCGCCACCGTCAACTTTTTGCCGTTCTATTGGTTATTGTCGGTGCATTGCCAGTGTATCTACATGCTAATGCTAATTGGCTATTGGAGGCAGTCAAAAGACTATAAAATGTATAGTCCTTTGATTGCCTCCTTTAGCCATTTAACGTTAACATGTAAATACACTGATGATACACCGACAATAACCAATAGAACGGCAAAAAGTTGACGGTGGCGAAATGGCTATCCGGGTCAGCAGGGTGACGTCTCAATGACGATTAACATCTGTTGCCTGCTGATTGACTATTTGTAAACAGCTGTTGCCATTTGGCAATAATATGACTTTCAAATGGCATTAACCATTTTCATAGGGGAGGGGTGCTTACTATTTACAGTCAACTAATTTACTCCTCCCTCTACACTCAAGCTGCCTAAGAATAAAATATAACCTAATTTGTATACAAAAATCCTATTACCTTATTCTAGTATAAACGCGGTAAACGCAGCAAAATAACATTAATATAAATAAACACACAAGCACAAATAACGCACTTTCAATAATCACACAAACTTGTTATTTACCTTCCAGTAAAAACTAGAATATTACCACGCATATTTACAAATGTCGACGCAATAGCAAACGGATAACGACGAAGAACAAAATTCCATTCTATCACGAGATTTAAAAAAACAAAAAAGAATATCGACTGCAGCACTTTACTTGCGTCTTACATGACCAAGAAAGCCCGTAAAAAAAGTTGCTCCTCACCTGTCGATCTTATCCACATGTCCCACACGATCAATCACGAAAACATTTCAACACGAACTTCTAGAAGTCTCTCTTTGTCGAGAGAGAGAGGTCATCGGCCAGTGTCATCGTTGACTAGTTGCCACACACGTCACTCAAACCGTAGCAGGACTTGATTCGCGAATCCACGTAAATGCCGTAATATCAAGCAAACACACACAGAGAAAAAAAAAAAAAAAAACTACCCGAGACTGCGGTGACGACAAAAAAAAAACGACGGGTAAGAGGATCAAAAGAGCCACACACGCACACAAACACACGAGAGCAGCACCAGCAGTGTGGGACGAGAGGCTTAACATTCTCGACCCATCTCTTTCTCGTGTACGCTCCCTTCCTGCGGCGATGCCTGGATTTTTTTTTTTTTTTTTTTTTCGGTTCCTTACCTTTTTGAAATGTCTCAGCGTTCCTTTGCAGACAGTCAGCAGCTCACACACAACGTAAATTTACCTGAGTCGGAGCCCGTACGAAGGATGATGTCGGATCGGAAATTCGGAGCCGGTTATATATATATATATATATATATATATATATATATATATATATATATATATATATATATATAAATAATTGTGCAGGACTGCGCTTTTAAAACGTGTATTAATGTCGGATAAACGCGCACGAACATGCACACGAACACGAACGCGCCGCTCGAGAAGAAATATTTGTTTTCACGTCGATATGCGTCCGACAGCTGAAATTTCCTCACGTAGTTGCGCCATGGCCTTCCTTCCTCCGACATTGTGACGTACCCACTCGGAGCGTTACGGCCTTATTTCTAGGAGGTGTTGGCCTGGCCGCCTGGCGCGGCGTCGTATGTTGAAAGGAAGGACAAAGAAAGGAGGGGAAGGGGCGAGAGGACCCCTCTCTGGGTTCCCGCAGCACCCGTGCCTGCTTCAGAAGGTCAAGCGTGGTGAACAATTAGCGATGCACGTCTTTTCCCTCTGTTTTCTTGCTCCGTGAAGTTTTGCGTCCTCTTGCTCCTTTTTGCTCATTTACGGTGCATTTCAGGTAATTCCTTTTCACGGCGTACTCGCTGTTTGTATTACGCGTATACCGTCGTAAATTTGACGGTTATTTTTTACAGTGTACGATACGCATATTTATCAAACTCTATATCGATGAATGATCCTCTCCTTCCGCCTTCAATAGACAAACACAAAGAGGCTCGTTCGGTTAACCCCATAAAATATCCTCTTTTATTTTATTTGTTTTTCACTTTCCTGTCCAGCAGTCAGAAAATTCTAAACGTGAATGCAATAAAAACTCGGTCAGAGTCGGGGTGCAGGCAAACTCGCGTAATGTACAGTTTAGCCCCGGAATCTTAGATCGGAGGGGAGGATCACGGACGCAAAGGTTTCTGCGTGTTATTCTCTCTTCTATTTCCATGCTCCAAAAAGTAAAATGCCAATCTTAAGCTAGGCCGTTCCCAATCCTCATTGTGTTCTGGGCTAGGCATTGGCAAAGTTTATCGTCGTACCGTGCCCCGGGGACAAGATAAATGGAACATAAATATATCGAGACGTTTTTTTCACTGCTCAGAGCACTCGGAATTCAGGCTTGCGGAATTCGGGTGCAACACAATCATATGCTTTCTACTTCATTAAAAATAAAAGGCATAAATGCAGAGGGCACGGTGGGCATCTCTTTCGGGCATCAGTGAAACATTCTCGTCGCCTCAACCGCGCCCGCGAATTTCGAGTTTAAGAAAGAACGTTTGATCTAAAGACCTTACTATACTAAAACACAGATAATTGCCTCAGCAACCAGTTAGTACGTCAAGATGCGTAGGTGTAGACTACGGCGGGCATCGGGGCTCGTGCCCCCCTGGTGACATCCGGGGGGGGGGGGGGGGGGGGGGGGGGGGGAGGGAGGGAGGGAGGGAGGGAGGGAGGGAGGGAGGGGGGGGAGGGGGGTGAGAGGGAGGGAAGGAAGGAAAGGGGGGGCAGAGCGCCACCCCCCGGGCTATGATCCTAACCAAGACGCTGTTTACGTGCCATGTAACGAGCCTCTAGTAGTGGCATGCAAACAGAATAACGCACAGAGCGACGGACACATGCCGATATACATACGCTGTAAGATGTACACCCTCAAATAAATTACTGATAATTGCCGGTGTAAAAAAAAAAATTGCGCGGAAAAACATCCCCCCCCCCCCCCCGAAAACTTTTCAACCTGCCCCCCCCCCCCCTCCCCGGGAAATGGAAAGTCTACGCCGCTGTCAAGATGAGTACATATAGTTTTATAAATTCTATATTTCTAGGCACACAAATAACCGATGCTTACAATTGCAGCAACACAACGCTCTAAAAATGTACAGCCCTAGAAGACGAATTTACGATAACGAAAGAATGACATTGAAGGCAAGCAGACAACACAGGCGTTCGACTTTCCACAAAACGTTTACTGGCTTGGCTTCGCCTAAACGTTTTGTTGAAAGTCGAAAACCTGTGTTGCCTGTTTGTCTTCAGTGTTCTTCTTTCGTTATCGTATATTAGAAACCAACACGCTCGACCATCTACATTAAAGGCTACTCCGGCATTTTAAGGATTTTATTTATGGTCCCCGATTTGCCTGAAAATTTGCTAAACGCATCAGCTATGATAGTTGAAATAGTAACCCAGATATTCGGCCAAAATAACCGTTTTGAGCGAAGTTATATATTTCGCAATTTTGGCCCTCACCGTGTTTTTCAAACTTAAAGTTTCTACTGGCAACAATGAAAAAGTGACGTAAATGGCAGGCAGGCGTTCGCTCTTTGGTCAATGACAATTGTTTCCAACTAATTACAAGCAGATTCATGGTGTCATATGAATGCTTTCGAAGCTCGCTGTGGCACCCGCGCAGCAGCCCATTCTTTAGACTGCGCGCTCAACCTGCAAGCCTGGCTGCCTTGACGTCACGGCACTGAAGAGCGGGGATATGTATGGAAGTTGGTATTGGCGTCATTTTTATTTGGTTCACAATTTCACATTAACTATCTTGAATTTCGCGACATTAAATTGCATAGGGTTAAATCCAGGGATTGAGAAATTACAGTTTGTTGAAGTAGCTAAAAAAAATCACTTTAAGAGTGTAAGTTAACTTACCGCAGCGCTAACGCGGTAATAGTGTCAAAGTAACGCCCTTAGCATTAGCAGCATCCGAGGGATATCTATATGTATACATCCGAGGGATAACAACGACTTTACAAGCAAAAAGCACCACATGTGTGTCCCACATTTAAAGAAACAGCAAATACAGATGCAATGCGGCACTCAAGAAAAATGACGACCCTTTGCTCCACCACGTTATATATGAACAAAAGGTTAAAAAGCGCGAACAAACGAGGACAATAAAGAAACATGGACGACAGGACAGACGCTTCTTCAGAAGCGCCTGTCCTGTCGTCCGTGTTTTTTTATTGTCCGAAGCGCCTGTCCTGTCGTCCCGGTTTCTTTATTGTCAGACGCGCCTGTCCTGTCGTCCGTGTTTTAGGGGCGAAGCTTTAAGGTCTAGCCTTGTCTGTCCGGCGTCCGTGCTCACATCGATCTCGCTGGTGCTCGTGCTCGTGCTCGTGCTCGTGCTCGTGCTCGTGCTCGTGAGCTCACGTGCTCACGTCCTCGCGTAAAGCAAAGAAAAAAATAAAAAAAATGAAGAAAAAAAAAAAGTTTGCGCAGTCGACAGGATTCGAACCTGTGCGGGGAGACCCCAATGGATTTCGAGTCCATCGCCTTAACCACTCGGCCACGACTGCGGGACGAGAAGGGGGCTCTAGGATGTGGTAGTAACTCAAGAGCTGAGGATGTCATGGATGACACGTTGCATGTAGCCGCTCAACATGTATACAGGAGAGAGCGCTGCGGTCAAATGCGTATATAATCGCGTTAAACTCTGCATGCATTAGCTCAACGTTTATAGACGAGAGGGCGCTGCGGTCAAATGCTCAAATACGTATATAACCACGTTCCATACCACACATTCTCTTTCTGACATGGATGAAAACGAACGAAAGGCTCGGCATGCTGCGGCTCACTGTCTACGCAGACAAGCACCACCAGAGCTTCGCCCCAATGAACATCATTCACCACGTGGAGAGATGCGCTCAATTTCTTTATTGTCCTCGTTTGTTCGCGCTTTTTAACCTTTTATTCAGTAATGGACCAACTAGCCCAAACCTAAGTTTTAATGCAACGTTATATATGCTCGTGAAATACAAAGACACCCATTCGCAGGCGACTGTCTTAGCAATTATGAAAGTTTCATGTATGATGCTCTGCTCTTGACAATATTTCGTGTAAAACAAAATATATTCAAGTCAAAGGAAAGTATTAACAAGTAAAATTCATCGGCAGGTAATACTTATCCGATATAGTTGCTAAAACAACCTCCGCTTAATGTGTTTGAAGCAGGTGCCAGTGCGGCGATTGCTCTTCAAAAATTGAAACTCTTCTCCTCGCTTCACCTTATGCGAAGGGTCCTATCCCCACCCCTTATCACCACCTCAAAAATATGAAGGGTGTTCCATATCACAGCACCTTATCTTATGTTTATAAATTATGTATTACTAAGAATAAAAGTACGAAAAGGGTGTATACAGGAGTGTAATTTTTGTTCTCACATTTTTACACCCTTAGAAAACACTCAAATGAAGTGAAAAAAAAAAAAAAAAACTTTTAAATTATTTTGTTGGTACACGTATGTAAAAAAAAAATTCATGAACAAAAAAAGAAAGATTCACTCTCTGATACGAAATTTAGGTAGAAATCACGGCCCTCTCTAAGTAATGCCCATTGCTTACAGTATAAGCGCCTACACAGCTCTTATTGATTGAAGATCGATTGACGCCTGGTATGTTGGTTTTAAAATTATTTTTCAGCATCGTAAAACAATTTTTTGTTCGACATATATTTATGTTTGAGAAAAAATGATCTTGATAGAGTCATTGGTTTCAAACGTACCACGAAACCGTTACTTCTGCTTTGATGTCAAACGATAACAAACATGGCTGCCGGCGATTGCACCGAGCAGTCGCATTGGGTTTTGCTGAATCATTGGACCACTGGGGCAACTTTAATTAGTGGCAAATCTTACCGCGGTCTATGGAAGAATATGTGAAAAAGCGCTGACTCAAGACGTTCTAGGAAATATGGATCGGTCGGATCCCACATAAATAAATGTTTGCTGGATACCTCACTATCAAGCGTCGGCAGTAAAGTGTATCTTTCAACACCGTCGTACCAGGTGTTATAGAAATTCGAATCCCTATTCACCAACTCAACTCTCTGACGTCACGCAACTGCGGTGGCGCTGCTGTAGGCACTGCGCATGCGCAGATGCTTCTCCTCACGCGATTCTCGTTTCTGCGCACGCGCAATGGCCACAGAGCAAGAGCAGGCTTGTTTGTAAACAATGTTGTTGGTGCACATCGCTCAAGCGTGCAGTCTTGACTGAAAAACAACGCACTTCGTCATTCTTTCATGCGGAGCGCAGGCTCGTCTCCTTCTTTTGCAGGGGCTCTGGTGGCGTCAGAACGCCGAGCTCTGATGGACTCTGATTGAAGGATAGTGGGTAGACTTCAAGGCAGCTTGCTTTGAGGTCTACCCACTATCCTTTGATCAGAGCCAATCAGAGCTAATCAGAGCTTGGCGTTCTGGCGCCACCGTGACCCCTGCAAAAGAAGACGCCATTTTCGTACGTCGTCAGAGGATCACATGACCACGTACGTGCCCTCCCCCTATCCTCCTGTTTTATTTCTACCGCGTTCTCCTTTCGCACCATGATCGGAAATACGCCAAAAGAAAAAAACTGAGTACAAAAAAGAAAGGCACACAGGACAGGGCGGATACGCCCTGTCCTGTGTGCCTCTCTTCTCTGTCCTCGTTTTTATTTTTTATATTTTTTTGCGTATTAGAACCAATTAGCCCAGCTCGCAGTTTATTTTAATGACCGTCCTTTGGCTAGTCGTGGAAAAATGACGGCGACCACAGGGACACTTTTGTCGCGCAAATCGCAGAGACTCTTCGCGTTTTTTTTTTTTTTTTTTTCTTCTTTGAAATAGATTTTTGCGCGTAATTACGTAACCTTAGCCACTAGTGTTCCCTCCTAACACAAGGGCAAGTCTAAAATATAAATACATTATTATTTCAGGTACTTTGGTCATTATACTCTGGACGTCATTGCCAAGTGTGCTTTTGGAACGAAGCTTGACTCGCACTCAAACCAGACCAACGAATTTGTCACAAGAGCGAGCCAGGCATTCCAAATGAGCGTTAACCTTCCGTTACTACTTATGTGTGAGTATACAAAGACATTTCACACCTTGGTGCGGAACTAATTTCCTCTCGTTACTTTTCAGTTTATATTTTCGGAATGTTTCCTTTCTTGATGAAGCTCATCAAAATAAAACTGTTCAGCTCGGAGAGATTTTCGTACTTCAAGGATGTGTGTGCAAACATGATGAAATCAAGACGCGAATCTGGTGTTGTAAGTATATTTCCATGCACTCTCGGCTTTTAACATATCCACCGATGCAGAGTGCAAGTTCGTCTGCTTCTTTTGCAGCAGGTTGTGGTGACGTCAGAACGCCGAGCTCTGCTTGTCTCTGATTAAGGATAACAGGTGTACGTCAAGGCAGCTTGCTTTGAGGTCTACCCATTATCCTTCAATCGTAGCCAATCAGAGCTTGGTGTTCAGACGTCACCGCAACCCCTGCAAAAGATTCAGACGAACTTGCGACAGTCACTGGAAGCTTCAGAAAAAAAAAAAAACCGCATCTCCACGTGGTGAATGATTTTGATTGGGGCGAAGCTCTGGTGGTGCTTGTCTGCGTAGACGCTGAGCCGCAGCATGCCGAACCTTTTGTCCGTTTTCATCCATGTCACGCTGCGGTCAAATGCTCAAATGCGTATATAACCACGTTCCATACCACACATTCTTTCTGACATGGATGACAACGAACGAAAGGCTCGGCATACTGTGGCTCACCGTCTACGCAGACAAGCACCACCAGAGCTTCGCCTCAATCAACATTATTCACCACGTAAAGATGCGGTTTTTTTTTGTTTTTTTTTTTTGTTTTTTTTTTTTTGTCCTACACGAGCACGGGAGCACGTTGTTTACGTCACTTTACACCAAATGTTTCGGGCGTTCCTTTTCTTCTTTTTTTTATTTTTTCTCTTTTTTTATCGTTTTAGGTGCATCACGATTTTCTTCAGCTTATGATGGATGCCCAAAAGAGTGCACTTTCGGATGCCAGTGACCCCGGAGATGCTGAAAATGATGTGTACAGTTTGGGCGTGGATGAGAAATCCAACGTAGCAACACAAAGAAAAAGTATGTATGAACTTGAGTGAAACTGTCCGTAAAGACGACGATTCGTGTGGCTCCATACTTTCGCGTGATACTTATATACGTATCAAATGTGTGTCTTCTTAAGAATCAAATATGAATGTCTTTGCAATTGTCATTGCACCTCATGAGTGTCAATGTACTACTTGCAGCTCTCACTGAAATGGAGGCGATGGCACAATGTGTCATATTCTTACTCGCTGGCCAAGACACCACCTCCTGGGTGATTGCGTATACAGTCTACCTTCTGGCATTGCATCCGGATGTGCAAGAGAAGCTGAGACGCGAAGTTGATGAGTGCTTCGAACAATACGTGAGGCTCCCGCTAGTCTTCTCAAGTTAAACGTTGCGCTTAACAAATGCTTGTTTGGCGAAGTGTTGACAGTTGCTGATTTGACTCGAATTTCGTTCAATACATTAAGAGACAGAACTATTAACCCAAATTAAAAGTCACAATATCTTTTTACGAAGTTATTAGTTTCAGATTTGGTCTAATACGCTGAGAGGCTCTACTAGCAACACTTAAAATGTGACGTCAGCCTGGAAGCCGGAGAATCCAATCCAATCCAATGTTGTAGAAAGGTACAATAGAGGCTGTACATTTTGTTTCCAACGGGTTAGAAGAAGTTTGACGGTGCAAAATGTATGCTGGTTAAGCTCACACCAGTAAAACAAACAAACAAAAAACATGTGCAAAGTATTGTGTTTTTTTTTGTTGTTTTTTTTGTTTTTTGTTGTCTGCTTAACTTGCAGGTAATACATGTACGGGACCCCAATGGCGAGCGCGGGAAATTTTCGAAGTTTTTTTGGCATCACCTCCATTTGCGGTTTTCTCAATAGCTATTTTGAACTTAGAAATAATACCATGCCGGAAAGCGCAAGGCCTTGGTACTCCGAAGGTATGCTTAATCTGAATAACTTGAGACACCCACCAAAGGCTCCCCTTCAACTTTCTCGGTGAGCGTGCCAGTATTACGTGCATTACTTTATTTATCGCACTGTGTGGCTTTGTTTTTCAGGGTCCAGAGCCAACTCTCGACGTTGTGTCGAAACTAGACTATCTCAACTGCGTCATCTCAGAAAGCTTGAGGCTGTATCCACCCGCGGTTCGGTATGTTTGCTGCTAGCGCTCTCGTTTTTGGTCCTTTTGCTTTCTAGAATAACTACATTCTAACGCTTTATATGCTTAATTTTTTTTATATATTTCTATATAAAAGTATGCTCCTATATTCAGCCTGGAAAGATCGCCTGTTGAAGATTACGTCATGACGGACACGGGAATCAAATTGCCGAAGAACTGCGTGATCGTCATTCCCATTTATGCGATGCACTACGACCCCAGCAACTTCGAAGATCCCTACAAATTCGATCCAGAAAGGTATCCCACTACCTGCTCTCATTTCACTTCGGAAAACCATATGTTTAGGCTTCAGACCGATAGAGAAAGGATATAGAGTATTCATCATTGAGCGGTGTAATTAACGGCCCAGGGCTGTTGCCCATATCTGGTATAACCAGTATTTTTGGAATGCACACTTATATACAGGATTTTTTTTTTTTTTTTTTTTTTGCTGCTAAGAAGAAATAGTTTTACGAAAAGCACCCTGGAAATTCAGAAATTATTCCTTTGGGATAACGCTACCGTCCGCGGCGGACGTCAGAGAAAGTGTAAAGTCGATTAGCAAATTAACTACCTCAAACCTACTATTTAACTTTTTTTAAATTATGATCTTAGTTGGCACATTTCAGTTAGATATATGTTGCTCGTGGGAAACGGAACGAATGGTCCTGGAATAAATGGTCCCTAAATAAATGGTCCCGGAACTAATCGTCCTGCAACTAATCGTCCCAAGTACGAACTCGGAAAAAATGGTCCCGGATAAATATCGCCAGTGTGGCTTCTGCGTTTTCGGATAAATCCGATGACATCCAATAACACTCGTCGAACTTCGAGGCTGCCGGTTGTACGAACTCGACCGGTTTTTATAATTTTCTGGAAAGCTCAGAAATGTTTTGCGCTATGGAAACCTAATGCACCTATAAAGGCATCGACCTCCGGTCGTTATGTGTGCGACCACCACGCGTCATGACGAGATGGGAGTAACTCGAGTTTCATGGCTTGAACAGTATAACTAGGGGGGGAGGCACTCACTTCTTCGAATAACGTTTTAGCGGATGTCGGTGTTCACTAAAACGTCATTCGCTCATGTGATATGGACTAGGGGTACTCATTTTTTGTTTCAAGAGAGCCTACTGACATTATATTCTAAAGCGTCCTATATGAAAATAGTAATAACTCCTATAATATCGTATAAGGTCACTAAATTAACAGTTAGGAGATAACAGTTGGGACACTTCATTTAATATTCTAACGATTTTGAATAAAACTAAGTTCAAGACCCCACCACTTTCTTAGAAGTAACCGTCCTTAAAATATAGACGAGATCCTTTATTCCCTTAGGAAATCACTGACTGCATAACGGGTGAAGTATATTGCATGATATACGGTATCTTAGTTTCAAAACAATCTTCTTACGGGGCCATTTTTTCCTACCTTGGACTTGAGACCTTTAGTTCTGGGACCATTTGTTCCGGGACCATTAGTGTTCCGGGACCATTAGTTTCGGGACCATTAGTTCCGGGACCAATTGATCCTACACCCGTTCCCCCTCACCAAAATATAGCAAATGCAGTTGCTAGAACTCAGAGAAGATTCTGCTCTGCTATTGCTATATACTATAGCTCAGTATTGAACACTAGAAGATATACGAGCAAAATATGAGCAAGCGTTAATCCTGGACTTGGACTACTCCTTCGCGACCTAATTTTTGTTTCACAACTGGAGGGCCCATTTTATGCGGGCTTTCAGGCCTTCTTGCAGTATCTCAAACTGTCCTTGTGATAGTGAGTGTGTCACACTTTTTATATACGTACACGGCAACTCCCCGGGTGCAGCCAATTTGGTTCCGGTGGTGCCAAAGTCCCGTCTTGCTGCACGCAAGGGGGTAAATATAAGCATAATGATGCTGCAGCAATACATGCGTCTCTTGATTCCGAAGCGGACAGCCCAAAGAAAAGTATCGCACGCAATATAAACGCGTGTTATATGCACGGGTATGCCTCGCAAACACGCAAGTATTTCAGCCTACAAAACAAAGAAAAACAAACATTGCACGCGTCGATACTTGCCATGCTCAATACTGCATTTCACGCAGCGTATCACTTATTGCGCTCTCTGTAACGCACCCACGAGTTATGAGGAAAACAACACGAACAATTTATTTGCCCAATTTTCAGTAGGACTTCCGACTTATACGTATTGCA
Organism: Ixodes scapularis; assembly: GCF_016920785.2. NCBI lineage: Eukaryota > Metazoa > Arthropoda > Arachnida > Ixodida > Ixodidae > Ixodes > Ixodes scapularis. The sequence goes on along the minus strand of NW_024609835.1, from coordinate 38,091,969 downwards.
GTTGTTTCGGTACTTTCAATACCTCCAAATAAAATCAAACCTCACGTAAGCAACCGTGTCATAAACAGAACAAAGCTTCATGAGAACTCGGATCGTGACATCGCTATCGTCTATCTGAACCGAGCATCTTGTTTGTCCATAGCTGGGGGTGCATCCTCCAAGACGCACCGGTCCTACGCCAACACACATTGCTTTTCTTTTTTTCTTGCTTCTATGTGGTGTTTGCTCTAAAGGCCGACCAACAAACGGAAAGGAGGGAACTCTCCTCAATTCCTCCTTTTCATTCGAGAAAGGAGGATACCTTCCTCCTTTCTGTGGAGAGTAGCTCGGAGCACCGCTCCTGTGGGGAGAGGGGGAGAGAAGAGAGCGAGAGCAAATGGAGAGAAGGAAATAGGGAACCGATTTTCTGCCCGGCAGAAGACAATTCTGTAGGTCGGCCTTTAAAGGATTCTCGTGTGTTCCACCCAAAAATTTCTCATTTCCTTCGAAACTTACGCACTAGAATACTGTAAAATAAGAGAGACGACGCTCTATTATAGAAAGATCGTCAGAGTCTCATTTATCATCTCTTGGTGAACTGGTGAAGAGGACAGTAACAAAATAATTGAGTTGTGCACATTATTCCACGGTGTTCTTTTCTATTTTGTTTAATATTGATAAATTTGATGGGTCTGGCTCTGTATACAAGCACTGTGTTTCCTTCGTGGGTCAGGAACTTTGAACGTATATTCTTGTCTAAAATAAAAAGTTTACAATGGTCTGTACTTCGGCTAATACAATCAGGGTAAATTAAGGCGAAAGAGAGAGAGAGAGAAAGTGAAGGATTGCCTCAAGCTACAAAACAGCGTCCACTTCCCAAAATCTTGAAGATGTTTCTTGTTATATCAGTCATATTTGAAGATATGAGGCAGGGTGTAACTGATTCATTATTCTTTTTGCCGCTTTAACAAAATTGCCTGTTAAAACTGCTTTTTTTTAATAAATATTTTTATTTTTTTTTTTTTTTTTTCGGCGGTAGTTGGTAGGGTTTTGTTCGAGTGGAACTCTGCTCTTCGTACGCGAAAACCTAAGTTATCGCGGGAAAAGAGCGACAGCGTTGCCGCGCGCTCGGGGCGATGGCGATGGAGAGGGAGTGATAGCGGTGTCCATTTACTCTCCCTCTTTTTCTCCCCCCCCCCCTACTTTTTTTTTTTTTATCGTCATTCTATATGAGCGTTTTCAACATAAAATCGGCGGTCACGGGAAATTTCTTAACCTGTGTTTTTTTGTCTGTTTTTTTCCCTTCAAACTTGAGTTTAGGTTTAGCGAAGAAAACCGAGGATGCATTCGACCGTACTCATACCTGCCTTTTGGAGCCGGTCCCAGGAACTGTGTCGGCATGAGGTTCGCCCTGCAGACGATCAAGCTTTGTCTCCTACACGCCATCCACAGCGTGCAGTTCGTTCGCACACCCAGAACCAAAGTAAGCCGCCTGAAATTTAGTTCGTGTTATTGCAGTCACTTGACAGGTTGCGAGATCGTTACCATATAGTGTGTTGCAGGTTTTGAGTAGCAAAACAAGCTCCGCCCACAAAGACCTCCTCTTTTTTTCCAATTTAGTAAAGGGAACGCTGAAGAGAATGCTGGTGGAGAGGAGGGAACTGCCAATATTGGAGAGCAAAAAAGCTTTGTTGGAGGGTCTTGTCCTGCTATTCTAAACCAGCCACAGGCTGAGCCTTCCAAAAAAAGTAAATCATTTCAAGCTATAGCAACGAATTACCCTCGGATGAAAAAGTGCATTGCGTACAAAGGTTTCCCTAATAATTTTCAGTTTGGGGATTGTAGTCATAACTCTTGATTATAGGTTAATGTAGACCTGTGGTTACCATTATCGTATAGCGGGGTTCCGTAGTTTCGGACAAACCCGGGAAATTCCGAAAAACGTACCCGCCGGTGAACATTTTTGTCAATTCAACCATATCACACACACACGCACGCGCGCGCGCACACACACACACACACACACACACACACACACACACACACACACACACACACACACACACACACACACACACACACACATGCACACACACACACACAAAAAGAAGAAAAAAAAACAAAAGAAACTTTACATTTTTCCTTAGGCCTCAGCGGTAGTCCTAATTAGAGGTCATATAATCTCATTTCTCCTCCGAGGAAAACTGGTCAGTGTCACTTTATTTCTGGGTCACGATGGGAGGCCATCTCTCCTTGCCTCTGAGGAGGACGTGATGTTTTTATGTTATCAGAAGCAGTGATCCCGTGAATTTCCTAGTAAATAAAAATGCTCACGATGAATTTTACATTCTTATTTTTTGAATTAGAAAATGGAATGCTGATAAATTCCAATTATCACAAAACTGGGAACGTAATCTGGTCTAAATTTCGAGAAGCGCCGATTGGATAATTAATATAAAAAACTCCAGTCACATTTCACACATACACACGCAAAATAAAAACAAAAAAAAAAAAAACAGATGGGAACAGGCACGAAATCTTTCACCGTCAGTTGTCAACGCGAGAATTCCCTTTAATAAGGTCTGCTCGCATATATAACACGAACAATCGCGTTTCAGTGCGCTACAGTTTGTGTTCAAAGCGTGCCTGCTGCCGGCTGTGTAGGCCCTAAAACGTAATATGATTGAATAAAAAATATATGATTTCATACGTGTACAAACGATGTATTTGTCGATATGATCATTTCTGAATATGACCGCCGCTTCAACGACACTGCCTCTTGATTAAATTGAGTACTTCCTAGCCCTAACTGTATATTCGGCAAAACATTAATCGTGGCTTACTAAATATTAGTAATAAAAAATCAAAATATCTAAATTAGTAATGCTGTTTTTTGTTGTTGTTGTTGTTTTGTTTTGTTTTTTCTCTCCCCCCCCCCCCCTCCCTGTAATTGACGACTCATATGAGCCCACCTTTGCAGACCTTCGCTTTAACTACGGTTTGTCCATAGATGTAAAGCCCCTCTATCCTGGGAAAAGTGGCGCCATTCATTGTTGTGAAGCATGAAGGTTCTCTACATAGATGTGATAGTCAGCGACAATTTAAAGCGTTGCTGAATGATAAGTGACGCACGACCTTTCCACGGGCCAGCAGCCGCCGGTGTGAGCGAGCACACGCAACGAAATTGACGTCATAGTGCCCCATTCGCTCATTGAAATGTGTGGGCTCTAAGGAAAAGGAGAATGATGACAAGCTTTTTATCTCCAAAGTGGACTCTGGTGATAAAACATAGGCGATCAATTGATCTAACTAGCGCGTAGCTTTTACTTTGTGGAGATGAAAAGCTTGTCTTTTTTCTCCTTTTCCCGTAAGCCCACACATTTCACTGTCATCTTAAGCGTAAATGGGGCACTATGACGTCGATTTCGTTGCGTGTGCTCGCGCCAACGTTACTATAACACTCAGTTGGGAAACTCCCATAGAGACAGCTTGGAAAAAGTGGCCCCAATCTGTCTCCGAGCACCGAGCTAATGACGAACACAACGACACCATTCCTCCCGCAGCGGCCACTCGAGGAACTGCACGTGAGTTCTATTTTGGCTTTTAGAACAGATACAGCGGAAGAGGTGACAGGGGTGCCACCCCTTTAGCCCCGGCGGACGCGCCGCGTCGAAATACTGAAGTTAAAATGCACCTAGGTCTGGACGCGCTACCCTAAAGGACCGCTAAGGCATGGCTGTATAAAAACAATAGTAATCGTTCCGCAAAACCTTGCGAACTAAAGATGATAAAAACATCAAGCGCCCATTATTTGGTTCTAAACTCCAATAAATTTCATACAAAAAGAGTCTTTTCCGTTTGTTTTTACGCAAAAACATGCTTTCAAAAAGCTCAAGGTGACCACAGTACAAACAAGTGACAAAGAGTGGCGCTGTTGTCGCATTTAGCTCGGTCTCGGTGGACGCCAACGGCCCAGGTTTCGACGGCGAGTTTCCCAACTGAGTGTTTTAGTAACGTTGGCTCGCGCACACCGGCGGCTGCTGGCCCTTCGAAAGAGCGTGCGCCACTTATTATAGACACTGAAATGCTTGGTTCAGTATCCTTTTAAAAAACTCGAGATGTGGTGTGTCCTGAGCGTCGGCACCGCAGCCAATGAGACTGCTGCATCAGCCCCTGAGACTGCTGCATCAGCCAATGAGACTGCTGCATCAGCCAATGAGACTGCTGCATCAGCCAATGAGACTGCTGCATCAGCCAATGAGACTGCTGCATCAGCCAATGAGACTGCTGCATCAGCCAATGAGACTACTGCATCAGCCAATGAGACTGCTGCATCAGCCAATGAGACTGCTGCATCAGCCAATGAGACTGCTGCATCAGCCAATGAGACTGCTGCATCAGCCAATGAGACTGCTGCATCAGCCAATGAGACTACTGCATCAGCCAATGAGACTGCTGCATCAGCCAATAAGAACGCCGAAGAACGGACTGCGAAGCAAGAAGAGTGATCATGATAGGCCGCTCTCTTGACGAATTGTGGTGCATGGTGTCTCGAAGTTAGTTTAATCTGATCCATTCTTTGTCGGTCCGCTAAACGTGTCCATCGTTTGGATGTAAGGAACTTGACGAACCTTAGGGATGCTATGCTTAAAATTCCCAAACATTTTATGTTCCTGATTTTTTTGTTCCAGGTTCCGCTGGAATTCTCGAGAAATCTTGGTCTGCTCACGGCCAAGGAAATCATCGTCGGCGTAAAACCACGCTGATATTCCCAGCAGCGTTCTGATTAGTATCAGCCGAAACTCGCAGAATTGCATATACGCAGTTTTATTGACACACAACTTCAGCGAGTTTCTGAGCGTTCTAATGCAAAGTGTGATAAATCCCGTATATTAGTGGGTCATCGGAGAGAAGTTCAACCGACCGTGAGAGTAGCTGTATATGGATGTTCCTTTTTGGAAGTGCGAAATAAAGGTTATATAAAACAAACTGTTTCTTTTATTTTTTAGTTTTTCCCATTTTTCCGTGACTAGATTCTCTTCCGGCGGATCGCCCAACGTCCACCTCGCCTCCTCCTCTCCCTCAGAAGCTGAGGGAGAGGAGGAAAAGAGAGCGCGTGGCAACGGCAGAACGACGAGCTCTGGTTCGAAATAATATAGTGGGTATCCCTTACAAAAACAAACCTCACCAGTTTTTTTTTTTTTTTACTTCTTATTGATTTTCCGGGATCCTAATGAATTTCTTTAAAAACACACTTTTTTTTATTATTGTAAAAAAATTTTCAAAATAAAAGATTATTTGTAAGTGTATCTATAAAAAAATAAAAAGAAATTATAATAACGTTTTTTGTAGGTTATTTTCTAAAAAAAAATTATAAAAAAACAACTAATAGTGTTTTTGTTTAAATGATTTTATAAAAAATTAAGCAAAATTATTTACTTTATTTTTTATATTTTATAAAAACAAAAAAAATGAAGTTTTTTTTATTATTTTAATACAATATTGAGGACATCTTTTTTATAATTTGAAAGAAAGCTTTGAACAGTAACAGCTCACTTTTCTTTTTAATATTAAAAGGGAGAAGACACTTTCTACAGATTTTTCACTATTGACATGTTTGTAAGAGTTCTAAAAATGATCGTAAGTTGCTTTGCACTTCTTGTTCTTTTGATATAGGATTCTTTTTTTAAATCAGAAGACAAAGGCAATTTAAGAATGAGCTTTTTTTCCATTCCCTTTTCTATTTCTATTTAATAAAACATTCTGATAACACAACACTCCTAATTAACATACGTTGAAAAATGGCTTCAACTCGACATCTGTCCATAGGGAAATTCTCATTTTTTTGCGGCAGCGTATAGCGTTACGTCGGCCGTAACACAAATAAAATTAAAGTTACGTTCCACGTAACATAAAGGTTCACTGTGCCTGGCGTTACGTCCGGACGGACAGCTGAAACGCGTTAACCTAACCCCCCTCTCTTTCTCGCCTGTAAACACTAAAAAGCCATAAAAATTCATCTAGGTTTTTTTGGTTTTTTAATACTTGATTTATTGCAAAGCTTTTGGTGACAATTTTTAGACAAAATGACAAATCCTCGATGCTTCTCTCCTGAAATTGATGGCTCTATTCGAATCCGCCTGATCGCTTGAAGTGCCCTACCGTGACTGCGGGTGGAGTCAATAGGGAGTTGTCGTAGATCGCTTCCGCTGTCCCGCAACGGCTCTCCGCAACCCGCTACGATACCCGCAACTCTACAGTCAAGGCCATCGCCGCGCAGGCGCGGTAGCGGCTTCTTCGTTGCAGAGGGCTTAGCGGAGGGGCAAACGCGGTCTACGAAAACTCCCTATTAGCGAGTTTTCGTAGACCGCGTTTCCCCATCCGCTAAGCCTTCCGCAACGAACAAGCCGCTACTGCGCCTGCGCGGCGATGGCCTTGACTGTAGAGTTGCGGGTATCGTAGCGGGTTGCGGAGAGCCGTTTGCGGGGCGGCGAAAACGATCTACGAAAACTCCCTAACACCACCTAGAAAGCCTGCGAAGTCTCACAACGAACGCAACGCTATGCGGAGAGCAAGTCGTCTGCTTCTTGGATCTGTGGTGACGTCAGAACGATGCCGAGCTGTGATTGGCTTTGATTGAGAGGATAGTGGGTATACACCAATGCCAAATGCCTTAAGGTCTACGCGCTATATTTTTTTTTTCAATTATCCATAAAGTATGATGTAAAAATTAAATAGCGCAAAGGTTACACAAAGGACAAAGGACAGAACATGTAGACAGGACAAGCGCTAACTCACAACTCCCTACATGTTCTGTCCTTTGTCCTTTGTGTAACCTTTGCGCTATTTAATTTTTACATCATGCATATCCAACTAGCCCACCTCAATATCTTAGTACAATTTCTATCCATAAAGAGTTTTGCGTTTTGACATCATCGCAACCCCTGTGCAAGAAGCAGACGAACTTGCACTTCGCATAGCTCGTGGAGAAGCCAAGATGGACGCGTGTGTCGCTTTCTCGTCGTGCTTAGGCTTGTTTGCTTCTTGGGGCGGGTCGGGGAGCCACTAACGACGACGTCGAGCGCAGGCCTTTGCTTCCTACAGGTGGTAGTGGAGTCGTCCGCCTGCCCCATTTCTGTTCGGTGATGTTCACGCGTTCTAGAGACGAATCTGGGCGCCACGACAGAGAGCACAGTGTCGAAGCATGGCACAGCGACAAAACGGTACGTTCCCAGAACACCACAGCGTCAAAACAGCAAAGCAAGCAGAGAGTACGCCCTTAGGTCAACAGAACGGCAAAACCGCTCATGCGCTTCCATTTTATCGAACGCCGTTTTATCAACCATAAAAAAAACTTACAACTGTATTTTTGTCTTTTTTTTTTTTTTTTTTTTTAGCCGCAGAAAAGAATTCGTTGTTGAACGCCTAGCTTCAACCCAAATGTACCGCTATGCGGTTCCGACCAGACGCCAAATTTGCTCAGTTAAAACGTTATCTTACTCAAAAGTCGTAAGTGATTTTCTGAAACGTTTAGTAGGAAAATGGGGTCCGTCCTTAGTAGTTTGAGCCATCGAACCCCATATATTCGTAAGCATTGTCGGCCACCATTTTGCCATTTAAAATTTTTGAAACTCGCTCATAACTTTTTGCATTAAGATGGTGCACATCATATCATCAAACAAAAAAAAAAAAAAAAAAAACGCGAATTCTGTTTTTGTCACGGTACGGATATGAGACCTTTCGTTCCTCCTCAGGGGTGGTCACGAGAGGCTGACATCTTTGGGCTGTACGACACGAGAGCGCCGACGGGAGAGCGCGACACAGGGGAGAGCCGCGACACGTACTTCCTTCTTTTTTCTTGCTGCTTAAAATCGGGACTCGCCGGAAGAGCACGTAGAAAAATAAATGCCCGTTGGTCGTCGCGACCAAGTAACTGTGCTTCGTTGACGGTCATGTTGATTTGATCGTAGAAAGACTGCTCCGAAGCTGTTGTCATACGTACATTTTTGGCGTAACATCGTTTCGTGAATCTGTCCTCGGTTCTTTAGCGCATGGCACTGCAACAATAACACGCCGCAACCGCCGCCTCCCCCCGCCCCAACACTGGACACAACAACAACCCGCAAAACGTTAAAAAAATAATAAAAAAATAGTTTTGCTTATGATTATAATGCAATTAAATGCAAAGGTGCAAGCGAGCTGGACAAGAATGACGAAAATAATCCCTGGAGCAGAGGAACAAGAGGGACCAAGGACAAACAGAAATCTCCAAACACAGCTAGGTGACTGGTGCGCGACTGGTGGCAGCTGATAAAATCCGTTTGCTCTACTGACCCATGGTTAGCTCAGTTGGTAGAGCGCTCCACCTGTAATAGAGAGGTCCCGGGTTCGACCCCGGACCAGGCGGATTTTTCGGTCGCGCACCAGTCACCTATAGAACTTTCCAGCGGCAGTCTCGAACGAAGCGATTTACAGCGCGCGTCCCTGGTTTTAGAGTGTACGTCAGTGTTGTCCGACTGCGCTGAGCTGTGGAGTTCCTCATCAATGAGCTGTGGCAGCCTGAGTAGGCGCAATTCCGGACGCTGGTGGCGGCTGAGTTGCCGCGTTTTCTTTTTTATTTTGTGTTCTGTGGCAAACATAATTTATAGAGGTCTTTAAAGGGGCCCTGCAAGCACTTTTTTACTGGTTTTTAATTTGCACCAAACCTGAGCGCACTGACCGTAGTAACGTAATGTAACCTTTTTTTTCTCGAATTTCGCTTTATTTTAAAAGTTATAGGCAAATTAAAATTACAAAAACAAGCAAAAAATAACCTCCCTCATGACGTCCTTGGTTGCTTGAGTGGCCGTGAACTAGAGGAGGGATAGTCAGCTCAACGAGCGCTCACGGCTGCCGCACTGCGTGTCGACGGCGCGAGAGGGCGCCACTAAAGCGTGTTCTGGATAGGCTGCATACAGCGGGCAGCCAGAGCTGCTCTCATTGCATTTCTTTGCATTTGCTGCGCGATTAAACACTAATTCGGCATGACACTTCATTGGCCACAAACGACAGCAAACACGGGGTAAAGAACAGTTCAGAATGGGAGCCACTTCACGCTGCCGTACCGCGAAATGGCCAAAACGCAAGACAAAGCTACTCGCTGAAGGCCTTCGGAACGCTCGGAGCCGGTCGGATCTTCCAGTCCGTTAGGGAGGCTCAAGTGAGGGTGGGTGCAACTGCTAGATCGGCGATCACGGGACATGGACGCCATTTAATTGCTAAATTTTGCTGGGAGTCTATGGGGCAAAGAGTCATTTTCTTTCCTAACTCGGGTCATAAAAGCCCATTAAGGTGCTTGAATAATTTACACAAGGTATAAATGATTACTTTTCCATAGCCACCAGTTTTGTTGCGATAGGTTAAGTATTTTTTTAACGCGAAAAATGGTAAATTCCGCCATCTTGGACGTTGCCGCTTGTCTGGCAACTTTGCTTTCTCCGCTCGACGTTTGCAATTCTCGGAGCGAGAAGGAAGCGAGAGAGGCTGCGCCAAGGCGCTCGTTGCTTGCAATGGGAGGCGAGAGGAGGAAAGGCGCATGGAGCAACAGAGTTGCAACAGAGCGGGCGCCTGCTCTCGTGCAGGCAACACTGGCGCATATCCTTTCTCGAATCCTCTCCCTCTGGCGCCGCCATTAAATTGCAAACGCTCTCCAGGTTTTGAGTTGCGCCCACCCTCACTACAGCCTCCCTACAGTCCGTAAACGACCGTTGCGCCGCCGCGTACAACCGGGATCTTTCCGTGTCGGCGCCTGATCCCACTACTCTTTTCTAGTATGCGCCGCCTTTTTTATCGCTTGGTGGCGGCTATGTCGACGAGTCATTTCTTGTTTCCGTACTTTATAAACTGCATTTGTTTCTTTTCTGATCTAAAATACTGAACAAAAACTACTTTTATAAATAATTGAAACGGTTCGCGCCACTTATGTTTTGTATTTAGACTAAAAAGAAGCTTCTAGCGGCTCTGACCACTAGTAAGCCCAGGACCAAAGACGTCACATTTCGCGCGCTTTCGGTACCGTGGGTTGTCCCCGTCGGTGGAGGAGGTTTCCGCGTCGCCCGGTGAAAATATGACGCACTGATATTTAGTTACTCTCTCCGTGCCCGCTGGCTTGCCCGAACCCCAAGAGACGTGGAAACCGCAGAAAAGGTAGACGCTTAAATATGACTGCAGGGCCCCTTTAAGAAAGCAGTGCTCTATTTTGGGAACAAAAACAAAGAAAGGAAAGCTGTTTTGGTGAGTACGTGCGCGACAGAACAAGTGCAACTGGAATGTTTGTTTCATTTTATGTTCATCGTTTTACGGCACCGTACACTCAGCCGTGTCAATCTATAAAGGTCAAAATGTTTGACCACACAGGATATGCGAACTGCATGGATATTCCCCGCCCACAACATGAAATTCAATGAGTCTCATCAATCAAACAACATATATTGTACGTACCCCACGGTGCCTGGTTATCAGAACAGGATTTGAGAAAGGTCTCAAATAACACAGCGTATCCAAGATACAGGTGTCGACAATAGTCACTTCACGACGATCGGACGGAATCCGGCGTGTTTTGGAGAACATGTAGAAGAGGTGTACTGTAAAATAGTAGCGCTCGTGTTTGTCTCTCTCTCTTGTGTCCGTCTTTTTTGCGCAAAACCATGTACCTAAATATAGGAGAGGGCTCCTTTTTTTCACAACTTCAAAGCAAATGAACAAGCGTGTCTATTCCGTCCCCACACCCCAGACCCGACCCTATTAGCTATTTTTCGCGAAGACCCGGAACACAGCCGGGATGGCTTTTTGGAGATTATCCCAACGGAAATAATCCTTCAAGAACGTCGAACTTCCTGCGTCGCGGGCTGCTTGGCGTTCGCTCTCTTCGTTCGTTTCCTCCAAAGGCCGAGTAGGCTACGAGCCTTGGTATACCCAGGTTCTCACAGGATAACATACAAAAGGTTAGCATCCTAGACAGGCGAATAAAGTAAAAACTTCCAAGAAAAGCCGGCGAACTCCGGATGCAAAATGCAAGTGGGGAGTCACGCTGACCGGGTTTCCACGGGTGTATCTCAAAACGTCCCATTTGCATTTGAACCTTGCACATTTCGACCCATTCTCATTTGGTTTCAACTTTCTCATAAGATCCGAATCGTGTTTTTTCGCAACTGGACCCATTCTCATTATGCCCGTTCGCGCTACGACCGAATGGCACTAGTTCGGCATGCTTCTAACGTCGCTATGCCTTCGCGGCTTTGTTGATGAGCCTTATCTTGCTGGGGCCCCCAACATACCATTAGATATATGTCATGTGTAGAGGTACGCGCTGAGAATCGTACATTGACGCCTGCGTCCCTTCCTCTAAGCAAATAAGAATAAAAAAAGCGATGCACATTTAATTTGGAAATTTTGTTTGAACAGAAATAGCATACATAATAGCAGTGGTTCTCAACCATTGATGTTTCGCGGACCCTTTGTAGAAAGGCGGAGATGATGGAGGACTCGTTCGGGGTGAGGGGAATAGAAAGGTATAGGCTATCATGATAATAATATAATGAATGGATATAACTAAGTGCTAGTGTGAAGTAGACTTATCTCATTGGTATACTCACGAGAGTACTCTCCCGAAAATTGGAACGTTTCTTCTCAACGTGAAGAAAGACGACTAATATTGCCGTGCCTGACTGATGAGACAGGGCTTCGCAGACTCCTTGGATACCTTCGCAGACCCCCTTTTGAGAACCACTGGATTATAAAAGTGGTGGCGTTGTTGCAAGTCGAGAGACCTCAAACAACGTGACATTTTGGAATGTGATCTGGCTGCGATAAATAGTTGGTCTGTTTTATAGTCAGTTAGTAGCTTTTCATGGTGACCTCGACGCACCGCTAAAATCTTTAGCAGAGAGTATGCCTGTAGCGTGGCGCGCGCGCGCACGCAAACACACAGACACACACACACGCGCGCGCGCGCGCTAATGAACGCACGCACGCACGCACGCACGCACACGCACACACACAAATTATATCAATGTATTTATTAATATTACCCTAAAAAACGATTCTGGTATAGAAAGAGTCAAGTGCGACGGGTAAAAGCGAGATATTCTTGAGAATGGCTGTTTTGAAAAGGGCCAGATGAAAAGGGCGAAACGAGAACGGGCCAAAATGAGGAGGGTTGGAATGCGAAAGACGAAACGGGAAACGACCAAATGCGACAGGTCCAAGAGAGAAGATCTTTATGAGAATGGTTGTTTTGAGAAGGGCCGAGTGAGAAGGGCGAAACAAGAACGGGCTTGAATGATAACCACCTGAGCTGTGGAAACCACCCGGTTTCCACAGCTCAGGTGGGTGCCAGAAATTTCTGGCTGATAGAGGTCGCTCGATTCGCAAAACCTAAGAACGAAGGGCGAGGGTAAGACGGGCCGGGGAGGAGGAAGCAGACGGAACGCTGGAGAAGAGAGGAGGAAACCTCCTTCTCTCTTTAGCGTGCCGTCTGCTTCCTCCTCCCCGGCTTCTCCAGGGATTATTTTCGTCGTTAGTTTTGCTTGTTTTTACGTTTCCGGCAGTGACGTCACGGATGTCGCTGCCCCGTATTCACAAACTCATCTCTGTTACGTCACGCCGCGGTGGTGGCGCGTCGGACGCACTTCCGGTCCGAGGCTGTGGGCGGAAGTGCCCATGTGAGACGTGTATTCCTGCATTGTTTTGAAAGGAACCAGACAAAAACCTGCCTTCTCGTCAAATTGCTGCGACTGGGGCTGTACCAAAAGTGTCGAGAAAGATTTGAAGGTCAGATTTCGAGCGCTCGGTTCGTCCGAGAACGTGGATATGTGCCGTGAAAAGGGAAAACCAGACGCCGTCGGACTACGATTGCTTGGGCGGGAGCATTTTGGGTTGAATTCACGGATACTTCTGGCCATCAGATTTATTTGTTTTGTTCCAAAATGAATGCCGGAAAACCGTCAAGTTGTACGGACCACCTGCGGACAAAGTTCAGTGCGTCTTCAAGTTCAAACGGTCGCCTGATCGCTCGAACTGTCGTCAGCTCTTTCAAACGTTTCTGCTTGTCGTCTGCTCATTTAGAGGACACCGGCCCGTAGACCAAACGTGGGGCCGGTACTTGCGATAAGAAGTAAGTGCAGGCCTCAAAAGACTTAAGTTTGAAGGTTGGTAAGCAGGCTGGACGTAAACAGTAGATACAAGGAGATGTCGATCATTGTTACCAGAGGCCAACACCGACATGTTATGCCTGATTCACTTGGTTAGCTTCTGCTTGCGATTTTCAGTATCGACGTCGACCATCTCAGCTACGAATCACGCTTTTGCAGTCCGAGCGACGTCGCTACTGAAAATTGTGAGCGAAATCTCATCATGTGAATCAGGCTTTAGGGTACATTCTGCGGCGTCCACGCGGAATGAATCGCCGCATGTCAGATTATTCACGCGAAGTTTTGCGGTGTAACAAGCCTCGTTAATTTCGCTGACGCCGCTCAAGTAGTCAGACATCGTTAGGAAGACGTAGAATCAACAATTCCAACGCGAAAAAGAGCGCGGGGACTCACACCGACGCCGACAACATCGCATTTCAATGGTTTGTTTATGGGCGACGGCGAGCTTCTTGCCCGCACCCCCATCGCGCATGCGCGGCGCCAGTGCCGTCCGCTAGGGGCGCTCCGGTTTGTTTGTAAACATGAGTTGGTGTGACTAGTGCACTATATAGCTCCTACGGAGCAGAGTAACGCAATCCTTTGAACCCCGTGTTTTTTCGACAACATGGCCGACAGAGCGGCTCGGCGCGAGTCACGTGGTACTCAGGGTTCCAGGAGGCGGCCCGCCCTATGGGAGAATACATGGAGATCGACACAACACGGCTGATTAAAAAATGAACGGCGAGTTCACACTTTTCAAAACTAGTCTGTCGTGAAGTTAGTAAAGCACTAAACACTTTATCAAAGTTTTAACAATATCGGATGCGTGTGCAAATTTTGAGAAGGCAATTTCCAAGGCAGTGGCGTTTGAAGCAGACGATTTTTGCTCGCAGCGGAGATGGGCTTTTCGGGTTGGCCGGAGCGGGTCACGTGAATGGTGTGACGTCGCCATGTCGTCTGCTGCATGATGCCGCTCAAGTAATTTTTTTAAAAAAGTCAGGTCCTTGCGGGGCACAAAACTTAGCGCAAATTATTCTGAAGTGTTCCATTATTATGTCAAAAATGATTGCGGTTCCGTACATTCCTAATATAGTGGAGAAACAACAATTTTCTCACGTTCTCCATGCATTTCTGACCGCAGTTGGAACCTCTGGGCGTTCGCCGCTAGTCGCCGAGAGGCGGCGTTCTAGATTGCGCTTCTCTGCTCCGAAGGAGCTATATAGTGCTCTAGGTGTGACCTCCGACAAGGACTGCTGGAGTTCCGATATGATGTTGCTGTCACTGATGTCGATGGCTCACGTCGTCGTTTATTTAGTTTCTTCGCCAAGCCATTTCAGTGCAGGCGTCAACGAGGTAGAGGGGCTTAGAGTGATAAACCGGAAGTTCGGAAGTGGCACCCGCCCCGGGCGAGCGCCTATCCAGAGATCTGCCCGTGCCTAGATCTGGGGACAACGCCAGCGTAGGGAAAACCGCTCGTAGGGAATCCGTTCGCGTAGTGGTGATGATGATGATAATTATGTCATATAACACCTGAGACTGTGGTCGAAGAAATTGGAAACATTTTAGTAGAAAGATCGGACACAAAAAGGGACGTCTCAAACCCAGCTAACTGGTTTATTTCTCGACCATCCTATATCATGATAGCTTCACGAATGACTTGCCCACTGGCGCCACACTGGCCTCGCTGTTTTCAACGGTTCTCAGGTTGCCGGGGCGGCTTGTTTGAACTGTTTGAACCACAGGTTTGAACTGTTTCAACGGGAGTCATGGCAAATCCACTTGGAGGCTTATTTAAACCAAAGTCCCGCTGGCGGGAAAAGATAACGGACTGAGCAGCACTACGTGGCCTCGCAATCCCAGCGACCCGACGAGCTCGCAGTGGTGCTCGGAAGACGACCCTCCCAAAGCCGACGACGCGCACTCGCACGTACATGCGCAAGCGATCACCTCTGTGGACAGCGAAGAAACATCGTCGCACTGTGACAACTTTGTTGGCGTTCGTTTCATAAAACCCGTTCTATAAGGTATGTGTTCAATCTTCATTATTTTACCTGCGCAGTAGAACCGGCCAATATCTGAAAGCTGAATCAGCCTGCGCGTTAAAATCGTGAAAACACGGCAAAGCGAATCTGCTGCGTCCTCAACCCCTTTTACCATGACACTGGATGTCTTAGCAAAGTCTTGTGTGTTTATCGCATCATAAATGCAAATGTGCCGTGTCCGCAATCCGCGGTATCAGTTCCCGTTTTATGTGGTTTGTAGCGGATAGCCCAGTGGCTTATCGCGTTTCTTTTTAATAAATTTTGCTGTCGTATTCTTAAGGATAGCCCACCCCATGTTTTTCCCAATTTATCTCTTCATTTTGGGTGGGCATCCTTACGGGATTTTACGGTAGTTTTGCTTAGTCCTATGCATAAGTCAATGTCCTTTCCACTTTTCAGGAGCTTGTGTCCACCCTGAAAGGCCTGGCGAGCCACGTGCTCGTATTCAAGCTGGTGCCACGAGGTGGGCCTTTCGGGCATGCCAGGGAGGATGAGAGGCTGTCCCTGAACCGCCTACCAGTACGGAAGGTGTTGCCCTCGGCGTTACGGGTCCATATCACAAGAGCGAATGACATTTTAGCGAATGGCGACATTTGAGCGAATGGTCGTTTTAGCGAATAACGGGGGCGCGCGTTAACCCATCCGTCGCGCTGCGCTTTACGCCGCTTCGCGGCGACAGTCTGCGGCAACTCATTACAAAAATATTAACTCTCTTGGCCCACCCGAAAACGCCGCTTCGCGGCGTCCGAGTATTCGCTAAAGTGTCGTTCGATGAAACGTGGGCGTTCGCTAAAACGTCATTCGATCAAGTGAGTGCCTCCCGACATGCCCCTTGTGACGAGATGTTATCTTCCATGTTATTGGTAGCCAGGCATTCATGATGCCTCTGGAATGCTGTTCATTGAGTGACAAGGTTGGGCAGATATAACCTAAAAAGCATTTGAAATGACGAATACTGGAATACACAGCAGTGACAGCTAAAGTACTGATACTAAAATTCATTTATAAAAAGAGCATTGCAAAACAACTCGAATATGTGTGACCAAAAAAATAGGTGACAAGGTATCTTTAAATACGTTTTATTTGAAGGAGAAATCCTGATACTGAAATATGGGGGGGCAGTCAGTTCATTGAACGACGTTTCATTGACAGTTCGTTTCATCGACAGTTTGTTACATCGACAGCTCAGATAAGCTTTTTTTTCTGTAGTGACTCCCCGCAGAATGTTGCCGCTAAGCAGCTTGAGTGGGTGGGCCCACTGATCTCTACTATAGGGGGCTGGATGGCGCTTAGCTGCTGTCCGAGCCTGGCGCAAGTGAAGCCACCGGAAGTTTGATTCTTGTCCCGAAAGTCGGGCGTGCGCTGGTCTTCCTAGTGCATTCAGTCGATATTTTGGACCATGCTTTTTTGTGTCTTTGATTGGGTTTTAATACTCCCGTTCTGGATTAAATTCCGAGAATGCGGCATTTGAACTTGAGACATATTCACAACTTTATCAACTAGAATCTCAAAATGTTTACATTGAATGGCTTCCCATGATGCTTCTCGGGTCTGCATGCGCTCTTAATGTGCAACAAGCAGGCTCTCTTGAGGGAACAAGCGAAAATCCAGCGCCCTCGACGCTTTTCGAACCAGCACTCGGAAGGGTTACAAAGCCTGCCAAGCGCTCACTTCCGGGACAAGCCGCTCACCTCTGGTGGCTTCATACTTGTTTGCTCAATGCACCATCCAGCCCCCTCTAGTGGAGATCAGTGGGTGGGCCAGGTATGTTAATATTTCTGTAGTGAGCCGCCACAGACGGTCACTGCGAAATGACGTAGACGGGCGGGCCGGGTAAGTTAATGCGTGCCCCAGTGACATGCACAACGAAACATCAGAACACCGTACGGTTAACGGAACGATTGTCGATGGCATGTCAGTGTCGACGAAATGTATGTCAATATGTCGTTTGATTAAAAGTTGTCGATGAGATGTCTGTCGATGAAACAAAACAGATCCCAAAATGTAGGTTGCCACAGTAGCGGGGTTTGCTGTAAAATGAAGCAAAAAATAATAGTCTGGGTGCAGCGAGCTTCATATTTTGTCACAGGTGTGTTGCAGTGGTGGATGTTACCATGTGAAAGTTAAAGGCACTGATTTGTTTGTGCGAAAAATCGGAAGAATATATGCAAGATTTTCAGTTATCGGTCGAGGGTTGTGTTTCGTTCTCATGTTGAGAGATGGCACAGCACATCACGGAAAGTAGACCGCACTGTGGAGCAACGGGTCTATGACAGGGTGTCTCGACCCCAATTGCGTTTTTCTGTTGTGGCTTTCATGTCTGCGTGCATGGCTATATTGTCACGAATAACAAATGGTGAGGCGGCGAATAACTGACAAAACTAAACGTTTAACGGGGAAAACTTGTGCCCAAAACAAAATAGAGAAAGGCTAGTGTCGCAGACGTCGAAGCAGCAGGATTGAGCGCTAGGAAGAGACTGACTTCGCTCGCCATGCGGAGTCCCTTTTGTAGTCACGTGGGTCTCTGGAACATTCGGCCTAGACATTTCGGTGCGTAGAACATTCGTAGCTTGATCAGACAAGAAATTTCTCGAATTTGCGAGAACGCCAAGTAGAAAGAATAAATAAAAGAACATTCCGCTGCCTGGAATCAAACCCAAATCTTCTGCGCTACAATCAAGTGCAGTAACCATTTGGCCACGTACGCGCTCGCTCAGCGACGTGTGTGGCAATATTAGAAGAAAGCTGTGTTACAGCAAGATTATCTTCAGCCTCGTCGGACTCGCCATCACGGGTTTTTCTAATTGCAGCACATTGCTCCATCTCCCAACAGAAGCACCAAACATTGCTTTCGGCCATCTGCGTCCTGACGCAGGTTGCTGATGCTTTGCAAAAACAAAGCTGCACCTTTCGATTCCACAAGGTAACACCCATCACTAATGTAGTTTGACAGAACCTTCAAGCTTGCCTTGTGCAGGTGTTACTCTTTCCAGAGAATTCTACAGCTAGCTCTGCTACTGGTATCACATTATGCATACTTTGAGATATTCTAAATGTCATATTCTGTGTTATTGACAACCAGGTATTCATGATACCAAGGAAGATCACTCCAGCCATATATATTACTTTTTACATATATATTATGCAAGCAACACAGACCAAAAGAACAATTGCTACACTCACTTGCATTTGTGGATGAGCTTTTCAAATGATGTCCAATCAGTTAGCACCTGTCGATTTGGGCGGAGGGCCGTGGAGCATTATGTTAGCGCCTGTAAATACGCTCTCGACAGTTGCCGATAAAAATGGTGTTCTGTGGTTTGTTTGTCTTCTAATCTTTGTCCATGCTTTATGCATTGCTTCTTTTACTGTTGTCAATGTTAACTTCATCTCCACATCAGTTTTTGGTCCTCCTAAACTATCTTGAGGTGTCTCCATGCTCTGATATGGTGAGGTTGCCTTTTCAGTAATGATCTTGTGACGTCACGATGGAAAGAATCGCTGTTCTCTTATCTATTGATAGTATTTGAAAGCATAAACTCTGCTCCCCTCCATCGATATGACACGAAAGTGCAGAGCACACCTGTAAAGCTTGTGCTTGCAGTGCCTTAGATGTTCAGAATCTAGATGAAATTTCATGGAAAACATTTGTTATTCTTTTAAAATAGAAAATAGCATCTCCTGTTGATTAACCTTATAATGCTTTACATTTTTTAAGCAGACCTTATATGAAACAGTTTCTTATATTTATTATTCTATCATAAAGATAATTCACACTGTTTTTATTCACTGACCTTGTTGCAAACCTTGCAAAAGGAACAAAACAGTATGTGATGAGGTGCACTCGTCATAAACCACAAAAGGGCAGATAACTCGTGGCAAGCTGCACTTATCATAAGCCGTTAAGATTTTGCGTAATCAATTAATTATGTCTGAGAGTCCTCATGTACAAAGACAGAATGTTCTGATCAGATCCTGGTCTGCAAGGTAACAAAGCCTCGGTGGCGTCTTCACAACAGTCTCCACTCATCTAAAGCAAAAAAAAGGCTTTATTTTTAGTTTCCAGTTTATTGATTAATTGAAAACATTAAGGAGCTACATTGGGTTTTGATTGTATTTTTATACCACAAACACACCCAAAATGAATTTTACTTAGTAAATATAAATAACCTATAACTAGGCCGTATATCCTCCGGTGTTTATTTATGAGAAAAATCGGCGGATGTTTTTCATTGTTTATTTATTTTTCAAACATTGGTGTCTTTTGACCAGAGTTGGGCCAAAGTACTTAATGTACTTGGGAATACAAATGCTGGGATACATCAAAATAGCTAAAATAGTGATACTTATATATATCTGTAAAAATGTATTGTGATATGCATCGGAAATACATTTTAACAAGGAGCAAAATGTATTTGGAAATACAAATGCAGGAATACCTCTTAGAGATGGCAGAAATACAGATACTGAAATACTACATTTTTCCAATTTGCTTGAGGTGCCAACTGTCATATCATAGGCAACAAATTAGTCAGGAGGTGCAATGAAAATCATTCTTGCTTTGTCTGTTGTTTTACACTGAAGCGATACAAAAGAAAGACATGCAAGTGCCAAACTCGGTTACACTTGAGGAGCAGGAGCTTCTCAAATAGCCCACCTGTGAGCCATTGCCCATTCAAACGCAACGTCATGTTGGCAAAAAAAAAAAAAATAGCTGCTCAACAGTTGGTTCATATTAAATCAAGGAAACAATACTTTCACAGCTGGGAACCACATTTCTTCACTAAGAAATGCGCCGCTCACAGCGCATTTCTTATCTTCGCAGAATAGAGAAGAGGTCGCATAGACAAATATTTCTGGGAATTGGAATGAACGTTGGTCAGCATAGTAACAATGCCCCAGCGTCCCCTTAAAAAAAAACAAGTCGAAGATTTTTTTTTTTTCTTGGGGGGGGGGGGGGGTGGCAGAAGCATGGTGGAAAACATTCTTCAGTTTTGCAGAATAAAGAAGGGGGTTGCTAAGATCCGACACAAATAGTTCCGAACAAACCTAGGTTCGCATGATAGCAAATGCACAGCATACCCCTCATAACGCCCTCTGGCCTTCTCTAGCGAAACAAAAAAAGTTGTCATCTTCTTTATCCAGAGGTGGGGGTTATTTCTCAAGAAATGTAACGAAATACATCCCATCTTGATTGTATTGCGGTACTGAGAAACATCCCAAATGCATTTCGATACAGAAGTACAGATAGTGGTGAAAAAGAAAGTGTTGCAATACAGAACTACAGACACTAAATGTTTTTCTGAAATACTATTGCAATACATTTGTATTGCGATACTGCACAACCCTGCTTTCGACTTGTTGTATGATGTAGACGCTAAAAACAGCGATGATCGGTGAAAAAAAAAATTGGTTTGGGACAAGTTGCTTTTTTATCTGCCGTCCTCTGACATGAACCAACAAGGACGTTGTGACTGTTGGTAGTAACTGTCTAACCCACCTCTCGGGCCCTTGTGCTCCAAGGTCAGCGATCCCACTGATTGGAGACCCCAGTTTGCTTAATTCTTGGTAGCAAAGCAGGCTCAGCAAATGCCTAGAATTAGGGGTTTCAACCAAAATAGTAATCGCCTAGCGCCAAATCGTCCCCAAAAACTGTGTTTTTCTGTTATAACCGATTTTGCATTTTCGTCATCGGCTGATGTTTCTCGGTATTTTTAGGTTAGAACTGGAAAGTCACAACCTACCGATAACTTGGGTTCTGTGTTTTCTGAGTATTTTTTTTCTCGAATTTGAGGGTACTTTTTTTTTTTTTTTTGGGGGGGGGGGTGGTAATTTTTTGTGCAGATTCAGTGTTTTTTGTGTAAATTGGTTATGACTTCAACCAATTTACACAAAAACACAGAATCTTTGGAAAAAATTAAACATCGAAAAAGAAATACCCCCGAATTCGAGCAAAAAAAGTTAACTCCGAAAACACTGAGCAAGATCAGCGTTTTCGGTTTTTATTATTTTTTTTTTTAATTCGGCATACATTTATTGGTTTTTATTTCGAAATCCAATATTTGGTTTTTATCAGTTAATATATGCCAGAAAATTTATCTTTTTTCTTTTTCAGTGAAATGTATTCTATTACACCTGTTCTTTTATAAGCACTCAGCGATGGATACAGTTGTAGACAGGTCAAAAAAGCATGTGTTTAGGTCAGTAAGTTCCTTGAAAGTTCGAAAATCCAAAAAATAGGTAATTATGTCAGGAATACAACAAGATAGATTAAAAAAAGAGTATACCATTTGTGAAAGTAACATGTATAGAAGGCAGTTTTAAACTCTGACAGAGTTTGAAACTGCCTCTATGCATTGGGAAGTTCTGAAACATTTTTGATAAGAAACTATTCAAATCACTTCTTAAAATCACAGTGAACTTGGCACACGAGGACCGGTCCCCAAGGAGAACAGAAATTTAACTCGGAAGGCGAGCCCGAGTACTGCACCTTGATGTCTGTGTTTACAGTTAGATCCTCCCCTGACTAAACGAAAGTGGACCCCAATAATAAGCAACCAGCCCCATAAAACATTTGCAATGAGTTAACAACCCCACTCCCTGCACGTACACACCCACACACAAAAAAATATAGCTGCACAATTAGATCTAAAATACTGACCCCTACCTAAACCTATAATGTTCATTGGCTGCTTCCAAGTTAGACACGTGTGTCCTGTGTGGTTCCAAGGAGTGGTCACAACCCAACTTTGTTTTATGCTATGAATTAATTCATTCGCTGATGTTTCAGTACCTCTTCTCAACCGAGGCAACATGGTCAACCTCGACAAGCTGGCTACCGACCAGTACCACGTGTGCCGTGTCCGCGGCATCCAGCGTCTTGCATTTGCGCTCGGCAAGGCACTCGCAAAACTTTATGGTAATTCTATCCTTGGTGGGTGCTGTGCCCCATTCTAACCTTTCGAAGTCCACAGGTGTTTAAGATGTGGAGCCTGTGGCCAGTGGGGAGGTGTATGTCTCCAATTTGCCAGACCCTAGCACTAGCTAAGTTACCGCCGAATTCACAAACCTCATTTCAATTGAGGCGCCCCTCCACTTCCTCAAGGAAGGTGTGAGGGCCGGTGCTGGGGGGGGGCCAGTCGCGACGACAAATAGGCGGCCTAGGCTGCTTAGCCGTCCTCGCGATTGGCCAGTGCCGTCCCTCGTGCCTTCCTTGAGGAAGTGGGGGGGTGCCTCAATTGGAATAAAGGTTTGTGAATTCGGCAGTTAGTGTCTCTTTTCCCCTATGTGCGATCCCAGCCATTATGAGCTAGAATGAAGAGCTTTCCTACAAGAACCTTTCTAATCCGTTATTTCAAAGTTTGTTTATTTCTGAAGAGCATCTCAGTGCCTGCATTTTGATGTCATAATACTCTACTCTAAGATCTCAAAAGGTAGTCCACCCCTATTTTTGGCTTGATTTGCTTTACTTTTTAAACACCGAAAGATAGACTACTTCAAGTAATAGTAGTGTTGGGATCAGTGATGGCCTCGACACAAATGCGGCTAGTTAGCTGTGGCGGGATACAAGTGAATGTTGCTGACTGGGAAGTACATACCTCGGGATTTTATGGTATGTGCCAAATAGCTTTAAAAATGAAGGGATCTGCAGAGATGCTTGAAAAATCATCACTTTTCTCGTGGTAAGGAACGAATTCAGGGCCATAGAAGAACTGCAACAAATTGTGTAGTTGGGCTAGTTGGTTGGTCATTTTGAAATGGTATCTGTCTGCTTCTTTTTATGTTTACTTACTGTACCATGCAGAAGTAAAATTTTCAGTCGTAAGTGGGCGCTGTGTCTGTGTTCTCTTCGTCTTTTTCAGCCATAGGGGGGCTCACACACCATTGGTTGGGTGGCTTGCAAACCATGTCGCTGATTTCCATTGTTGATGTGCACTTTTTCCCATAAAAAGAAACAAAATCAATCAAAGCATCAAGCGAAAAGTTCAGTGCCTAAATATGAATGCTACAAATGGAATATTTGGAAGCCTTTTTCAGCTTGGGCCATTCTAGATGGTTCAGTTTTATTTTCTTAAAAATTGCTTTGAGAAGCTTTTTACAGACAGGTGAACATTATACACCCAGGGTTCCCAAACCAGGTTTCATAGGCTGGTCTTTTGAATTCCGCAAGCACCCAAATATATATATTTCATTTTTTTATGGGAAAGTGAAGAACTGCATATTTCTACTCAAATGCTATGTATACCATGAAATACCCAGCATCCGCCGATTGTACACTAAGCGCCCACCCCTAAATGTTGTAACATCTAAAAAAATATGGACAGTGGAAATATAGATAACATTGATAGCATATCAATTGCCCATCTCCCACTTTTTTGCAATGATCTTCGGATTTGTAGAGGTGCCTGAGCGTTACTTTACGACATATTTTAGGGTTGTACAAATATTCTAAAATTCAGAATATTGAAGCGAATGACGCCGTATTCTACTCGCACTTTGAATTGGTGAGGAGTATTCGGCAACTTCAAATATTTTCAAAGTATTTCGTCACTGCTATACACTGCCGCAACGCACCGGTGTGTAGCGGTGAAGCGTGATGCATGCGTGGCGGAGCAAAGCACTGAAACTTTTGCGAGCACGATGGTGCAAAGCGGTAAAGCATGACGTGCCTGGTGCAGCATGAATGCTGCAGTATCAAGGAGTGTGGAAGGGGCGCAAGGGAAAGGTGGGTTCCATAGCACCTTTTGAAGGTTGCTAGGATTCCTTGTCACCAGAAAATTCGAGAACACTTGTTTGTAAAGGTTGAGTCAAGGTGCCGGATAATGCATTATCCGGCAATACAATTGGCGCCTCCATGTAACAGGCCAGCATTTCACCATGTTGCTCTTGTCGCCCAGGTGCAGGGCCAGATTACCCATATTTAACTGCTCAAATGAATAGGGCCCTCTGTGAGGGTATCCTCCCCTGACAGGGGGCGTGTTCCAAACCTTACTCGACTGGATCCCAGCTACTCCTGCGGGTCATGTCACGGGACATTTCAAGCTGAGCAACACCAGACGCAAAAAGGTTTTCGAACACCGAGGTATGAAACTGTTACTCTAGAGTGAGATTGGGTAAATTTCGGAACACGGCCAGGTTGATCACAACCGCTGGCCATTGCTGAATCAATGGCAGCTGGCGTTGGCACGAGAGCACTCGACACAGAACACGCACAGCGGTCTGTGTTAACCGTTGCGTACAGCGTACATAAATTTTTTTTCTGCGTCTACCCTTCGCCGGAATATTCTGCAGGCTTGATTTGAAACAGAGTGATACGGTATTCATGCCCATGCGACTCCAAGACTCGTGGTGGTCAGCCCGAGCGGATGCTATGAAGCTCTGTTCGCTCAAGAAATTAGGGTCGC
Source organism: Ixodes scapularis (assembly GCF_016920785.2). Lineage (NCBI taxonomy): Eukaryota > Metazoa > Arthropoda > Arachnida > Ixodida > Ixodidae > Ixodes > Ixodes scapularis. The sequence continues at coordinate 38,067,375 of NW_024609835.1, read as the reverse complement.
CTTGAGGGTCTGAAGGTTAAGAAGAACTAGCAGAGACATGGGTTATGGTTGAAGACTATGGGTATGACTGCAACAGTCGTAGCTTAATTCAGGGATAGAGTGTTGCAATGCTTCAATGCCATCAGAACACTACATAATCAGACGCTCACATTGAATGAAGCTGTAAACCTGACGAAATCATTGAGTGATTATGTATCCGGTCTAAGGAAAAGATTCAATGAAATGAAACAGGCAGCGAAGGAAACATTGGGAACTACGTACAAAGCAACAATCATAAGAAAGCAAACCGATCGGCACAAATGGCAACCTTCACCCTCAAGATGCCTCACTGGACTTGCACTGTGATACCAATATTGGCATGATTGACAACCTTCTGCATTCACTTAAAACTCGTTTCACTGCTTACAGCAAAGTCTGCCTACAGTTTACTTTTTATTGCCGACCGCGGCACACTTTCGTTGAAACAGTGGTGATTCCAGGCAATGGATAAATCTGGTCTGTCGGACGATTTCCCCGATGAACTAGAACAGTTCCTTTTATTTTCCGAAAAGGAAGGCTTCTGTAAGAAACATTCCAAAACTGTAGTCTGAGAAAAGCTTCAAGGCTCATTTCTAGGTGTTCATGTACCCATTCTAGATTTTTATTTTTTTATGTTTACAAACTGCAGGGGTGAACAATCTCTCTGTAGGCCCAGATTGACATAACACAGACTTCGATCAATGATGGCCAATGACCGCCTCAGTGAATTGTCCTTGCGGAGTGTGCAGATGGATAGTTTCCGTTGGGTCGAAGTCCAAAAGTTTATAATCACGATTTGAACAAAACATTCGGAAGATCCCGTGAAAGGTAGACATGATAGCAGCTTCCTTGTAAATTGTAGATAATGCTGAAGACAACGGTTGTGCAAATATTCATAACTTTTAAATATTGAAGCGAATAATGCCGTAATCGATTCATACTTTGAATCGAATAGGACTATTTGGTAATTTTGAATATTTTCGAAGTCTGAAAATAGGTATGAAAAATGTTGCCCCCCCCCCCCCCCCCCCACCTCCCGCAAAAATTAAGATGCTTTGCCATAGTGCTGTCGTGTAAAGTGTGAAGCTTGATGCAAGCATGTCGGGTGAAGCGGTGGAGCTTTGTGCGAGCGCGCAGTGCAAAGCAAAGAAGCTTGGCATCCCCAACCGAGCTCGAGGGCTACACCGTGGAGGCATACTTGGTTGATATGATAATCTTATGTTATATTGTCTAAAGGAAACTGGCTTTGTAGTATCACAGAAGCCGCCGTCCTGCCATTTTACAAAGTATCTCCTCATGATCTTTTAGCTTGTTCTCAACTGGTGTCAGCTGCTTGTGCAAGCTGATGAAGCATTTGGTGAAGATAACTATTTCGGTAGTTGGGACGATGACATGACAAGCCCAGTTGAAAATGTAACGAGATACATTATTCCCTTGAATGTTGTGAGACCAGGAATATATTTTCACGTGTATTTCGATGCTGAAATTCAAGTACTAACCCACAATCTGGTGTCCTGTATATTGTTACAAAGGGAATGGAAGACCTACATATCATAGGTAAACTGGGCTTGTGTTGCTGTACCGGTTCCTTGACCACCGCTATGGTTCTCTCTAAGAGTAGCCTGAGGCAGTTGTGTTCAGTCCCCAGAATATCAAGTAAAGTCACTGCCTGCGCTTTGATGGTCTCACACAGTCCATTCATGAGCGTGCATTGTTCTTACCATGTGAGACAACGCCATCAATTTTCTGGCAATGAAATGAACTCGCTAGCATTCCTCTTGCCATTGCAGATTTTTCAAGTGTAACTAGCCCCCCATAATGAGCTGAAGTAGGGTGGTAGATTGGGATAGTTGGTAAGAGCGAAACTAATCATGATGGAAAACAACCTCTCTTACAAAACAAAGTGAAAAAAAAAAAAAAAATTCTTTATTCATAAATTGGAGTTTAGCACTGCCACATTGTAAGGCTCTATCCCTCTGATTGCCAGCTGCCTGGTTGGCATGTGTGTTTGTGTTAATGTAATAAGACTAAAATGCTTCCTTGTCATAAAACAAACTACACTTGAAGGTCATCCATTGTTTTGTTGTGTTAGTGCCTTTACTTCATCCTTGTGTCTGAGGCTGCTTTCCAGTATTTTTATTCCATAATAACCATTTTTAACTGACCCTGTGTGCCTTCCTGGCCACAGACAAGCCACCCCCACTACCAATACCTTAACAGTGCATATGTACTGTATTGTCGGAAGGGGAATTTGGACACGACATTTTCACCTGTGCCAATGCCAGCGAGCACCTTTCCCTGCAATACAGCGGTGTCTTTCGGTGAAGCAAACCTATGCTGATCTGCGAGAGTATGAGAGTGTGCTTCATTGCGAAGTCATTAAGCTCTCAATTTAACTTAAAGAAAAAATGGGAATATATATACTCAATTGATCAAGCTATCTACGTTGCGAAAAGAATTTTAAATATGCTAAACGCATTTTTGTTTCGAAACAGGGGAACCAGAGCACGGTAACGAGAGTATGTTTACAAACATCCCGGCGCCATGTTGTAACGGTTCTCCGTGGATTTTTTCCTTGCGTTCTAAGTTTTGATGACGCCTTTCCCCGCTGTTATCTTCGTCGTCGCACCTACAGCCCTCAGAGATGGGTAAGTAGATCCGTGTACCGCGAATGCAGTGAGCATGTAACATCTACATGTGTGTAGGCGTTGTAAAATAACATCTACACCGTGGTATGGAACTACAGTCTCAAGAAGCCGAATGGTTGGGCATTCCGCGCGTACAGTGGCCTCGGAGCTCGAGATAGCATCTGCGTCGTGTGCAAGGAACATGGTTATTCGAAACGTTCAATTGAAACTGAAGATAGCGAAGATCTCTGTTACCTTGATACGGCTACGTGAAAGTGCTTCGCTTATCACGTTGGTCGTAGCTACCAACTGCGGGAGGTGCGCTGAGACTTTCTGACCGAGTTGGGCGCCTATTAGGACGCAGACGAGTTGATTATGATCACTGTTCTTTTTCAGTTCTTTTTCACGGGAGACAGACGTTTAAGCGTTCCGACACGTTATTCCCGGTGCCTACCGTGTTTTCAACCTGATTGACGCGTGAGACGTAGCAATACTTTTAATCAATTTCCAAGGCGATCAGAAAGCTCCAGTGCAACAGCTCCACGTTGGACGACACCTCAGCGAGCTGTAAGTCTGAAAACGACCGTTTTTTTTTTGTTTTTTTTTTTCGTTTGAAAGGTTTTCAGCGTCTGCGGGGAAACTGCCACAACATGTCGTCTGGGTTCAAACAAATACTCTTCAAACAAATCGTTGCTAAGGGCGTTGCTATGGGCTAATGCATGGAGGCTCCATATGAGGCTAGATTTTTGCTTACAAGTAAGTCAATAATTTTTTGTAAGCAATCTAACTTCTTGATATCTAATTATGATGTTCTTGTCGTCTCTGTGTCGTATTGCAACGAGGAAAGCCATTTCTGAAGTATGACACTCCGCTTTGCTTTGATAGCAGACAACACAATAGATTTGCTGGCCTAACTCTGTTGCAGCGGGCGTCTTCATTGAATTGCTTCTGTAAACCAGTAACAAAAACAAGTGCATCATCATGACCGTAAAAACCTCCGCAATGTGCCTTTCTTTTTTTTTTTTTTTCCTTGTGAAGAATATAGCTTTGTTCGGAGGGGCGAAAATGCCGTAAAATCAACCTACCTCATGCAAATCGGTTACGACGACGAACCGAGGTGCATTACCGGCGTAGTGCAGGCCACCATGAGAAGCAAATCTTACGCCTTCGAGGTAAGTCGTTTTTATTATTATTATTATTGAGGCTTGTACTAAATACTAAATTAAAAAGCTAGTCCAAACAGGAGAACATATCAAGAGCACAATGAAATCATTAAAGATATTTAAGCATAAACAAAATAACCGGATAGCGTATGGACACAGGCATACTTCTGAACGCCGTTTTACCATAAAAATATTAAGGCGCACTCACACTTTTGCGACCTCTTAAAACTGGGTTTCTTGAAACCTCTCACGAGAGGACACACTGGCGCCATCTATTGGATAGCAGTGTAAACTTGACAGTCCGGCATATTTTCTATTTGTCGCGCATTATCCTTTCTTTCTTGGCTCGAAAAGTTTTGTCAACGTTATAAACAAGCCTTTCTGATAGACAGACATGCTGTTTACAAACAAGCCCGCATTTGCCCACACCAGGTGTGGGCACTGCGCGTGCGCAGAAACTGAATTCGCGTGACTTGAAGCGCCTGCGCACGCGCAGTGCCGTCCACAGCGCCACCGCAGCTGTGGACGGCACCGCAGGTATTACGCACATTTGACCTCGAAAATACCGCAAAACCTTCGCTCTTGTTAAATGCAGTTCCAGGGTTGCTGCATAGATGGCGCCAGCATGTTCTCTCGTCCCAAGAAATTTTAAGAGGCTTTAACAAGTCTCGTCTTTCTCAGTCGTACTCGGTTGCAAGAGTGAACGGGCCTTAAGCGCCATTCACAGTCTTGTGGCCGAATAAGACTAGACCGGTTTTTGAGCCTCTTGCGATCTCTTAGGATCGGATGCGCTGCAGCGGAGCTGGTCCCAAGAGATCGCAAGAGGCTTAAAAACCGGTCTGGTCTCTCTTGGGGTCGCAAGAGTGTGAACTGGCCTTTAAGACTACCAAAAGTTTGATCTGGATTTTACTCTCACTACTACTTGCATGCAACTATTTTATCAATATTACAGTAATAAGATATAAATATACCGCCAGATTTTCAAACAATATGACCGAACAGAATATGGGTTTTACGTGCTCTTGGTTGTGTTTGGCCCTTTTTTTACATCAAGGCAACTGTCCGCCAGTGCTACATGTACTCACCTTGTTTTTTATCCAGTTCTCTCACGCTTTGGGGTCTTGCGGGAATCTGAAGAAATTGCAAGGACCTCTCTTCACGCGATGGTTACAACCAGGTATGAAGCACTCTCACATAGGACGAGTCCGCAAAAAAAAATTTGGGATCTCAACCGATCGCCTGAAGTGCTTTTCTCACAGGTGCAATGCAACCTTTTAGCAGACAATCACCTCGATCGACGACTGGACTTTCAATGAACCATATTTTGCATTGCACCCCACTATGAATTCTTATAAGTGTCTGAAGGTCATTATATTTCAAACAAATACAACTTCAGAATATAGTCTTTATTCACACGATTCCAACGATGGTGCCAGCTTGTGGCAGACGGCATACTTCTTGTGTTCGTAGTCCGCTGCAGGCATCTTGAGGACTGGAAGTTGCAGTTGTAAATATTCCAGAAACAAGCAATTATTGGCACACTTCTGTCTAAACATATAAGACATTCAAGCTTTCTGTATCTGTGAATTTTAGAAGTTTAAATCCTACTCCTGATTTTTGAACAGTCTGGTTTCCGTAGCAAAACCTAGCCACATGTATTTGTCCGCAACATCGACCCTAGCAATGGTTTATTTGGACTCATGACGTCACAGTTACGGAGTCAATTGCTGGCATCCATAACCAATTGGCCCATTATTTATTACTTGTTCTACAAACCCAATTTTTTAATTGTACTTTATTCGCTCAATATTTATCGTAAACATACCCAAATCAAGTGAAAATAAAACATGACTCATTAATTATTAAGATTGCTGATATGTGTTTGCAGTGAACAATTTTATGAACCTCTTACAAATATAGGGTAGTCCAAGTCGCCAGGCTCGATCTAAAATGGACTGTAAAAATCGACGCCTGCACGTAGCAATCTAAACTTTTCGTCAAAGGTGTATTCCACAGGTCAGTTTTTTCTTGGATAATTACAAAGCATAGCCAAGAAATTTGCTAGGGTCTACGGCAGGCAGTGGCGCAGACGACAGGGGTCCAGTAGGGAGTGTTTGGTGTTCGTGTTGACAGATGGCGCTACCTCCTCATAGCGAAGGCTCGCGACCACCATGGTTTATTAAAATTAAAGACCTTTTTGAAATGTACCTTCGGTTAAAAAATTAATGCCGATAATAAAAGCAAAACTTAAAGTAAAAGGGAAAAAAATGCGTCCGCATAACGACGGTGCTTTTGCTGTCAACGGATATTGTCTACGTGTCATCTGCTGCACTTTCGAACGCTGCTCCAGATGCCATCTATCAATACGAACGCCAAGCACAACCCGCTAGTGGACTTGGTCGTCTGGGTCGCTGCCCGCCGTAGACCCTGGCAAGTTTCTTGGCCTTATTTTTTGTACAAAGAGAACTACGCTTTTTAATTTTACAAGAAAAATGAAAGCTGTTTACAACTCCCTGTAATGTCGAATTAGAGCGCAGCTCTTGAGGAGGAGGAGGGAAGGGTACTGGGGGGGGGGGGGGGGGGGGGGGGACACGTGACCTTGGGGTGTCACGTGACGTCGGGGGGGGGGGGGGGGGGGGGGGGGGGTCACGCGACGATGCTGATGACGTCATCAGTGACCTTCACTATTACCTTCACGAGTTACCTTTGTTGCCCTCACGAGGGTCACGAGAGTTGCCCTCACAAGGGTCACGATGGTTATCCAGGTCACGTGGCCCCCCGGGGGTCACGTGACCTGCGGATACCTTCCCCCCCCCCCCCCCCCCCCCCCGGGGTCACGTGACCTGCGGATACCCCCCCCCCCCCCCCCCCCCCCCCCCCCCCCGAGGTTACGTGACCCTCCGTTGACATCATTGTTACTGATGACGGCATCAGTGACGTTACTGATGAGGTCACCGGCATCCGCATCGTCATCATCAGCGATGACGTCATCAGTGACGTC